>NC_061780.1:24762843-25072843 GCF_022458985.1 Mugil cephalus | reverse complement strand
GCCAGAGGGGGGAGTGTGTGAGGCAAAGTTCAACGTGGAGACCGCAGAGGAAATAATATTCAACACATATGTAAGTGCCGTTATATCATTAACACAACAGAGGACGAGATAATTATTTCGACTTTTCCCTTCCGAGTGATTCGCGCGAAGCTCGACTCCCTCGTCTAACTCATGGGGGCCGATGTCGACGCCGAGCTAAAACGTAGGAGCGCGCCTGTCCAGGTCGCGTAAGAACAAAAACAGGAAACCGACAGAAAACAGGAAGCGCGTACACCTATGAGCACGCCGGAGCCGGCGGCTGCGGGCCGACCGTGGACCGTGGAGGTGAACTCCACGCAGCGACAGCAGCAACATGCTTACCAGTAAACCTCCTCACAGAGCTCAGGCTCCAGCCATAAATACAGTGACGGTAAGTCGCCCCAAACAAAGCTGCTGTTTCATAAACACACGTCGGGCTTCTCACAGTAGCCGGTTGAAGACGGGCCCGTCTGAGAGGCTCCGCAGAGCGGCTCAGAGGGAAGAAGAAGAAAAGAATTATTTAAAAACGACCAAAAAAAAAAAAAAACCTGAGAATATGGAGTAACCAATCAGAGGAGCAACGATGCCGCGTGTGCAGCAACACCTGCCACTCAGCCCCCTGTAGACTGTAGATCTGAAACCAAATCTTAGTTCCGCCCACCCATGTGAGGTCAAAAGTTTGTTCATTTTCTTAAAACGTTTGCATTCAATAAAGCTGAATTAAGAGTCTGCAGCAGACGGAGGAGCAGCGCATGGAAAAACACAATGTGAAACTCACCTTACGGCCCCGAGATGCAACGGCGTCTCGTAATATCTGGTGAGAGGTGTCAGCTCTGAGTGGGCGGCCGTGTTAAAAGGGTCCCACCTCTGTGGGGGTTTTTTTGTTTTTTTTTGTTGTGTGTGAGTTTTTTTTCCAACAGGAAATAAAAGAGTTGTTCTTCTGTAAGACCCCGACGCGACGAGCAGCGATCGGCCGATCAATTCTTATCTTAACCATTCTCTGGGTTTCAATGAGGCTGTGTACTAAACGCAGCTGCGGTGTGCAGTGTGGTTAAATGGTTCTGCTGTGTGTGTGTGTGTGTCTGTGTCTGTGTGAATAAAAGGACCCAAACTGTGGAGTAATTACACTATTGTCAGAGATTCAAACCAGCTTCAGATATTATTCACAATTTAAAAAAAAAAAAAAAAAAAAGGAGATTTAGAGCAAGTTGGAAAAGATGCAAAATCACAAATGAATCTAAGTTGCTTTGTGGAACTACACAATCTTTATAATCTGTGTAATAAATGATTTCAAGCAGATGCAGATTCACTGTGATTTGCAGTGACATGAATTGCACCAGGCTGCAGCCCTGCCCCTGCATCTCGTCCCACCTCCACCTCCACCACCTCCACCTCCACCTCCACCTCCAGCAGCAGCAGCAGCAGCAGCAGCAGATTGCTTTGCGTCACCCAGACTTGCGCGGCATCGCCGCACGACACCCTGCATGTTGACACGTTTTCCACGTTTGACATGTTCTACACGATGTTCACTGCAGCTCCTGTTACTGTCTCTGTTTTCTTTCTTTATTTATATATTTATTTTTTATTTTTTTTACCCCCTCCCAACCCCCCACCCTTCCCTCCGTTCTCTTTCTTGGCCGCAGTTAGCAGCATTCGGGAAAAACAGGAGCGATGGTGAAAGCGAGCCATTGTCGGCAAATGCTCTTTTCTATCTGGCATGACGCAAGCAGCCGCAGTCATTTCCACTGTGATTGTCGGGCACCATCAGAGAGCATCGATAACCCCTGCCAGGCCTTGGCACCGCCAACAGGTGCCGGCACTGCCAGCGAGGGTTGGCACCGGCGCGGCTGTGAAAACCCTCTGACATCCAGAAGGGCACAGATTTGCACTGAATGCACCACTGAATCAACACTGCTGATTATCAATTAACATATACCGTTTTGTATTGCACAGAAAAGAGGGGGAAAAATGGGTTTTTGAAGCACAGAAAGCCTGTTTAAAAATACTAGCTGCGTGCTGTTCTAATCATGTGCTGAATGCAGATTTAGCTCTGTTCAAGGTGGGTTTTTACAAGCCTGTGTGGCTTTGTGTCGGGGAGATACAGCCGCGCGCTGCATACGGGGCGGAATTGTTCCGGAAGGATTTTGTGCCTGATGGCTGCGTTTGTAAAGAAATCTGGAAAAAATGACACGACAGACCTGGTATTGAAATAACATTTACATTCATTTCACCTGCATTATCACAGGCCTTGTGTCTTTTTTTTTTTTTAAACGTCACTTCTGGCCTGCTGTGTCTCCGTAAGAAAGAAGCATTGTGCGTATTCCTTTGAAGAAAAGGACTTTAATAATCGACGCACAAAAAGCGCGGGCGAATTAATAAGAAGATGTATCACTGTTGGCTCAGCACCGAGAAGCATCTTTATTAAGTGTGTCAGGCGAAACCGGCGCCATCACTTACATGTACGTAGGTGTTGTGATGTCTTCATGCTCGCCACTTGTGATGCTCCTAATAAGCATTAATGCGATTATTTGGTTACTAATACAAATTAGTCTGCGCATCCAGTCTGAGGGGAAAGGAGCGCACAGAGGAGGCGGCGGCGGTGGTGGTGGCGGCGGCGGCGGCGGCGCTGTCACCGGCGCCCCTTCCTTCGCCGCCTCCCACGACAAAAACACAAAACATAATAGTATTATTAGAGGCTGCAGAGGATTTAATAATCTGTCAAGGAAAACGCGTCGGGGCACGCCTGTGTCGGTGTGCAGACTGGAAATGTCACGTGCAGAGGGGAAAAAAAAAATGAAAACAAGGGTGCTGCAGAGAAAGACGTAAAAAAACGGTTTAATAATTGGGGAAAGAAAATAAAGTGTTTTCCGTGTTATTTATTTATTTTTTTTATTGTGAACGGAAGTTGTGAGTTTCCAAAAGTGACTCGGGACTAAACGAAACCCCGAAGAAAACATTACGTCTTCTAGAAAAAAACAAACCTGGGATGCTCTGTGACTACCACAAGCACAATGCGTCATCACTTTGCTCACTGTCTCTGAGAATCTCTTTTTTTTTTTTTTTAAAGGAGTGATTTCTCTGCACAATAACAGCCCACACTCACTTCCACGACGCAGGGCTCGGGGTCGAGGCGCTCCTCATTATTATTAATATTTCCACACAAGGCGCGCGAGGCCCGAGCGGCGACGTTGCTCAATCAGTGGCCTAAGAGGTAAAGCAGGAGACGGACGGAGCGTAATGAAGATATCCTTCAAATCAAATTAGCTTCCTGTTTTCCATTAGCCTCCTCGTACGACGAGCGCGGCTTTCAATTACTCCGCCAAAGGAGGTGATTTCTTACGTTTCTCGCGTGTCCGCGCTCACGGTGTGGGAGGAGGAAGGAGGAGAAGGAGAAAAAAAAAAAAAAAAAGAGGGGAAGAAAGAACAAGGGGGATGTAATGAACTGAGAGTCGGCGCCTAAGTGCTTAATTGTTTTATAATCACATGAAGTCGACAGGAATAGAAGCGAAGCAAGTGGTCTCCACCTCGGGTCTGCTGACAGGAAGGCCTTAATGCCAGCTCCCCTCGGCGGGCGTCTCAGCCGAAGACACAAACACCAGGTCACTCTATCTTTTCGTTTTTTTTTTTTTTTTTTGGAGGTGTAAAGCTCTCACACGCCCCGTCCCGTCCCTCCCCCCTCCCCCCCCCCTTCTCTCGTTCCCCTTTGCTCCTCGTGCTCAGTTTGCAACCACCGTTATGGCGTGTGTGGTGTGCACTGTACGCAAGCGACTCCCACGCAGATGCACACATTTACATCCGCTCAGCGGCGGCGGCGACGACGACGACAACGGCGGCAGGCGAGCGGCCTGAGCCGGGCCCCCGACCCCTACACTGTCCCCGGCCCCACTCTCGGTGGGGAGGGGGGGAGGTCACTCAGGTTGCCGGGGTCCGTCTCTATCCCCGTCTCCTCCCTGAGACGACCTATCAGCGGCCTCCTTCGCCCTCCGCCCTCCCCTCCTTTCCTCTCGTCGCCCTCTCGTCGTCTTTATCGAATTATGAAATCAATTAGTCATCGTACAATCAACGGGCATCAGAAGCCGCGGCCTTTTTTTTTTTTTTTCTCTTCTTACAGAAATTACTTTTCTGTCACCGCTCTCTGGGCCCCGGTCGTCACATGGCCGAATAATTAAAGTCTCATTTCTGCCTCGTGCGTCGCAACAAATACGCAATTAATAGAGTTAGAGGGAGAGAAGTGGGTTTGTGTAGAAGACAGAGAAAGAAAGAAAGAAAGAAAGAAAGAGACGCTGGAGATGGCTTTGTGAGGGAGGACGGGCTGGAGGGGTGAGAAGGGTCCTGCTGGGTTGTTCCTGAGGCGGGCGAAGGGCACGGTAACCCCGGCCTCGTAGTGTTAAGGAAATGAGGGCAGGTGTTGGGAAGGGGAGGGAGGGAGGCAGGGGGGGAGTAGAAGTGATTGTACACTGAGATGAAGGGAAAGATGGAATAGAAGGAGAAGGAGGAGCGCTTAATATCGAGGCTTAGGCGGAAGTGTTGAATGAGAGGGACTTAAAAGATGTGCCTCTTTATCTACATATTTTTCTTTGCATATTTAATCCCTTGTCAAAGGATGCATCATCCATCCACTGACGAACAAAACAGTTGATAAGGCAAGGAAGTGTGTGTGTGTGTGTGTTTGTGTGTGTGTGTGCGTCTGCTGAAATTGTTTCATTGGGGTATGTGGGTGGGTATTAACAACCTGATCTTAGCGGGATGCGCTTTCCTCTAAATCGCTCTTATTTTTTTTTCCCCTTCCCTGAACAAAGGATTCAGAAAAACCTACACAGATCGGATAAAGACAAGCGTCAGAATAAAAGACGGCGAGGTTTTTTTTTTTCCTGCCCCCCCCTCCACCCCTCTCTTCTCGAGACAGAAAGAAAAAAAATAAATCATACGAGGAAACCTGTAATAATATGATCTGAATCATGAAAACTTAAAATGTATTTGTTACAGTAACACGGGCTAATTCTAAACAACAGGAGCGAGAGGAGAATCAGACATAGGAGGGATGTCATTTCACAAAAAGCGTGACAAAACCGACATGACGGACTTTGGGTATTTTTTTTTTTTTTTTTTTTTTTATCTCTCCCGGGGAGGACACGCCAACCCATTCAGAGAACGGGGCTGATTGTGAGGACCCGAAAACAATGTGACGCTTTTATCGCTAAGCCAAGGAATCTGGATCAACAGTATGCAAAGCATATGCCAGAATAAATGCAGTCCAACATGCTGGGACAACATAACCCCCCCCACCCCCCCTCCACCCCCACCACCACCGCCGCCGCCACCACCTCCACCCCCCCAACTATTAAAAAAAAAAAAAAAAAAAAAAAAACTCCCTTCTTTTTCTTATTTCTAAAGAACTTTGTAGATAATGACAAAATGAGCTGCAACTCCTGAATCACACACCAAGCATTCACCCAGGGTGGTATGTCTGTAACTGATGAGGTGTGTGTGTGTGTGTGTGTGTGTGTGTGGGGAGAGGAGGGGAGAGGAGGGGGGGGGGGGGCTTTCTTACATTTTTGAGCCCAGGAATGCAGCAGTCCTTATTAACTCACCAACCTTTTTCTTTTTACAAACTAGTTGCAACATGTCACCAACAAAAAAAAAAAAAAAAAAAAGAAGAAGAAGAAGAAGAAGCAAGGAATCATTGTTATCTCTCTCCTCTATTAGCAATCATAACAGAGCTATTTCATGCAGAGGAGGCATGGCGGGGAGTGGGGAGGGATGGAATCCCCAAAGAGCCACACATTAAAAAAACGAGACAGGCCTCTTATTTACTGGCGACAGTCTAATAAATACATTTGCTGGCAGCTAAACAGGTATTTACTCTGCTCCCTACCACAGGTATAATTTCGCTGTTTGCTGAGCTGTTATTTTGCTACAGCGATAATTATCGAGGTGGTAAAGAAAGACGATTAATGGTTTTAGCCGAGATATCAGCCTCAGCAGAGTGAAGCAAAGCACAGCCCGGGCTCTAGACTCCCAGCTAAAACACTCAGCAGCGGGGAGTTTCTTTCTTTTTTTTTTTAGGTTTTCGAAGCTGCAGCGAACACGTGCAGGTTTTTATTTTCCGGCGACAACTTCTTTCCCATTTTCTTTTTTTTTTTTATTTCACCGACGATTTCATAATTCAATTTCGTGGGGCAAGTGATGAGGCGTCCTATGATATCGTTTCAGACAAGGCACAAGAGCACAAGGCGAAAACAACAACCCACAAATAAATAAATGAATAAAGAAATAAAAAAAAGAGAAATCCCCCAACCTGTGCTCCCTCCCCACGTGAAGGCTAATTGGTCTCCCGGGGTCGAAGGGCAAACTTCGCCGTCTGACAACCTGCCCTCCGGAGCCCGTTAGAGGCGACGCCAACGTGCAGCCGGCGAATTACGCCGGAGCAGCGCGGCCTACGCCTGAGGAGACGCGAAAGGTTCGAGCCGCGGTAGGCGCAGAACTTAGAAAGAAGCAGAGTTAGCGTCGATGGCACATACCTCACGGCCTGGAGTGTCAACTGAAAGGAGCTGCTGCGCCGGAGTGGGATTTAAAAGTAGAAGACAGCGAGGGAGCCCACGCCGTTAGGGAGCATTACGAGACGATTTCCTGCTATTACACTACTACAGTACAGTAAATGCAGCATGCACTAGTTTCGATTAGTTGTAATGAAAACAAAACTAAGCTGTACAAAGGAGGGGGGGGTGCAGGGAGGGGGGGGACGTATAACAAGGTTAAAACCTGCAAGTTAAAAGAAGCAAGGTAGAAACACACGTAGGTGATTTCCCAGATCACTTCCTAATTGTAAATCACAGAAGGGTTATTGTAAGAAGACAACGCGACACATTCAGAGGATTTCATTACGTGCCAATAAGCTGCGACAGATGTTGAGGCTTTTTACTGCTGGATCCGTGTGACCTGGCAGTCGGATGAATTTGGAGCGCCGCTCTCTTGATTTTTTTTTTTTTTTTTTTTTTTTTTTTTAAACCATTCCTGCCAAACAAGTTTACGCGGAGGGATTTTGCCAAACATATCGGCACGCCGCTCTGGATTTCGTGTGCCACTTTTATCGCCCGCAAAACCCGTCGAGACGCGGGTTCTAGTGAAGGGCTCGCAGCCGAGGAGTAATACCGAGAAGTCTCATTTCAACGATCGCAAACTGCCGCGCTGACTCTCAGGACTTTTACAAGAAGTGACACATGGCAGCCTGAGACAGGAAAGCGGCTGTGACTGAGTGTGTGTCACTGCTGTCAAAGGCACTGACCAGATAAGCCACAGCACCTTGAGCTGCCACAGATCTGCAGAGATAAAAGGAGAACAATCGCCAGTGTTCTGCCGTAACCTGTTTAGTTGTTTGTTTTTTTTTGTTGTGTTTTTTTTTTTTTTTTTTCCCATGGTGCAGTGGTGCCACGCTTGACCTCGTAAGGGTATGCGACTGAGCAAAAGCACACAACACAAGCGAGACAATAAACCTGCAACACCGGGAGGCTATTTCACAATAAGTGGCCTCTAATTATCACGTCTCTGAAACTTCCTCTGCAGATTCTATCGAGATTTTTCTCTGCACTGGAGGATTTTTACTGTTTTTTTTTTTTGGTTGTTTTTTTTCATTTTTTTGACACCCGGCCTCGGGGCTAAATTAGCAAAAGAGCGAACTAGCCTCTGTGCCTCTTTCTCCGAGTGTATTTGTGCTGATATCTATCTAAAAATAATCTTCAGAGTGAAAGCCACTGGCCTCGCTTCTCTGTGAAGTGTCAGCTATTTTCTAAAGGAGCAGAGAGTGAAACCTTTAAAAACCTGTAAACCACAGAACATCAGTGCCTACGCACTTTTAAGATGGCAATACATCTTCTCATAACTGCTCTCTATTCTCTCACACACCGCACACACACAGGCAGACACGCACACAAACAGGTCTGCTTGTTGCTGAAATTACTTTATCAGCACTGTGACAAAAGCCATAAGGCAAACCCAGCAGCGTTACTCCACCACCACCACCACCTCTGTATCATCACATCTACCTGACTGCCTCACACCAAGTCAGGCAGAAAGAAAGTGATAAATTCATTAACTGTTTGTTTCCCTCCGAGTCCATCACACCTTCTTCTTTTTTTTATTTTATTTCGTTGGACTGCGTGCATCTTTAAGATCTCTCAGAGTTACATTACCTGCTACAGCAATAAAATAAAAAAAAGAGTGTTGCAGCAAGTTGACACCTAATTAAATAGTAATATGGGGAGAATAAATGAAGTGGCTCTAATGGCCTAATAAAAAGTAGTAAAAGTGGATGGACACTTGTGCTGCAGCCTTTCCTAACAGACATGTCAGCTGTTTGGGAACAAGTGGGACTCCTCACTAGAGGGAGGAATGAAGTAAAAGGCCTCTTGCAAGCAAAGTGAAACATTTAGAAGGAGGAAATAGAAAATAATAATAAAAAAATTATAGGAATAATAATAATAAAAGAAGGAAAGCTAAGGTCAGGAGCAGCCAGGATGAGGATGATGGCTGCATCACTTCTTCTCCTCCTCCTCCTACTCCTTCCTCCTGCTCCTGCTGCTGCTCCTACGCGCTGAATAAGTTGTTAAATGAATTAAAGGAGAGGGATGCACTTAACCCCGCGAATATCACGAGTGCTTCGCTTATTTGTGCAGAGATGACACGGGCCCATTTCAGATAAAACTCCGCTCCCGATGCGTTCACATTCGGCTCTTTACGCGAAGCATTCACGTCCCCCTGTTTTATTTATTTTATCCCACCCTCCCTCGCGCCCCTATATGAAATATTAAATCCCCCGCAGCCACTTTTTGGTACCGTGCGGGTTTTAAGTGGAGATAAAGGTCCGTGAATTGCTTTTAATTCATTTAAAACGCCAGTTGTTCGTCCCCACAATTCCACGGAAGGCGCGCCACCTTTTTACGAGACGTGTAAGAAGAAATGTTGCCACACATGCATGGACACTGAAAACAGAGACATGTGACAGAGTGACAGCAGAGACAGATGGATGAGGGTAGACCGTACCTTTAAAGTCAGCAGTCGCCCGACCTCTTGTTTTCCATCAAAAGTTGAACAACCTCTTGTCAGTGCTCCACGGAGAGAGATCCAAAAATAGGCAACTGCTCTGTGGGAGGGAGGAAAAAACTGTTGTTTTTTTTAACAAAAACAAAAGTCCTGCAGATGAGGAGGAGGGTGTCGTCTCGGAGAAACCGCACCGGCGGAGGCTGAAGTGAAGTTTTGAGGAGCGCACACGGCGGATGGAGCGCAGAGACGCGAGCAACCGTGCGCTGCGGGCAGCGGGGGTGAAGTAGAGGAGAGGAGAGTGGCGGCATGTGAGGAGGGCTGCTTTGAGAGGGTGGCAGGTAAATGAACCGCCCCTCCCCGTTTCTGATGCTCAAATCGATGATTTGCCAGCTGTGGCGCAGCTTGTCTCATTGCCCCACTTTGGTTTTTACAGCCGCTCCTCTCCGACGCGCTGCTCTCCGGGGACAGAGAGAGAGAGAGTGTGTGAGAGAGAGAGAGAGAGAGAGAGAAGGGGGAGGGGGGGAGGAAGAGAGAGAGAAGTCACAGCCAGGAGAGCTCTCGCACTCATTCATTTTCATATTTACACGCCACATGTTTGCATGTCAAGAAGAAGGAAAAAAAAGGGGAGAAAAGTCTGGGAAATAGTCGCCTGCGCGCAGTTGCGTGAGTTCTGCTCCGAATAGCGTCAAAGCGCGTTGTTTTAAAGAGCGGAGGGCAACCTGCCAGCTCTCCTCCGCGCCGCACACCTGAGCGGAATATGAAAGCACAACAGCCCGGTATAGTCTGCCATACATCACATGCTCTCAGCGACGTAGAAAGGGCTCTTTATTAGAGCAGATGGGTCGATTGGTTTGGAAGCAGAGGCGCGCAAAAAAGAAAGAAAGAAAGAAAAAACAAACAAACAAAAAAATCCAGAGGAAAAAAGTTTTCGAGATTAATCAAGTTTGAAGGAGGCTCGTTTCTGCACGTCTGTTCTTGTGCTGTGTTTGCCGGAAGCTATCCTTTTTCCCCTCCCCAATTAATTTCGCCAATTTAAACAAAACCTTTTAGTGGAAAAATAATTATTATTCGGACAATTTTCTTTTTTAACGCTGCACCAGGCTCACTTTTATTTTATCAGCGCAAGCTGTTGCTTTTCTGTTCTATTAACTTTCACACACATGCTTCATCTTCACATTTAAGAATCCAACACGGGCCTTTGCAATAATAAGAAATTAAATACAAAAAAAAGAAAAAGAAAATGCGTTACAGGAATGCAAATTTGTAGAAACAATAATAATAATTACTCGCAGAGAAGAATAATTTGTTTTGAGTTTTTTTTTATTTTGTGTTTCTTTTCTTGGACATTAGTTTTTAAGAGCACAGCCTCAAGCTGAATCAGACGAGGCACAGAGGACAGTGGCAGATAAGGGAGGAGGAAAAGCTTTTAAAATATATTTGGATTTTAATTGATTTTCAGCTGTGTGGTTTATAAATAAAACAAAAAGAACAGAATATATATATGTATATATATATATGTGTGTATGTGTGTGTGAGGCTTTATTTTAACCACCAAAGTCTGAAATTAGACAAGAAAAAATCTCAAGGTAAAGAGTAAATTTAATTAAATAGTCTTAATGAAGAACTAATTTGGTTATTCTTGCTTTTATATTAATGTTTCCTAAAAATAGATTTTCAAATCAGAAAAAAAATAGATTCCTGCATTAATGAATTTCTTATGGTTGACTTCATCCTTCTGTGCCCATCATGTGTGAGCTGCTTACATCCATGTGTACAGTGTGTGTGTGTGTGTGCATCAGATTGTGGTTTTGCATGCACATTTTTATTTGTGTCATGTGTTTGAACTCTTTGTGCACCTCCACACACATTTTGTGGTGTGCACACGCTCGGCTCTGTGCGTGGAAGTGATTGACAGTTTGCATCTGCACACAGGCTAACTGCTCTGCACTGGCAGGTGTGCAGGAGCCCACAGGTAATGCAGCTGTTTGCTTACGACTCCAATGTGTTTCTTTCTTTCTTTCTCTTTTTTTTTTTTTTTTTTTTTTTTTGCCGGGTTTAGCAGAACGCAACACACTGATCCATTTACATTTACACTTAATTTACACATCCCATTGAAAATAGAATTAAAAAAAAAGAGCCAAAAGACATTTGCAACAGAAGGCGGTGAGAGCCGGAGAAAAGGTTTTGGTGTGTAAAATGAAAAAAAAAAAAAGGGAAAGAATTATTCGGCTTGTCCACATAGA
The DNA here is from genome assembly GCF_022458985.1 of Mugil cephalus. Lineage (NCBI taxonomy): Eukaryota > Metazoa > Chordata > Actinopteri > Mugiliformes > Mugilidae > Mugil > Mugil cephalus. The sequence goes on along the minus strand of NC_061780.1, from coordinate 25,061,543 downwards.
GAGTGTTTTTATTTTCTTTTTATCAGACACAGAAGGAACGGAGCTCTTATTGTAAGCTGATATGGACAAATACTTCTCAGAAAAGTTCATTTGTTGTGGTTTTGGGACTCCACAAAAGTTTCATTATGAAGTATCTGAAATCTGCATTTGAAAAAGAAGTAAAGGGGGGGGGGTGAGACAGAAAAAAAAAAAATCACACACACTCACAATCTCTGCAGATGATTCACGGCGTGCTCTCTCCCGGGAGACTGAATGGGAATTGAAAAGTTCCAGTAAAAGAGATTCAAATTTGCTTTCTGCATAATTATAAATTCATGCTAAGTTGGGGATGTTTTCATCATTACGGACACAACAGCTGGTGATTTCAAATGCAGCCTCTGTTCTATCCAGCTCCCTCCCAGATCCCACAGAACCACATGTGCTGCGATGGCTGCTTCCGCCACAAGGGGGACCAGTGAGTCTCAACTTAAAGTGGGAAGAGAGAGGAGAGGAGAGGAAGAGGAGGAGGAGGAGGAGGAAGAGGGCAGCTCATGATGACCCCTCTCTCTGTAAAAGACTCCCTTTATTCACCGATCAGCCACAACATTAAAACCACTAAGAGGAGAAGTAAAAAAACATCGACCATCTTGCAGCAATTCAGTGTTCGGCTGGGAAACTTTTGGACCTGGAATTCATTGGTGTGGATGTTACTCAGACATGTAGAACCCACCTAGACCAAACATCCTGTTCCAGACACCACAGGACCCCCTCAGAAGACCCACGTCCATTTTATCTGATGAGTCACAGCTGTTTTGGAGGCAACGAGGGAGACCTACAACAATATTAGGAAGGTGGTCATAATGTTGTGCCTGATCGGTGTACACGGTGCCGCGTTGACAGCCATGCCATGTTAATATTTCTGTTTCGAAAAGCAGCAAACCTTGACCTCTTCACTCGAGCGCAGAGAACGTTATTAGTGCGGCGGTGGCGTGTGAGAGCTGTGGATTCGATCCAAACCCTTAATGCAGGTTGTTAATGTGCAGCTACGTCGCCGGAGCGTTTGAGAGGCCACGTAAGAAGAGGACCAAACGTCTGTGAAGTGTAAACAAATCAAAGCAAGACCTTGAGCCGAGACATTTCAAATCGTCTGCACTCTTCTTTTTCTCTCGCTCTCTCTCTGAAAACAATAAACAGCACTTGGAAAATTACAAGGGTTATACACCCCAGAATTAATCTTTCCAACCCATAACTAAATAGAGAGACACTGTTGCCTCTCCATCAAGTGGGTATATTTTAATTACAGGCTATTGACTACTGAAAGTAATTTGTCTCAGAAAGATGCCCAAGAGCTAAAAGACAGACGTCTCGTCTAAATCTGGAATGCTCAGCCTCTTTTCTTCTCTTTTCTTTTTTTTCTCTTGCTCTGGTTTTGTGGTTAGCCTTGCAACTTTCTTCTGTAGCTTTTTTATAATTGCTCACCTTTTAAAGATTAACAAGGATTCCTGCAGTCTAACGCTTCTGGCTTTACCCAGGTTAACCGCTGGATTTCCAGATTTATTATTTATTTATTTTTTTTCTCTCTGCCGCTTCCTTCTGCTCCGCAAGTACTTCACAGTTCTCACCACTCTCGGATGAGACGCTATTAATCGTCATTTGCGTGCCGCCAAGGAGGACAGCGGAGAGATGAGAGCCAATCAGAACAATAAAAGCCGACCCCACGGCGGCGCCTCTAAAGCGCGCACACCCCCAGCTGTTAATGGGATGTCAGTCAGCTGGGCGAAAGGAAACAGCCCCGAAGAGTAATTACTGTCTGGTGTGAACTCTCCCATCAGCTGTGGCGGCTTAATGTCACTTAGTACATTACTGCATGCGGAGAGAGTCAGCTGAACATGGGTGGCAGGTGCCCAGATGTTACAGGACTCGGAAAAGTTTCTGCAGATATGCTGATTTGTTTCCGCATCACCCTCCGGAATCACCTGTCAGTCATACACTGAACCAAACCACATCAAACCTGGATTACCTCCAGATTCTTAATAATGCCCTAGGGTTAGGGTTAGGTTAGGGGTTAGGGAAACATACCTGCAACATTCGGTTTATTCGGTTCATTTGGATTATTGTTTTCTTTCCTATTCAATCTGGTCAAAAACAATTAAGCTCGTATCATCACCGTCCATAAACCACATCACCAAGTCCTTTAGCAGATCCAATAAAATCCCGTACAACAAGTACAAGGAGAGTTCCTTAAGCAGGACTCGGAAAGTTTCTCCAGATATACTAATTTGTTTTTGCTTCGCCTTCCGGATCACCTGTCAGTCATACAGTGAATCAAACTGAACACCACTGGTATTCCTGGCCATTCTTGACCATGGCCTTGTGACATCACGCATACTAGACTACTGTTCTTTTTCCTATTCAATCTGGTCCAAAACGCTGCAGCTCGTATCATCCAAATCTGTCATCTGTCATCCGTCCAAATCACCCCAAACCTTCAGCAGGTCTACCAGTATCCTTATAAAATCCAGTATTGAGTTTGAGATCCTGCCATCATGTAACGTCAACGCTCTTTACAAGCAAGCTGCCCAGATGTTACAGGACTCGGAAAGTTTCTCCAGATGTACTGATTTCAGTCATACAGTGAATCAAACCTGGATTACCTCTAGATCCTTAATAATACTGTCAGAAAGATGTCTGCAACATTCGGTTAATGTACCTCCCTAGCACACAGCACCACCAATATTCTTGTCTATGTCCTCGTCAAATCACGCATAGACTACTGTCCTTTTTCCAACCCTCCAAATGTCTCCTTGAAATTACACCCAGTCCAAAATACTGCAGCTCGTATCATCACCGTCCATAAACCACATCACCCCGAGTCCTTCAGATCCTGCTAAGTAACTTCAACGGAAAGTTTCTCCAGATAAACTGATTTGTTTCTGCATCGTCCTATTTTTTGTCCACGTCCTCGTCACATCAGGCAAGCTCCATCAGATCTGCCTGAACTTCTCCGGTTGCTCCCAACTTATTGCACCACCTGCCCGACTGTCCACCACTGGTGTCAAAGCGTTCAGTAGCCCAGCTTCCAGCCCCTGACATCCGAAACTCAGACTCTCTAGCAACCTTCAAATCCACAGTCAAATGACATTTGTTCAAAACCGCGTACTCCATTTAATTTGCGTTCCTGTTATAGATAGCATTGCTGTTTTTCATAAGGTGCTTTGAACTGCATCCACAAATACAAATGTATTATTATTACCACTTTTTACTCCACCTGAGAAACTATCAACTCAATCAGTCAAGCGTCATGAATACAATTCGTTTGATCATCTAAAACCAAGAACCACATTGGAGACAAACTTACTAGGAACCATCTGATCTTTCTTGGTTGGTTTATGATTTTTCTCTTAATCTTAAACCAACAAGTCCTTTGAATTAAATGATAAAATACACTTTAAACATCAGGTAATGGTTAAAAGAAACATATCGACCATTTGCAGGGAACAGGAAGTCTGATGTTTTGTGGACCCATCCATTCACCCCAACAGCAGCAGACCACATAAAATAAATGGCCAAAGAAAGTGAAGCCACCACGAAAGTGCTTTAAACAGTTTCTAATGGCTATGAGAGACTCTCTGTTCTTCTTCTCTTGATTTATTGCCTCTGTGTATGTTTTCAGGCTCCAGTTTCAAGTCTGATTCACTGTACGCAATTCTACAGTTTGTTACGCATGTGGTCGCACGCGTTATAAACTTCACAGGGCTACTTTCGGATTCACAAATGCTACAAGGGCGGGCTGTGGGTTTGCCAGTTCTCAGTCAGATCCACCCTCACTCCATCTTGTTGCCCAAATGTGGTCATATCTGACGCCCCCAAAAAAGACGGTGACCGGTTAAATGTAAAACTTGCTGCTTCAAAACTGCAAAATTGGGCCTAGTGACTGAGTAATAGTGTCGCCCGACTTCCTAGCATGTCTGTGTCATAATTACCACAAGGTTCGTCACGGCTTCATTTTTCAAGGAAAGAAAGTCTCTCCTTTGATGATTATCATCTGCATCTTATCCCAACCTATTTTATATGTTTCTGTGACTGGTCTAGTTCAGATGTGGTTAAAAAAGGAGTCGTCGGTCTTTAAAAAAAATAAAGTCAATTGAATCAATGGTTCCCAACAATTGGTGCATAGTTGAAGCCACTTGTTTCATACTTTAAAATGTCTCACAGTGGTTGGCAGCGCCGTTGGAGACTTCCCACGTGGTTTCGAGTCGCTTACTCTTCAACAACATTCAGCATTTTACAAGTAAGTAAAAAATTCCTCTTTCTTCGGTCGGATTTCTTCCGTCAGATTTATGTGGTGCTCTTTTATGGGGGCCAGACCCTTAGGTTTGGAACCACAGACATAGGTTTGGTCAAACTGACGCTAATATCCCAGAGATAAGGGCAGCTCCATCTTGTGAGTTTCTATCCAGATTCCCATATCCAGCCAATGTATCGATGCCCCGTCTACACTTTCCTCTAGACTCACTGGTGTTTGGTTAATACTACACTCTACTGTACCTCCACTAGTTACAAAGAAATGTTGGATTATACCCTGCACCTATTTTATTTTAAAGCAAGCCTCTCATAAAAAACTAACTTCTGGTCCAGACATTTTCCCCCCGCAGAGCTTACACTGGAGTGTTGCTTAGGCTAGCTATTTAATTACACTGATTCACTTACAACCTCACAAAAGAAAAAAAACTACAAAGATCCATCAGATTCTTGAGGTTGACACCGCTCAAAGCACAACTACTCATTTGTTAGCTTTTAATCAGATAAGCAGTTATTTTGATGTTACTACTTCTTGTCCTACTTTCACGTTCCTATAGCGACCGCATCACGGAACAGTTGTCAGTGGCAACTGTCAATCATCAAGATGTCGCATCCTGTTTTTATAGTGTCAAATAACTAATTAAAACAAAACTTCATCAGCATTATATTAACTAACTAAAGTTTTAGTTTGGCCCAAAGACCATCCACTAACATGGAGGGGGGTGGAACTTATGACCTATAGTGCAGCCTGTCACCAGGGGGAGCTCTACTTGCTTTAGCTTCACTTTTGAGGAGCTGTCATAGTGTCCACTTTTCTTACAGTCTGAACTACCAAACGAAACATTACTGCATTAAAGCTAATTGCATGTGTCTACACCAATAAAATGCATGCTTGCATATGTATGTAGTAAGTATTAATAATGCAGTTTCTTATAAGTCACTCACAGGGATGATTTTGTGTAGTATTTATTAAAAAATGTAAAATTAGCAAATGTTTCTTTTTGCAGGACTTTTAGTTTCATTAATGCAGAGTCCAGAGACTCGAGAACTTTTTTCCACGGATGCTTAAGTGGTGCATATGTGCTGCTGACATTATGTGTTTGGAGTGAATTTTAAACAAAGTGCTTCTAATGCCGCCTGAAATTTAAAACGACTACAGTCCGTTTGTCAGGGGAGCGAGCCGACAGACGATGTTAATAACTTCTGGTAAAGAGTTAATTAAACCGACAATATGTCGCAATAAAGCAGACATCTCTATACTGTATATGCTAATATCTTAAAGATTATTTACCATAAAGGACATTAGACTCTCAAGTTTTACTGCCGTGGCGTCAGAAAGGCGAGAGCTTGTTGATGATGTTACAAGTGAAGGTTTATGTTAAACAGCGACATGCAGCCTTTAACCTGCAGCTTGTGCGTGTCAGACTTGCAAACACGACCGTGGATGGCGGGCACGTCCACGGGCTCAGAGCTGTGGGAGCTGCAGCGACTACCAGGCCTCTGTGTTTGACATGCATCTCAACGCAGTGCCACCGTCACAGCGAGACACCCTATCTCCTGGAGAGTCTATTAGCCGTGCTTAATTAAACAAATGTGATTAGACTGATCCAAACTCACACAACTGAATCCCCGGTAAGGAGTGAACCACGAGAGGCGGCTGCGGAGAGAAAGTCGAGTCACGCATGGCTTGGCTTTATTAATAGCGCCTATTAGACACTAAACCGCGCCGCGGTGAGCTGCAGCCGCTAATGTGTGTGAGTGATGTGCAGCGACGTTTCAGGTCCACTTCTTAAGTTTGTCAATCATAGTTTAGTGCTGACTGTCAGGAGAAAATGAAAGTTGGAGAGTCAGGATAAGGTGATAACTGATAACAGGTCGATTACTGGTAATTTAGTGCGAAACATGTGGGTGGGATTTAGTTACGGCTGTCTGTGGTAACCAGGTGGAAAGCAACAGGGAAATTCTCTCAAACCTGTAAAAGATGAATCACTGACAGAAACAGAAAGATGAGAGAGAAACTAATATTTACGGGGGATTTTAACTCTGACTCATTTCATGTGTAAACTGATTCTGTCAAAAAAATATTACTTGCCACTCAGTTGTACTTTGGTTTTGAGGAAAAGGAGCAGCAGAAAGTTTGAGAAACTAAGTTAAAGTCTGAACTCTTCCTGGCCTCTGCGTCTCCTGAATTTGATTGTGCACTCATTACTCAATCACAGACAACCTAGACATCTAGGACAGGGCTGTTTGAGACAATGGTCCGTCTATGTCTGGACGAACTGATGAGCCACTGCAGGTAATGCGGCTCTGATACGCTACTGGGTCAGTGCCAATTCAAACTAATGAGGCCTTCAATAGGTTCTTAAAAAAATAAAATAAAAAGTTCAGGTAACAGTTCAGCTTCGAGTTTGGTTCAATGAAATCATCCACTGAGACGCTGTTAATTTGAAAACTGATGAGTCCTGTTATTTTACGTTAAATATATATATATATATATATACGGCTGTTGACATTCACTTTCAAAATGATTCTTTCAAAACCACAAATGTCCTGTCAAGTTATGTGCAGTACGGTTACCAGCAGCTACTACTGGAACTGTACTGTAATGCAATTTACTGTATGCAAAACTATATGGGTGTAGTTTACTGTGTTCTAACTGTATTTTATATTAATCTGTAGTGCACTGTAATTTAAATATAGTAGATACATATTACATAATAGTCACTATTACGAGTTCAGAATGACATTAGTTTAGAATAGAATTAAACACTAATACTAGCTTGTAATGCAGAGCTATGAGAAATTAAATAAAACTTTTGAGCATATATGTGCTATAATGCCCAAAAACAAACAAAAAACCTTCTAGTTAAGCTTTTCGATGCTAATTTAAAGTAGAGACAGAATACTTTCACATTTTATGAAATATGACTTATGACCAGACACAGGTTTTCTCATAAGAAACTAAATTTGGTTTGGTTTATTATTCTTAATGTTTGTAATAAAGTAATAAAGGTAAGCTAGCTATTCAATTAACTAGAAATCCACAGTGCATCATCAATCCTGTGTCAATCCTGTTATATGACAGCCCGGTCACAGCAAAGTAATAAGTCAAAATATACGGTAAATTCTGCATTACAGTGATTGTACTGTAGCTTTATACAGTGGAATTACTAACAAATCCACAGCAACATTTAACAGTGCACATCTGCTTAAAGTCCCTAAATCTGTTTAAGTGCGTCCACTTTTAAATCAAAGATCTCAGTGTGCATCAGTGACTGTCCTGTAATAATTTAACATGCTTAGAATCGGATTTCTCCACATGCAGTGTGAACGCAACAGTCGCCATGAAAGAGATCGGAAGATTAATCAGTATGTATGTATGTGCATCCCACACATGCATTACCCGCCTATATTAACACAATCCATCATTGTTATGCTACATAAACACCATTACAGACCACTTTCATATTGTAATATACATTACGAATATTACTATTACCATTATATCCATCCTAGTCTTCATGATTATTATTAGAATTAATATAACAATCCATAAAGTATTAAATTAGCAATGTTCTTTATTTTCTATTTTGTGCATTTTTCCTTTTCTCTTTGCGCCTATGTTTCGTAAATGTTCTGCACCAGTTGCTTTGTCCTGGTTCAGTCAATTCAAATCCAATTCAATTTTTAGTCGCTGCCCTTAAAGCAATAAACAAAAAAACATGATGCCAAAAGTGAAAGGAAAAACTACGACTAATTTTACTAGCTAACTAGTGTATAAAACCCAGCCTAGCACTACATCAATTACCACGTTTCCCAGGATCATAAATGTGGTAATTGTGTTTCTCTTTCTGAGAAGATCATTTCTTTTCAAATGAAAAATATAATTCAGAGCCTTCACTGTGCTGAAGTTCCTCCGAGCGCTGCGGCATTTATTTATCTCGATCTCGACTCTTGACACACATTTAGCTAGAGGTTTACCTGCACTCTGCATGCGAGGGTTTTTTTTTTTGGACATTCTGTAAATTACAGCAACAGAAAATAAAAGAGTTATACTTAACTGCGCGCACACCAGTCTCACATTATGCCACAGACGACCACAACTAAATACTCGCATCAACGTGTGGGAAATACAACCTGTCATTTTGTACGCAAAGAGCCTCTGAAAACAATCAGATCACTAATGGGCAGGTTTTTATTTGAGTTGAGGAATAACACATTCACTATAGCAACCAAACCAACTCTGTTTCAACATAAACAGAACGTATGTGGACACCGATCAGCCACAACATTAAAACCTCCTCCGAAATATTGCCTCCCTTGCGCCTCCACGACAGTTGTGACTCATCAGAGAAAAGACATGGGCCTTTTTTTTTGGGGGGGGGGGGCATTTACACATGTAGACATGTAGCACCCCCACCCCATGGCAGCAGGATGCAACCTGACACAGGTACACACATAAAAAAAAACATGAAAAACAACACAAAGTGTTGACCTGGCCTCCAAATTCACTAGATCCCAAACTGATCAAGTATCTGTGGGATGAATCACAGAGGCCCCTCCCCTCAAAGGACCCCCCCCCCTCCCGCTAACAACATCCTGTTGCCAGACCCCCTCTATTCCCTGATGGACGATGTGGTAGAACATTTCTGATAAAAACATCAAGAGCTGGAAACCTTTGCTGCCTCCCGTCGTGTTTTTTTTTTTTTCCCTCCTTTCAAAGTAAAGATTAACAGCATCGATAAAGATGCAAGGAGGAGGGATGGAGGATGTATCTACACTACTTTGTTTTGTTCAAGAAGCGTGTCATGTATCCCACATAATTATACGGGGCAGGTAGGCATGATGTAACCATGGCAACATACTGTATCCAGGCACAAACGCACACCTGTGTTGATGTGAAACGAAGAGTTTATGGCATGTGTGTGTATGTGTGTGTGTTTGCGAGAGGGAGGTGTGTGTGTTTGCGGGTGTGCGGACTGAACTAAAGCTGAAGTTTAAGCTTCACGGGAGAAAACCGAAGACCTTCTGTCAGCGTGGAGACGCGCTGTATGTTTTCTGTGAAGGTTTAAATTATACAAACAATTTTCCCTCTAATGCGCGTTGACTCCATTATCACAGGCACATTCTGTTGTTGTGCTTGCAGGGATTTAACTGCATGACCGAAAGCTTTTTTGTGTTTTGGTTTTCCGATGCCGTTTAATGATTTTAAAAGAGGAAACGCCGAATCCACGTGAGAACATTCGGAAAAACTATCTCCTCGCCTGAATTGGCTTTGGGGGAACTCTTCCTCCGGTTGTTTTCATTAACGTGGAACACAGAGGCTGGTTGCGTTTTGTCTTTCAAGGGGGCTATATCTGTACTCAACCATTTATCCAGGCCCGCAACGCCGTTCCGTACCGCATCCATCACATCACCATTAAGAATTGGAATGCCTTTAAGCCTCTTATGCACATTTCCCTTTTAGCCAGCGTGGCTTTTTAGATACCACTGCAACCAGGGGTAACTCTAATTCTGCATAATTTGTTAGCAAAGCTTAGCTAACCTATTTGTCTTCTCGGTGTCTGTTGCTGGGGAAGAATTTGCGCTAAACTTGATTGTTTAGAAGTTATAATGGCACCTGTGCACTGCGCTTAGAGGCTAAAACCGGATAAGGTGTGAAAAATCTTAAAAACGACAAAGGAAGTCCGCGCAAAAGACCCTGAATCAATGACGAGCACTGACTTTAAGGGTCAATTCACATACGTTATGTGTCTTTTAAGGTTATTAGAGTCAACCCTGTAACAATGGAGGTAAATGGAATTTGGTTGAGGAGCTTAGGGCGGCGAACATTAAAGATGTAGCAGCAACATCTCTGATGTCATTTAATGCTTTTAGAGAAAATCTCCATTTGGTTACATGGGGTTTGTAAATCTAAAAGAAATTACGGTGAGTAAAATGGAAGCAGGTGAAATATTCGGACCTTAAACATTTAACTGAGGCCCAGCTCCGAAATAAGATGAAAAACAACATCATAAAAACTTGAATTTTTGTACTTTTCTTCTACATTATTCGGCTAAATAGTGATTTTGATTCTTGCCTGGTAAATGGCAACGTCTTTCAAACTCCAAGGCCCCAAATAACAGATTTTCCGGTAGTTATTTTCTAAAACTTTGATATTCTGGCAGCCCCCCCTCAAAAAAAAATCTGGATTTTTATGTATAAAATCTTTGCAACAACAACAAAAAAAAAAACCCTTTAAGGGACTCGCCCAGAATAACGTCAGCGCAGTCGGGGTGCTTTATTTCCCTGTGCATAGCGGCACTGCTCCATTTTTAAGTGTACACTGAAGTGTCACCAGATCATCCATCAGTCCAGAGACGTCTCCAAACGCTGCCATGCATCACTCGGTTCCTAACAATCACTCATACGGTGAACCTCTAATCCAGCTCGCGCTCTCCGGTTGCCTTTGACAGCAGCTTAGCCACCCTGCCATCCAGCGCAACACAGCGGGTGTAGAGAAGCCCTCAGGGGTGAAATATACTACGCCTCTCCACCACCACCTCCTCCTCTCCGGTTGCCCCCGGTGACAGTGACAGAAGTCTGTAATTGCCACCTCGTCAGACGGCTTCATTAAGACGAGCATTGTCTGCGCAGCTGAACGGCGGCGGATGGGGAAGAGAGGAGCGCGAGCTGAGGAGAGCGCAGAGCCCACAATGCAATTACTGCATCGCCCGTGACAGGTGGGGCCTCCAATCCTCTGCGTCGGTGGGGCCCTGATGCATGTTGGGGAGCCGCGGCGGGCTCGCATCATTTTTCACCCACCCCCCCACCGTCATTAGTTGGTAATGATTGGATTATTTTGCAGATGAATCGCTGTATATGTCTTGCTCACAAACATTTCCTGGCCATATTAATCAAAGCCATCATGGCGGTGTAGTCAGAGCGAATTAAAAAAACAACACGTCTAGATTAAAAATTACAGTAATCCTTCATCAGTGTGCTTTTAACCCTTTCATTAGAGGTGTGTGGCGTCTTTAATGAATGTCTTTGGCTTTGTGACAGTCATTATAAATTGAAAAAGAAGAAAAAAAAAACATATTGCCGATAACGTTTAAGCTTCATAAACCATTGGGAGTTGATGCAGCAAAATAATAAACAACAAAAGCTCTGTATCTCTGACAACTACTCACGTCAACACAACCCAGTGGTCGACTGACGCGTAATGAGGATCACGTGACCAGCGTTAGTTGCCGAACTAGCCCTTAAATAACTGATTGTCTTTTTCAGACAGCGGGCTGTGTCTTTATCATCACAAAAAGCACCCTGAACGTAGTTTTCCAAATCTCATTAATCACCAGTTACGTTCGCAGGAATATTCATGAAGGTTGTAAAGTCATACTGTGTCGCAGATGGCTTGTTATCTTAAAAGTTTTTCCCATCTATTTACATTTAAATCACAGTGATGAGGTGCTCTGTGAAAAGCAAACACAAAGCAGTGTTCCTCAGCCTTGGGACGGTGGGGAGGCCCAGGCAAAGGACTACAAGTCGGAACGCACACAATCGCGACCAGACCCCATTCCCCAAGGTTATTTTAGAAAAACCTGAGGCCTCTCTTTCTCAAAAGGCCCCAAACAATCACTTGGTTCGCCAGTCCTGACGGTGCACCGTCTGCAGACAGACGTAAAGGAATAAAGTTTGCTTGAGAAGCATAAGTCTTGACTTCCATAGTTACAGAGGTAACCAAGATGTAGTTGAGTCTTTCACTTCACAGTTCAAGGAATTCTCAAAATGCAAAGCAAAAGTTTGGAGTTGTTGGAGTTCATGATCCCAACAACTAAATGTTATTCTCCTCCTGAACTCCAAGAGGTTACAATACTTTGAGATGTACACTTTGTGCAATATTAGTATGTCCTCATGTGCAATATAACAACGTCACTCTTAATTTAATCCATGATTCACATTATTTATTGCTGTACTAAATCTGATATTTTACATATTTTATTACCTCTTATTACCACTCTGCACACACTCTTTTGTGCACCCTCCTTTGTGTATTTCTTGCTCTTTAAATTTATGTATTGCTGATTCTGAACTAAAATGTGTGTCTGGTTGGTGTAAACCTTTGATAATCGGTTCAGTAGAAGAATATCAGCTCATAATAATGATATTAACAGCTGATCTGACTGGAATAAATAAACTCTACGTGATCTACGTGAGGTAAATGTCAGAGATGAGATGAAGAGTTTCCAGGAGGGACGGAAACACGTAGACAAACATTGGATATGTTGGTCATCTTCTTCTTCTACTTCATCCATTGACAGGCCACTTTATTCTGAGTCTGTTTCGGGGCATGTAAACGCACATCTGGTCAGACTGTTTTTATTTATATTATTGGCATCTCCGATCAGAATGACTTCATCTGAAAACAGACGTAGCAACGTAACGCCACTAGACGCGAGAAGAAAGAAATGTGTTTTATAGTGATATAAGTGAATGAGCCTTCAATGTCTTCGTAGAATCTTTTGATTCTAACCGAGGATACCTTCTTATGAGCCGGGGTAATGTGTGACAGCTGCAGCCTGACTCACTCTTGTTCAGTCCACCCCCAGCGAAAACACATTCCTTTCATCCATCGAAATTCCACATGATTGAAATTGCCCTCGGTGGAAACATATCATAGCCATCCACAGCTCTTGGATGGCTCCCATTGGGCGGTTCGGTCCATGCCAAGCGTCTGGGTTGGCCGAGAGCCTCCAGGGAGGCCGGGGCTTATGTCTCCATGGGCCAGTAAGCCTAGAGGCCCCGTAGCCCTGGGAAATGTAGCAAATCACGGGTGCACCTTGGCAATGATGCCCCTCCACCCTCCCCTTAGCCTTAGGACTGTCACAGTCAAAAAAGAAGGCTAATATTGGCCAACTGTGCAGCGAGTGGGTTTGGGGTGTTGGGGAAGCGTGTCTGTAGGTTCATCTGGATTGGCGTCGATAAGGATGTGCGCTCTTCGTCCTCTGCCTATCACTACCCCGCACAGGGTGGGAGTCGAGTGTGACGCGTTTATGTTTGTGTGTGCTTGTGTGTGTGTGTGTGTGTGTGTGCAGCGGTGGCACAGTGATGAGGAACTGGCAGACCATCTCCAGAATGCCAGCAGTGACTGATGCCACACCAGACATTCCTTTCAGAGGAGGCTGCAGCGTGGTCAGCGCCATGCCAGCTTCCGCGGGCCCTAAGGACACCAAAACACCCCTCCCCTTCCGTCCTTTAAGCAAAGGCCGTGGCAAAAGAGCGATGGCACGAGCTTCCAACGAAGTGCATGGAGCCGCGCGAACTGTGGAACAAACAGGGAAGATGTGCTTGCTCTCAACTTTTATGTATAAATGTTTTACTGAGCTTTTATCCGACTTTGATAAGACAAATTATATCCATTTTAAGAAAGGTATATTCTCTCTCTATATATACACACCTCTAACTTACTATTGTTGACTCCAATTCCTCCTGTCTTTGTGTAACGATGCTACTGGATAATGAATCTCCCACAGGTTAAACACGCCAACCAGGTAGAACATTATGACCTCCTTCCTAATACTGTGTAGGTTTCCTTTGTGCCTCCAAAACACTCATCGGAGAACAGACGTTTTAAGGAATTTTTAAAGGGAGAAGGGTCCTGTGGTGTCCGGAAACAGAATTTTGTTTGTGGGGGTCTTTGAGGTGAGGGGCCTCTGTGGATTATTCGTTATCAGGGATGTAGTGAAGTTGGAGGCCAGGTCAACAAAGTGCAACCTGCTGGGGAGTGTCATTGCTCTGGGGTTTATGGTCTGGTCTAAGTGGGGGCTACATGTCTAAATAACATCCACATGAATGAATGTCATACCCTAAAGTTTCCCAGCAGAACACTGGGTCATCAGAAGATGGTCAATGTTATTTATTTCTCCTGTTAGGGGTCATAATGTTGTGGCTGACTGGTGTAAAGTATCTATCTATCTGTATTCCAAGAATCAAGGCTTTTTTCTTGAATTTGTGATGTATTCTTATAACTTGAGCTTCTTTAGGAGCTGCATCTGTGTTAAGTAGCTCCATGTTACCAGATACTGGTTGAAAAATGTGGATTAGTTCGTTTGATTTAGTTTTATGATAAATGTAGCTAAGTAAAAGATGCTAACGCTAAGAGCTTTACAGAGAAGCAACGTTAGCCATACACTACTGTAACATTAGAAGGATGACGAGGAGTGATCACCTATATTCTGTTTATTAATTTATTGTTATTTATCGTTGTAACTGAAATAGTTACCGTCAGTTGTAACTACGACAACACAACAACATCCACAAACTTCATCGAGAACGTAACTGAAGAAGTAACTTGAGGTGTGACTTCATCCATAAATACAGCATAAATTAATATTAGCCGACACTAAATGTGAACCACGACACCAGATTTCTGTGCATCAGGATTCCAGATGTTTCCATCCATTTACTTCTCTTTTCTTTTGGCAGATTTCTGTAAAAATATAAAATATATCTCTGACTGCTTCTTAAATCTGGTGGTTCAGTCAATCACAAAACAGCTCTTCGTTTACAATTTAGACGCTATTAAAGTCTATGATTCAAACTAACGCTGCTAATCTCCATGATCAACTGTCACTTTTTGCCGTAGCCATGGAGACGTCAGCTGTGACGTCATGTTCATACCCTCTGTACCACATCACCAATGGCCGACAGTCAACGGAGGTGCTACCTTCAGGTTTATGCTTTCTGTGGGAAATTTGACTCTTTGAACGCTACATATAGACGTACACTTATCTCTATGAATCACTTGTCTGCATCACACTTTTATTTTCTTTTACACATCAGCTTTCCTTATCATTTATTGTGTCTCTGTGAACTCTCCTGCATGACCGATCACGTTCAGAAAGTGTGAAGCAGGGAGAATCATCTAATAAGCGCGATCAATCGATCGGGAGGCTAATGGAATTAGACGTCAGGAAGGGAAAAACATGGGGCTGAGCTTGTTTCACTCTGGGCCAGTTACTGCTGACAGTCCGGAGATGAAGTCAATGAATTGCGTGTTGTTAAGGGACTAATTTGCCTTCTGGATCAATTTATTATGCCACCAAGCTGGTAACGGCATCAGTGCCTGCGATTCTGTTTTTGGATTGTCCGTACGCAGAGGCGCAGCTCCTTGGGCCCCCAGGACAATGGGGCCTCCCCCTCCCTTCCCCATGTGACACTAAATCACCCCTTTTCAGACTTTGCCTTAACATCCAGTCTAATAGCGAACGGCTACTTCTAAGTACCTGTGTTCACACCTGCCGTGTGAAAGCATCTGCACATGTGTGACCTCAGGTTTGTCCTCAGTAAAAAAAAAAGAATATTTTCAACATCATTTGTAGAATATCACAACAGCTGCCGACTCTAATGGATCTCCACGGCTGCATCGGAGCCACGAACAGCTGTTTGTCGTGCGTGTGTGCGTCATGACTTGGGGGAGATGACACATATTGTGGAGCTGGCTGTGACAGCTTTCCGACACACTGAAATCACACCAGTTATTATTTATTTATCCGAATCTGCCCCGACGTTAGTTACTTAGGAGACCTGGAAATTATAACTCGAGTCTCGACGACATTACGCGCCGTACTCTCACCAATGCGATGTCTGCGGCGGTGTCTCAGGTAATAAGGTCAATAAACGCACAAATTATGCACCTTATTACTGTTTACGGATTGTTTTCTACTTTTTTAAACGTTTTTTTTTTAAGTATTTGTGCCTCAAGCGTTTCTATCTTAGCTATTTGCAATGAAATTTTGTTCATGTGTGCACCTTATTTTTCGAATGACAAATACAGATCTATCTATCTATCTATCTATCCATCTATCTATCTATCTATAGGCTGCTCTCATTGGTAACCTCTCCGCCTTTTCCATTTTGTGTACGGACTTTTAACGTTGATGTGTGTTAGGACTTTTTTTTGTGTGTAAGATTTTTACTTGTCACATCCATTTATCATGGTGTATTGTCTGTATGTTTTTTATTATTTAGCAACTGTGCTAACTCTGGCATATTTACATTGATGCTTTTGCTGATATGTTAATTAATGTGCATTGTCCTAATCAAATAACTAAATAAAAATAAACCTGCCAGTGTGTTTTATGATGGTATCACATGCAGCGTACTCAAATTCAGAAATGTTACTTATTTTTCTGAATGAATGAGTTAAACCATAAGTATTCACCCTTAAGGGTTCGTGACCCCTGGAGGTAAATTTCTTTAACATACCAACCTGCTACTGAGGACAAAATAGATGGAGGAATGAGGTCAAAAAGCGTCTCAGACCACCCCCACATGTGCTTTGACATCAGATCACTCAACTGTAGCATCGACGCGTCCTGGGTGTGTTCACACCTGTATTTCAAGCTCGTCGCTTGCCGATCTGATCCCCGGGGACGGATGTTTCACGCAACAGCACCACCCCGTCAACTCGTTAGCCGAGCTACGGGGCTAAACACATAAATCAGTAGTTAAAGTATTAACACTTGGTTAGAAAACACACGTGGTGTCTGATGTTTCTACAGTTTTACCTGTTGTTTTACACGACACCAGAGAGGGAAAATAAACTCATTTAGACAATATGCCTTTCTGTAATGTTGCTTCTGTCTGAATGTCCAGATACACTCGAGAGGGAACTTCTTTAAATTTGGCAGAGATGGTCACTTGCATTGAAGGAGGAACTGATTTCAGTTTGGTGTTTAGAGGACAAAGATCAAACTAGCCTCACGAAACCTTAACTAAAGTATCTCAGACAACACCTGAATGGAACATACATGTATTAATCAGGAAAAAAAAGAAACATCTCCTTGGATTATATTTTATAGTGCATAATACAGTTGTCTGTCAGTGTTAAGTATCTGTCCAAAGATGGCAGGTTTAATCTTTATTGCTGCATATACTACAATATTCTGTCAGTCCCAACACTTATTTTATTTGAAGTTTATTCAAAACGGAGATACAGAGTCCCCAAAACAAGATTAAACAGACGAGGAACTCTTTAACCCTCAGCCTGTCACGTGTTATATGTGTTAATATAACCCGAGGTCTGAGGTTAGATTTTGTCCACAGTCTGATATGTGTGTGTGATGTTTGTCTGCCATCGTATTGTGTCACGTTCTTTTGTTACGAGAAACAAGCGTCTTGGATGCAAGACGATAAAGTTATCAATCAATCAATGATCAGAAGTCTCAAACGTTTTAAAGCCACTCATTAACGTATCCAAAAAGCGTCTAAAAAAAAAAAAAAAAGCAGCTGGACTTGTTGAGGTTTGAGAAGATGTTTCACCTCTCGTCCGAGCAGCTTGTTCAGGTCTGGGGGACTGGGAAAGACGTATCTGCGACTTGACTAGCTGGCGTAGGCGTGCAGCCACAGGCAGTAATAGCATGGTGCAAACTCTCTAAAACTCACCGGCAATAATTTGTTTTCCCAACAACACGTAGCCGCTTCCTGCCAGTAGGTTTCCAGCTAGTTCGCTCTAAATTGCTGTATTTCGGGGGGGAAGTCCGTCGTATTACGCGGGGCTTATGGCTTTAGTGGGTTTCAGTAATTTGCAGCTTACATGTTCACTGAAAACAGTCGTGTGGCTTCACTTCGTCCACTATTCTTCTGACACGTCTAGGATAAATCGTCATCCTCTTTCATACGAGCTTTGGCTCTTTCCAGAGGAAAAAAACTAAACGGCACAAGCTATCCTGAGCCGCCCGGCGCTCCTTCCCGTCAGACAAGCCTCTCCATCTCCTTTCACAGATTACTGCAGAGGTTAGAGGGGTATTCAATCGCCGGAGCCCCTCGCGCTCCACCAGGGCTTAAGTGATGACACAGAATGATTATAGCACAGTTAAATACCTGGTCTAATGAGCCAATTAGCCCTATTGACATCCGTGGCTGTCTCGGAGGTGGAGCGAGCAGCACGTACATGCTCCTTAATCAGAACCGATAACACCATTTAGCCTTCAAACGCTAATCCTGACTCGCGGGCTCTCTCTGGAATCCACTGTGATTTCTCTGTACTCACGCTGAGAAACTTCACGCCTGATTCATTTTCAATTCCACCCTTCCTGCACAGTTGTAACTTCGCTGTGGTTTTACAACCATTCTGACTGGTGAGTTTTGATATGATTTTTTTTTTTTTTTTTTTTTTTTTGGCAATGGATGATTTTCTTGCTCAATATCTCTTAAATCAATTTCTGCAGAGGAGATCCCCTACCGCGGATGTATATATGAAAAAAATATATCATTTAATGAGCAGACAGACAGTGGAAAACCCTTCCTCTGTCGATTTCCGTTTGATGGTCTACAAAAAACGAAACTGAGAAAAGTGATAACAGGCGCTTCAGGTAAATATGGGGCATTTCATTAAAACACGTGCCACAACAAAAAGACTGAAACACAGTTTTAGCCACGGCTGCTCGGTGAGTCATAAACTGGAGTGAATGTCTTGATATTATTCAAGTTACTGTAAAAATTATGCCTCCTCAGTCTTTCAACACCGTGAGAATATCTCGGCACATGCATGTGAAACCGTTTTCTTTTCTCGGTGTCGCCTTTGTTGCACAGGTTTATTTTAAAGGGTGAAAAAAAAGTTTGACCAGAAACAGGAGGGCAGAAAAAAAAAAAAAAAAGTCCTGTACCAGCTTCCAGGTCGCTCACTATAAAAGTTTTAAACCTAAAAAGATTTAAATGTCACATTCGAGGAAACGTGCAGGTTTTATATATCACACACAGACAGGATGCAAAGGCTGAGTAAACTACAGTTTGATACGGAATAAACACAACAGCTTCTTGTGTGTGTGTGTGTTTGTGGTTGAAGTGAAGCGAGAGAAGAAGAACAACAACTGAGGTGAGAGTCTGCTCTGTCTGAGTGTGCGTCTGTGTGTGTGTGTGTCGGCTCAGCTTCACTTCAGAGTAGCAAACATCAAGGTCAGTTACACAAACGCACACAATGAATATGTTATCACACAAGGGCAGACACGTACACACACATACGCACAATTAGGTCATTTTTACTTGCCACATGCACACACACACACACACATGAATGCGCACACATACATACAGTTCCATCTGCCTCCAAATGAAACACAACTCTCACTACTGCACACCTACACACACGCTCTGTACACAAAACAAATGACCTTTAAATCATCCCACACCTTCTCTGTGCATCATTCCGTCTCCGCCGCCGTCTCTCAGTCTTTCACACAATATGTATGTCGTGCCTCAACGTCCTCCAGTTAAAATAAAACTAGTTCACTCTGCAAAGAGTCATTTCTGAATGAAAAACGAACTAATAATTAAATAACTTTTAATTAATTAATGTCGTCTAAAACGTGTCTTTTGTTTTTTCCAAAAGATGCACGAAACGTAAAACTACGCCATCGTTTTGCAAAGCATCAAAACACTTCTCTTTACTTATTATTTTTTCCCAATAATTCACACACTTTCCAGAAATTATTAACTTTAGAAACTGTTCACGCTTCATGAGAGCGAACTGCAGTTTAAAAAAAAAAATGGAGCATCCAAGTGTCCTTACTTTCCTCTTTTCAAAGATGCACAAAATACCAATTAAACACTATATCCTTAACATAGATAAAGTACTTTTTTAAATAAAAATGTTCAAATACTAAAATATGACTAATAAGTCTGAGGCGGCTACAAGTCAAAGCCTTTGTTTGATTAAAGTGTGACTAGTTGGACGGAAGGAAGAAAACTTGCAGCTGTGCAATGCATTGTGGGTAGTAGTTTCCTCTCCTTTATGTTTATTGTGAACAACGTCCTCACTCTCCTAAACAAGGCAGCCCTGAACTTCAATCACAAGTGACGACGTGAACGATTAAAAAAAAAAAAAAAAAAAAAAAAACGGCTGACCTAAAAACATCAGCGTTTTTCAGCCGACTTCACGACTTTTTTCGAGAAACGTTCTCTACTTTCGAAAACGTTTGCTGTTCTTGAAACTGGTGCCGACATGTCTCATGTCATCTCAGAAATGCCTTCAATTTCCTTCCAACAACCATTCACTTTTACAAAAAAATGTCGCTTTTAAAATAAATGTAAAGTCCTTTAAACGGTGCACACACGTTCCAAAAAGGCCTCTTAAAAAGATCCTCACACTACGTCGGACCATGTTGCAGTTTCAAGAATGTCTTTGCTTGTTCACAATTTCCAAAATAGGTTCTCTACCTTTAAAAAACATCTACACTTCTTACAACTGCATACGACACTTTGCAGGTAGTTTAGTTTACTTTCACACGTCTCTGAAACTGTAGTGAAGTTTTGAAAATATCTTCCCTTTCCAAGGATGTTCACACTTTGCAGAAACGTTTTCACTTTCCAAAAATGCCTTCGAATCTGAAAAAGAGTCACATTTAAAACTAATTTGCAAGTAGCTGAGAAAAAGCGCAGCCTTTTCAAAAAAAATGTCCTCACGTGGGGCCAGAATGTCCCCTTCTCTTAAATATGTTCCCACTCTTTTGACAGCTTTCAAAACCATCTGAACTTCCTGAAACTGTAGTGAAGTCATGAAACTGTCTTTCCCGTTACAAGAAAGTCCACACTTCGCGCAAACATTTTCACTTTCCAAAACGCATTCAATTCCAAAAATAAAGTGTCGTTTACCAAAAGAATCTACTCTATTTCAGGTCACAGACACGTCCTGGAGACATGTCGTTGCTTCTCAATGCCTAATGCAGATTTGTTCCCTCGCAAAGATTTCACCACTGGTCTACGATACAGTTTACGACTTTCAACAACATCTTGTCTGAGACAGTGCTGAAAACGAGGCCCAGAAATGTCCTCCTCTCTGAACACTAGCTGCACTACTTCGCCCTCTTGTCACCGTTTCTCTACAGTTTCCGACTTTCAGCAATGTCAAAACGTCCTCCCATTGTCCAGAGTGTCCTCTCAAAAATATCCTTTCTTTTTGGAGATTCTCTTCTTTCAAAGACGTCTGAACTTCCTGAAACTGTCCTCAACTTTTCCAAAAACTTCCTCCCCTCCAAAGTATTTTCACTTTTCAAAATCTCACCCAAAGACGGAAGTTCAAGAGCACGCATGCCCGCCTGAACCGAGGTTCTATCCTTAATAAAAAATAAATAAAAAATCATGTTTCATCATGTTTCCTGAGTCTCTCTGGCCCCGATCCGTTCGTCATGTAAATCTGGAGTCCAGATGGTGACGGAAAGGAGGGAGACATCAGACTGTCGTCCCTAAAGAAGAGATCCGCGGAGCCGCACCGTCGCCGTGAATCTCTTATTCCGCCACCGTCCCCGTGGACCGGCACAAGTGTCTACCGGGCCACGTCTGCCTGCCTCTCCAAGTGGCCACGGGGGACGCCCAATTAGCCGTTCCCATGGAGAGGCGCCGTGGCCCTAATAAGAGACGGAGGGAGAAGGAGAATCAATTAAACCTGCGCTGACCCCCCGAAACAACACGAGGGGATTCGTCTCCACGCAACCTTTAAAACGAGACGGCGACACGACGGTGGGAATTTAAGCCTCCTCCGCTGAATCTGACAGAATTTGAGAGCGTGGGAGAGAAATGACAAAACAAAGATCGGGTAATGGAGACATGACTGTGTGAGAAGATGGCATCAAAAACCTCTGACCCCAAAGTTTAAAGGTCTGTCACAAGGACAAAATGTCCTCAGTGCCTCTTATATTGGTCCTCGCAAGTATATAGACACCATTTAAGTTGTTCAACAAGGCATTTTTTTTTTTAATTTTCAAAATGTCCCAAAATGACTTCGGTGTCCCTAAAAGATGCATAAAAATGGCAGCGTTTCCAGGAATATTTTCACTTTTCTTTTCAGTTAAGCACACACTTTCCAAAAAGATTTTTTCTTCACAACGTCCACAATTTGTGAAACCGTTTTGCAGTTTTGAAAACGTTTTCTATGTGTCATTGTTGTCCTTATTGTCCTCTTTTCAAAGACGTCAGTAGTGCACGCTCTTTCCAAACGTTCTCTTCTTTCTGAGAAATGTTGAAGTGCCTTTTTTTTTCTCAAAGATGTCCAAGAAAAGATGCAGAAAATGTCAAGCAAAAGCTCTCTTTTAAATATGCGCACACTTTCCAAAAGTTATTTCGTTTAAAGCTTGTCTGCACTTTTCGGTGACTGTGCTGCAGTTTTGAAAAAGTTTTGCAAGTGTTCTTGTTTTCCTTTTTGCAGAGATGATCAAAAACGACAATATTTTACCCAAAATGCATTCGCTTTCCTAAACACTGACATTTTACAAGTGAAATGCTGTTAAATTATAACCTAAACATATTATTTGATAAATTACTTAAACATTTTTGGCTTCTTCCACATGTGTAATTATTTTTAAATCCTGGTTGAATTTTAAATATGGACAATAGCAAAGTCTTTGAGACGGTTATCTGCTGCAGACGTGACTTGTGGCTACGAGTCGAAGCTTTTGTTTTCCGTAAGCAAACAAAAAAAAAATTCAAAAACCACTGGACAGAAGGAAGTTGACGCATGAGAGAAAATTCGCAGCTATGCAATGCATTGTGGGTAGCTTCCTCTCATTTATGTTCTGGGAGTCGTCGAACAAAGATGCGGAGCGGAGCGGCGGAGGCAGCTCAGGAGGGAGGAGAGGATAATGAAAAGTTTGATTATCCGAGTTGCACTCTGTTTTCAACAGTAATTCATACCAGAAATTAAATTCTGCGTACAGTTCTCCTAATTTGACTTTAATTAAACAATACTCTATAAATGGCACTTTCAATGACCAAATGTTCCCATGTAGCCGAGCAGGGGTCCCGAGCCGCTTCAGCCTGATATAAAGTTGGTCTCGTGGGGGTGGACTAGAGTCTGATATGCAGGAATGACAGCTGATGACTTCAAAAAGTTAATTAACTTTTCAATTAGGACTGCATCTGACACTGCCGCTGTATCTGCTACGGAGCAGCCAGACTGCTGTTTGGGGAGAAACGGGCTCGTGTGATAGACTGATGCTCTTGAATAATGGTTTTTAATGTGAGCGTGTGGCGTTAAAAAGGAGAGCACGGTGGCTCTGGTTTCATTTTGGTTTTTTAAAACGGGCTGTTTTTGTGTTTGGGGACGAGGGTCGGAGAGTTTTTGTGGAATTAATACGTCATTTGTTGCTGCAGTTGATTTGATACTTGATTAAATTTGAATATTTATTGTTAAATTGGGAAAAAAATATTAATACTGCACTTTTAAAAATTGTGTGAAAACAATGTGAATTTGTGCTAATGTCACTGAATCTTCATTATCATCGTCGCTTCATTGGAAACAGTCATTGGATTTAGTTCAATAAACATTTTTCGTTCAATTTTGATAATATTTATTCATTATTATCAACTATCACTCATGAATCACACGTCTATAATCTTATGTAATAATGAGATATGAGCACATCACTGTTTGTTGCTACACACCTGTACAAGGTCAGCTTAATTTAATATCACCGCAAAAAAAGCGCTTTTAAGGACTGAATGATAAATTACTATACAAAAAACGATGAGTTTAAACTACAGCGACACGTGGGATGGAAGAAATATAGTGAGTGGGTCAAGAAGTAATTAAAAGGTAATTGTTAACTGAAAGAAAAAGCTCTTTCTGGATTTCTCACAGGGCTTTTAGCTGAATCTCACAGCATTCAACAGCTACATCTAATAGATGAATACATGTTCAGTGTCTATATACAATATGAAGGCGTATTTTATATGTACGTACAAGTTCTAATTGGTGATAAGAACATTACATTGAATTTATGTGTGTGTCTGTACGATCTTTATCTGTCTTTGTGTGAGAACATGCCTTTAAACTCAGCATGCATTCTGAGGAGGCTCATCATCCCTCTTTCCTCGCGGAGAACCAGCAATTTGTGCATCCTCCACGATATTAGATCAAATGTTCTCACCCTTTCGCCTGCAGCCGCTCCCTTCTTGAATGCAATTTTTTCAATTAGCGCGCGAATCCTCAATTTTCGGCTAATACCGAGGCGTGCGCCTGGTCCTAATTGAAGTGGCGGTGTGCACCGACGTGGGGACAATGCGCTAACGTGGAGCCACTCATTAGCCAGCCACTGCCTTACACCTGGGGTTCATTCAGAGCACAGGTCAGAGGCCACGGGAATTTGTATGATAATTATTGACAAGCAGATGTTATAAAATCATTTATGGTAATGCAATCATAATAAATGGGCTTTGTGCAGCCGGGCAGACGAGTGGTGGAGGAGGAGGAGGGAGGAGGAGAAAGTTTATCAGAGGAGAATTTACACCGGGCTGCTGTGAGTGCTAGAGTCAAACAAACAAAATGTATAGAAGACTGTATGAATGGTGAAATGCTTGTAAATTAAAACGGGTACGATAATAAACTGCCACCGTTTTGGTGCAGACTCGTCCAGATTCATTCTGCTCGAGGAGCTGGGTGTGATGCTATGTTGCCAAAATAGAATCTCCTTGTGTCTGCAGACCCACAGCCCCACTTTAAATGTGGGCTAAGGTATTTCACCGCGCATCCGACTGCTTTAGATCACAATGCCGCCATTTAATTATAAAAATAACCTCCATCCCCAGCGCGAGGCGGCTCCTCACAAAAAAAATATTAGGAACTAAAAAAGGGGGGAAGCTAGGTGTCTTTACATATATTGTCATTCGCTATAAGACACCCTATCTGTCTCTCGAAATGTGTCAGGAATTACCACCAATTCCAAAAACATGCATTAGCCCCCACCTTAGGTGCAACGGTTCTTTTTACAGCGGGCAAATATCGCAGCGGAACACGGCTGTGCGAGGCAGCTAACCTGGCAGCTGGCGGAGAATAACCCAGCGCAGGAAGAAAGCAACCATGTTATCATGCACACACATGTGGCCTGGGTAAAGATTAAGCCGTATTCATCCCTGGCTGCCTCGCTTCTCTCCTGCCTCAGTCCATCACAAGATATGGCAAGCGTTCAGCCAGGAAGCCAGGAGAGGTGCCACGGATTTCACGGCGTTCCCAAATCAGGCCGTCTGGAGACTCGGGCGAGGTGGCTCTGCCGCTCCGCACCTCGCCTCGGCTTTTCCCACAGATCATAAGCTCTGCACTGATGCCGGGGGTTTGGAATTTTTTCGCTGGATGGGAGTGTCATCGCTAACAGAGGCGCCCCTCCACCCACCATAACCCCCCCACCACACCACCACCACCCCTCAACACACACACACACACACACACACACACACACAGCCTCAATACAATCCCCTGTTGTGTGCATGGAATTGGGAATCATCTGCTGATTCATGCTTTCTGAGGGCTATTGTTTGGCGCCGTGTTAATATTTTCTGGGAGTTTTTTTTTTTTTTTTTGTGGAGGGAAGGGAAGGGGGTTGGGGGGGTCGAGGGGGGGTTGGATTTAGACGAATGAAAGACAGAGTGTAAGAAAAGAAAATGATCATTTAGCATGGAGAAGTGAGGGATCATTGCATGTCCCTGCTGACATGTACATTATCACTGAAAGGGCCCGGGGGCTCAGAGTGCTGTTGGCCTTGACTTGGGAGAGAGGCTTACACCCCGAGAGCTACTTAGAGGCCTCTCGGTGCTAAGCCGCTAATAATTCCTGTGCAGTCCCCTTAAAAAAAAAAAAAAAGAGAGAGAGAGAGAAACACAAAGGGGGCAACAAAGTGATGAATGCAGGTTGTATGGTAATGCAACGGGACGTCTGGACAATGGACTTTCACAGTGAGACCGGCCAGAACGACGGGGTCAACAATGGTAATGATGAAAAGCATGAAGTAACATGAGGGCTGCAGCTAATAATTACCTCAAATAATTGATTCATGTCAGAAAATGCATGGACACCGATATATATATTTTAACCAACTACCCAAAACCGTTATCATGCATGAATAAGAAAAGGAAGCAGTAATATTTTCCACATGACTAAGGCGGTGATTTGATCATGAAACTGTTGCCGATTTCCTGTTGATCAGTCAAAGAAACTGAAACGTGGAGCACAGATTTTGTTTGCTAGTATGTTCAGTGTGTTTTCCCTCCAAACCCCCACACAGTAAGTAATGAATGGCAGTATGAGGGAATAATATAATATTAGTAGTGAATCTGTGTTAAGAATTTCTTTCGCTTTATATAAGATTGCAACAGAGTATGATATTTTCTTTTTAATAATAAATTAAGTAATTAAATATGCGTTTTCCAACATAATTTATGGTCAATGATGACTCTCATGAATTTATTCTTATATCATCTATAATAATTTGAACCTTATTATTAGCTTTTCAAAGAAATTTCCAAATATTATATATTTAGCTTTATTTACATTTACACGTTTCAAAATATCTAATTCCGTTTCCAAAGTATCAAGAAGCAGGTCAACCAGAAGAAAACAAGTTAGTATCATCTGCGACTAAGATAAAAATTTAACAAATTTAACACATTACAGATATAATTTATGTACAATATGAACAATTATGGACCCAGTACTGATCCTTGCGGAACCCCACATTCAACTTGTAGCAAGTCAGACTTGTTGTTATTAATCCGTTTTAGTGCCATCCCTCTTATTCTGTATTTTTCTAACTTGTTTATTATAAATGTTTGGTCAGTTGTGTCGAATGCTAAACTGCAAAATCAATTGTATCGAATGCTACATGTTTAAAATATAAAGGTAGAAGCCAGAGGTCTACATATTAGCAGCATGCACAAAATAATATCAACATCGGTGTAGAACTGCCACTTGAATTTTTGCTCATTTTCACCAGCTGTTGTGTGGTAAAAAAAATAAATAAATAAATAAAATCTCTTTTGCCATTCGAGGCACACTCCTCATTGAGGGTGTTTGTCACACACAAAAAAAAATAAAAATAAATAAATAAAATAAACCCGAGGCTGGTTTTGCTCTTTGCACAGTAATCATAGGCTGTTAAAGCAGAGGGAACAACATTTATTGGCGTGAA
The DNA here is from genome assembly GCF_022458985.1 of Mugil cephalus. Classification (NCBI taxonomy): domain Eukaryota; kingdom Metazoa; phylum Chordata; class Actinopteri; order Mugiliformes; family Mugilidae; genus Mugil; species Mugil cephalus. Next base: position 25,034,328 of record NC_061780.1, on the reverse strand, counting down.
TTTATGCGCCGGGCTGCGGTGATAAAGTCTCATTGTGTGGTCCAAAACTTTTTAATGAAAACAAAAGGCGCCGCGCGTCGCCTTGAGAGCGCTACGAAGTGAAGCCAGGTAATGACAATGGTGTATCCAGGCATAAACGATTAGCGTGCCCATCTGAATATTCAAGGTGATGCCCGAGCCATTTGTGTTGTACTTCCTACATCCTCGCTTCAGCACACACGGATGGGGGGGCGGCGGCGAAGCCAAAGTGGTTTCCCTGTGTCAGTAATTTTTTATTTTCGAAAAAGCCACCGGTGCAATGTATTAGTCATAATTTATGTTTATCATCCCTTGTACCCTGACCGACTTCAACAAACCGTTTAACGCTCCGAGCATATGTGCATATGGCTGCTTTAATAGTTATTCTGCATGGAGGAGCGCTTTAAAGACTCTAAATCACTTCTTTGGACAAACACTAATGAATTATGTCACCACAAGTAAAATTCAAAAGTGCAGCGGTAATTATTGGGAGTCTGTGGAGATTTTAATTATCAGAAGTGGGCTCCTTTAAAGTGTAACTAACAGGATATCAGTCATAGGCTCCTCTGACGGAAGGAAGGAAGGAAAGAAAGAAGAAGAAAGAAAGAGTGTGAACAAGACGGCCATGTCCAAAATGAGGCGCTGAAGGTGTAAAGTAAAAATGAAAGCGCAAAAACTTTTGAAGCAGAGATTCAACGTGTGAGATTTTGTAAAGTAGCTCCCAAATGTGTTTTTAGTTTGGGTTTTATTCATTGATCTGTTTATGAGGTGACATGTGTTGCTGATCATGAAAGAATTAAAAGCTCCAAGGACTTAATTCCCCCAAGATGAGCACTAGTGTGAGTGTCCTCTCCTGCAGACGTCTCTCATCATATTCATGCCGGTTTTAAGCAGCTTCTCTTAGACGTGTGGAAATAGTAGTAGTGTTTTTTCTCCCTAATGCATTCAATTCTGCTGTAATTTAATCTCCTAATTTATTATTTTTTCTGTCGTTCTGTCTTTACTGATATTTTCTGTAAGTTTGTTTATGAATCCGGAGACGGCTCCAGCTTTGAAGGCTGTCCTCATCGCGCTGTGTGTATTTCTGTCTGAATATGTAAGCAGGGCCATTATAAATGTCCTGAAATCTGATTTATTCTGGTAAAAATATCCTCATTCCAAATCATTAAAAAAAAAAAAAAAATGGCAACAAGCTGTGGGGTAGATTTTTTTTTTTTCACCCCTCTCTCGCACAAAAAATAGCAGAAATATGGCGTGTGAGAAATGTGCAAGGTGGCCGTCTTACAGAAGGTGTAGAGGTGGGATAAATTTAATTACAGCTTCAAATATTCATTTGGCAAATATATCAAGGTTGGAAACACAGGCCCAGAAATGGCAAGCCAGCCTGGCAGGCGCTCACAATAGTGGATGGCAAATGACGGTAATCCATGAAAAGAGACCAGACATTTATAGAATTTATAGAGAAGGACTCGACCATTCCAGATCTCTGATGTTTGTGGGATTTGCTCGCTGGCGTGTTAAACGTCGGGGGGGAAATATAGAAAATATTCCAAACCTGTTCCTCTTTGCACTACTTTGCTTGTTAAATTGATTTAGGTTAATTATTGAGACACATTTTGAAACCTTCTTTTCCATCAGACGCACGCCTGAGTTCATCTTCGCCGTTTGAAGAGAGAACGCGAGAGACGAGCCGCGTTCGTTTTTTCGGCCTAATGAAGACGGCGCCGACGCTTTCAAGGAGCAGTCGGTGCTTTCGGTTAAGAGAAAGGAGCCGCGCGTCTCTGCGAGTCTTTTGTTCCTCGGTCTCAGACGGTCACTCGACGCGTTCGCAGTAGCAGGAAGCGAGGCATGTGAGCCTCCTGCTCTCTGATCTGACACGCTTGCCGTCTCGTCTCCAGCTGTGCAACGAGTTGTAGCGGCAGCACCAGCGAGGCGTCGTGCACAGGTGAAGGTACACTAGGGCACTTCCTCTTCCTGTGACAGCGAGTGAAGGCGGCCTACTTTGCCTCCGTTATCTCACTTTGCCCTGCGCCGGGTTGATTTAATCAGCGAGCTGGAGGAGGGGTTGCGGAGGGGTGCACGGGGGTTGAGGAGGGGAGTTAAGGAGGGAGGATGCCCGCCTCACCTTCCCGAGGCCTGGAACTGGAGGAGAGCACGGGGGCGGTAAGTGGTTCTCCGAAGACCACACAGTCACAGAGAGTCCCTGCGCCGGTGCCAAACAACCACCGCCGCCCCCCTCACCCCCTTCATCATCTGCTCCTTCCACCCACAATCAGATTAGAGCAGCTCAAGCCTCACCCTCCTCACCCTCCTCACCTCCACCTCCAGGGGGCTCCTTCTGCAGCGTGGCTCCAAGCAGGAGTGGCTTTCAGGTGGAGGACACTGGGCTCTGGTTTGGTTGAGCTCTAATAAATAAAAAAAATAAAAAAATAAAAAAAACCCCAGTGCAAAATAGAAAAACTGTTAACAGAGCCGGAAACTGACAGTGACCTACATTATCAAACCACAAGACATCTCCAGCTCACATCTTTGCTGCATGCAACACTGTAATTTCATGTTAAAGCCACACAGAGAGAGCACTGCATACTTCAGTGCTGGGAAATCGAGTGAAACAACAACTATCTTTTATATTTAAGGGCAAGATAATAAAATAAATCAACACGCGTCATGTACAAGAATCTTATCACACATAAGAAGAACTGACTCACGATGAGTCGCTGCAAAGACAAACAAAAAAAACTGTCCAAAACAAGCTGCCTTGAGTCCTTGTTGCTGTAGTAATTAAGACGAGAGGAAAGGAAGAGACGATGGGAGAATCTGTTAGAGAACATCAGAGTGAGTCAGAACGTCAGACTGGAAACTACACTTCAGTTTTGTTTCCGACAAACAGTTCAGCTTTAAAAGAAAAGATGACCGACGTGTCTCCTCACTGAAACCGTGACGACAAACGTCCCCTCGTCACTTTTACCCAAACAACATCTCAAACATCCGTCGCCACCGTCTGACCAACGATGCATCATGAAATGCAGATTTTATTTTAAACGTTTTACGTCGGCATAGTTTTTGCAAAGCTCAGACCAGTGACGCAGATTGACGACGACGGCGCGGATGAACTTGGTCAGAAGAGCTGGAGGATCTGTTCAGCTGCGCTTACGTGTGATAAATCAGAATCAGAATCAAAATCACGATACGTATTTGATCCTTCGAGGGAATTGTTTTTTGCAGTTTTGTCGCAGTTGCTCCCTTTTAAGTGAAAGTTGCATGGAGATAGAGTAAAATATATTAAAATATATATATATGAAATGTAAGATGCAGATAAAAAAAAATGAAAGATATGCTACAGATAAAGTGTTATTGCACAAGAACTAGATAATGGAAAAAAAATATTTTGCACTTTTGCACTGCAGAAGATTATTGCTCCTAGATTATTATGATGCAAAAAGTATTTACAAAAAGTAGAGGATGGTTACATTAAATTAACACTCAGCAGGAGGAGTTATAGAGTTGGAAATGACGTCCTGTGTTGTTCCATGATGCCTCTGGGTTGAATGAGTCTGTTGCTGAAGACGCTCCTCAGACGGAGGATAAACTGGGAGAACTGTCTCTGCCAACATCAATATCAGTGATGGAAGAACAGGGGTGAGCGCTGAGGCAGAACACCACTGACAGACAGAGATCAGAGAAACAGAAGATGTGTTGGACGTCTGATTGACGGGCGATTCACAATTCAATATGGAGCCGTGTTCAAAAAAAAAAAAAAAGACGAAGCAGGTGACCACGGAATCGCAGGTTCAACTCTAACTTTTTCGTCAAACGTCTGCTCTGCAGCTCCGCCGCCGCTCTCCGCTGCCTCTGAAATCAAAGAAAGAAGTGAACGAATGTGTCTGCGGACATGAGCCAAATCATCAAAACGGCCTTCGAGGCTCCCCAGGCCGCCGTGTGGAGGTATGGGAGACGCTGGCAGCGAGAGGAGGACGGGCGGAGTACAGAGAAGTGGTGGCGGTGGTGGAGGAGGTGGTGGAGGTGGTGGGGGTACAAATGAAGGAGGGAAGGATGGATGGATGGATGTAGGAGGAGGAAGAGGAGGGAGGGCTGATAAAGCCTGATCTGTGCCACGGGGCATTTATGGCTGTCGGGGAGGCAGGGGGACGGGGATAGGGGGAAAACGGGTGGGAGGAGGCATTGTCTGCTGTGTCCGTGCGTTTATAGGATTGAGCTCAAGTTTCCTTTGTGTTTCCATTTTGTTGAGGGATTATGTTCTTTGAGAGAGTTGTGCAAGCAGGCAGGCACACAGAGTGGAGGCGGAGAGAAGGGAGAGGATGGGTGAGGTGGAGGGGGGGGGGGGGGGGGGGGGGGGGGGGGGGGCGAGGAAGGAGGGAGGATGTCTTTGTTCAGAGCGTTGATCATGAACAAGACAGATAGCAGAGGGAGTGTGTCTGCAGGAGTGCGTGCAAGTATCTGTGAGCACGCTTTAATGCCACAGAGTGTGTGTGTGTGTGTGTGTGTGTGTGTGTGTGTGTTTTGCGCGTGTTGGAAAGTGCAAAGCAAGATGTCAGGACATGTAACCAGCCATGTAACAATTTAAAATCAATTTGCCTCCCAAGAAGGAGCCGCTCTGCGAGACGTTCTCCCCCCTCCGAGCGTTTCACAGGACTTTTCATTCCATCTGAACAGATATCAGTTACATAATCGCTTCTTTCTTCTCTCGGCCCCGGACGCCCGGCTGCAAAAACTTTGCTCCGCGTTTCCGCGGCGTGAGTCTCCTGTGATTGCTGGTGACATTTGCAGAGTCACTGATCAAACGGGGCTCGGGTGTAATGAAGACACAGCGAGATGAGGGCGAGGGGAGGGGGAGGTGGAGGTGGAGGTCGGTTTCTTCTGGTGAACTTTGTGAACCCAAAGCAACAGTTTTGCATTCGACTCCTTCGCCTCAAGACACGCGACCAGAGTCGCACCTTAAACCAGTTCTCTCCCATTAACCCGCCAGTGACAGACGAGAGTCTGCTGAGTTCCACCTTTTTTTGTCCAAAGACTCAAAAAGAAAAAGTGGAAGTATTTAATCTGAAAGTTTTGCAGAAAGGAGAAAACAAAACCCTGGAGTCTTTACGTTGTCCCGGCCCCTCTGGGTAACCACACGGCCCATTGTGTTTTCCACAACTTGTTAAAACACCACATGGTACATTTGCATAGGATAACCAACATATAGCGAATCATTTGCATGCCTGAAAGTGCACTTGAGTAACCGTAATTACACGTGACACCAATTACTCTGTTACTTTGTATTAAATTATAATGGAAAATTCCACTAGAGAATTGGAGCCTAATTGCATCTTAATTTGCATAATTTTGCATATTAATCACATCTCAGATGAATAATAAATTTCAGCCGATTTTTTTAATTTATGCAAGGATGCAAAAACAAGTTGAAAAATAATATGCGAGTGAATGAGGGGAAAAAAATAAAATAATCAGGAACTATTACTTGGAGCATTTGCGCTAATTTCTCTCATTAGCCGACGTTCAAGTCAAAGGTATCGGTACTCTTGATCAACAAGCAGCGACTTTTGAAATTGAGAGATCGTCAAATTGTCGGCAGAGAAGATTACAAGAAGAAGAACAAAAAAGGAAAGAGGTGGAGAAACATGAATTTGGGAAATCTTCTTACAATTCAATTTCACCCAAAAACTTTGCAGCTCCGTTTGAGGCTCTTCCCACTGCAGGCGTGCCAAACCCATTCCACAATGATAATTCAAATCACTGTCTGCCGTCCCCCCTTTTCTTTCTTTCTCTCTCTCTTGTCTCTTCTTCTTTTCTTTTTTTTTTCTCTCTCTGGTCAACACCTGTGCCTGCTATTGTGCGTGGCTCCCTGCCAGCGCACACAAAATCCAATACCTGTGGCCCAGATTGAATTCAAATTTACAAAAACAACACATTTCCAGATTTAACGCGGCGTCAGTCTCCGGCACAAAGTCGCCCAGAGTTGCTCCGGAGGAAGATAAATAGGGAGGAAACTGAAATTTGGGTCATCTAGTGACCCGCCGACACGAGTTGTGTTCGGGTTTTGTTGCTGTGAGCAGATTTCTACAATTGTAGTTAAATTTTTAGGAGGAAATTGGGTAAAAATTAACACCGATCCCTACAGATAGTTTTCACAATTAATGTAAAATGAAATGTAAATTCTTTTCTTAAATGACTTTACAGCTTTACAGAACCCAAAGACTGAGGGAAAAGTCACGGTGACGGGGACATTTTCTTCCATTTATGGGAGTTTTTGACGTGTGTAAATTAAACTCATGATTAAATCATATCAAATAATATCAGCAGACTATAATTAAAGCACACTGTATGCACTGTAGTTGCTGATGCAGCCGTAATTATATGCAGCAAAAATATGTTTCTGCTTTTTTTCGGGAAGTTTCAGTTCTACTTAAACGGCAAACGGAGCGACTTAAAAAAATCAATGACATTCAAACCTCCTCCTCTTCATCATCGTCAATCATTCCTCACACGTTAGCGGAGCTAAACCGGTCTCCATGTTTAATCCGCGCTCCGCCGGTGACCTGCCTCACAGCTCCACGTCTTCATCCCCGTTAGAGGACGTGGAGCCGGAGCTCAGCCGTGGAGAACAGTGCCTTTCAGTGGCGCAACGGAGGAACGGCCGCTCACGGCTCATCTCGACGGTCCCGAATCACACGAGTGTCCGACGTTACAAGACGAAACAATAAATCAGCTTAAATAGATTCAGAGACAAATATCACAAGGCCACAGAGAAGACTTTGGAAATAAATAAACCGGCCGGGTACAATTTAAATTCCCCTCACTTTGAATTAATCTAGCAAAATTAATTCACCAAAACAAAGTCACATTTAAAAGATACTCCGGAGAATATCAGGATGAGAATAAAATGTCTCCAACAATCTCTCATTAGGTTGTTTAATTCCATAAATCACCAGGAGCAACACATTAGTAAAAACAGTGTAGAAAATGCAATAAAAGGTTTTAGGACTTTTCCAGTCCATTAATATTATGAACAACTACAAGGGCCCCATTTCCTACGGACACTAGAAGTTTCACTAAACCGCCTTTACTCAAGTGTGTGCATGTCACTGCTCTTTTTTTTTTATTTGCAGATTCTCCAACAATTAATCCCAACCAGAGAGGAGTTGTTAATATGTCGTGCCATTTGACTCACAGCTGTAAACGGGGGAAAAAAAAAAAAAGAAGAGAGAAATACGACTGACATGGACTGACATGCATAATAACCGTGATTCATCCCAGAAAGGTTTCCGTGTCTGAGCGCAAATAAAAATAACCGCGGTTCATGCGTGGTTAATTATTGACAAATAAAATTAGCTCGGGTGGTGGACAGGGACAGAGATAGATGGAGAATGCTGACCCACAATCACAGAGGCCATCGGGGACTTAATCATGTTTTGTACCAATGATCACATTTCACATTTGCGATTAAAATCGCTTTGGACACCTGTGCAGAAAACAAAGGCCGGGCTAAAACCCCGTGGCCCTCAACAACAACCGCTCCTGCTCTTCTTCTTAATTAATGTGGTTGGGGCCACTTTTGATATGTCACGCAACTTTTGATTTGATTTTAGAGTCAGAGTTACAGATAAGTTACAGTCAGGCTCTTTGTTGAGATGATTAGGGACATAGTAATGCATTAAATCAATGGAAGCACCTCTTAAAGATAGAAACACGAGTTCGTGAGTGATGTGGAGGGGCTTTCCTGGCGTTTTAAATGTCTGTTTCTTTTTTTATTGTTTTATTAATGCATTCGTGCACAGACAGACAAGCATAAAGTTTGTTTTCCAGTTCCCTCAGACTTCACGACCCACCGACACTCACGGGACATGAGGCGGATAAATGAGTATTTGTCTCCCTCTACTGGATCCTGTCGGTAAAGACACTTTGCTGCCTTTAGGTGCAGCCTGTGAGAGCTCAGAATAACAACGCCATACCTTGCAGGACGCGTGCATGAGATTAAAATTAAAACATATGGGCCGGATGTGAATAATAAGGTGCGATATTAAAGTGTTGCATGAAAATATTTTGCACGGTTGACGAGCAGATTAAAACATACAGACCCAGGTATATCGAGCTGGGACAAGGACAACTGAACTTGTAGAGTTTCTTGGAGACGTGTAAAAAAAATAATTAATATAATCAAACAGAAAGAAGATGCTACTTGTATGATCCTCAAGAACCTCTACAAGTCCAGTTGCTCGTGTTTTTAAATTATTTTTGGTCGTATTTTGCTTCGAAATTGAATTTGCGCAATCTTTCTAGAAAGCTGTAGATAGAACTGTGTGCCACGTGTTTATTCTTCTATCGTGTTAAAGAACAGTGCCCACGTAGAGCAGCTGCATAGTTTATCCTCCTAAAGTATACGTGGAAGATGGCAAACCTGCAGAAAAGTTCTGAGTGTGGCTGCTTTTCCAACAGCACTTGAAAGCAGCAGCAATAGTGTTTGTGTGTGCGTCGGATTGTGGGTTCAACATGGAGTGAGTTGCGTTGGTTACCATAGTCTTGGTTGGATTAAAGGAGGCTTCTTCTGTCCCGGTTTCTGTCCTGCCACGCCGCAGCCCGGAGCTCGGCGGCCTCGGAGCTCGAATACCCGGGATCCAGGAAGAGTGGCTCGACCTGCGGTGAGCAGACAAGCCGTGGGTTGGAGTGTGTCCGTGGGAGCGCGCGCGCGTCCTGCGTGGAGCCAGGTTCCTGTTCAACCCGATCACATGGATCCGGTCTAAACTTATAATGTGAAGTTTGACAGAGGCACCAACAGACCTGTTTACCAGCTACTACTCTCAACCTGTCAGAGTATTAGTAATGATTAATCATCTCCAGAATACAGTGTTTCTGTACAGTTATAATATAAAATGGTTTGAAACATTTAAACCAGGGGTCTTCAACATTTTTCAGGCCAAGGACCCGAAACTAATGGAGAGATTAAGTAGGGACCCCCTACCTTAGATCTACTATATGTGTCTTATATTAAACTCGGCCTAGTCATATGTATAAATATACATTATTATTAATATGCATTAAATATTAAAATATTCAAATAATACACAGGTCTAAACATTAAGTTCATGTCTTGAATTGGACGGACTGACGAGTTAAGATCAGAAGCTACAAGTTGGAGCTTGAGGTTGTTTGTGAGGAAGTTGTAACATTGATATTTGATTTGTGGTGCTCACAACACAACTTATAGTGAAGTCTGGTCTGAACACACAAACACAACTGTTCCTGGGATGCGCGCAAAACATTTTATTAACATATATATTTATTTTTATTGAGGCTCTGCTGATTTATTTGCAGGCAAATAAACCCCTCAGGCTCCTCACTGATGTTCAGAGGCAGCATCTAAAAGCAGTTTAGTGGAATTAGTTTCCACATTCTCACTAAACACCAGCAAGTTAGACCTTAAATGTACTTTTATATCTAATTGATGTGTATCGTGTGTGTCAAAGGTTATTAAGCTGCCCATGTTCTCTCCGTAACCACAGGCCTCTAAAGGCCTCTGATCTCTCTCTTTTTCCTCAGAAAGGTTAAATGTTCTCTGTTAATATCATGCGATTGTAGCTCCTGTCATCCCGCGAAGGTCAACCGTCTTCAAAGTGGCCTTTACTGAAGATCGTGGCTGAGACTGCAACTCCTGCAACTCATGCATAATCACTAAGAAAACATCCCAAACATGTATGCATCCCAAAGTATGGCTTAGAATCAAATCTGCCTCCATTCAGCTCTGACATGATCACATAAAACCCAAACAGTCTTTCTTTGTTTAAAGCAAATTTTTCATCGCTCATTTGCTCAAATACATTATGTGCCAAAATCCTTCTTTACTTTACTTTACTCCCGTATAGAGAATGCCAGGAGTGCAATTAAAAGATACAAATATTTACTTTGAGAGATAATTATATGTTGGCAAAAGCTCAAAGTTACCTGCAGGCGTGCGGCGTGCCTGTTTCTGTCGGGGTGGGGAACAGGAGCCGCAGCTGACGGTGGCGAGTTTAATGTTGTCCAAACATAAGCAAATAGAGAATCACTGTGGGGAAATGTTGAGAGTTCATCTGATATTTTATGCCTCGTTTGGTGATGACAAGGAATTATTTCACTGGAGAATGTGCTTTAACGTAAGAAGCATTAATAGAAATAATTAACAGTAAAGCAGAGAAAAAGGAGAAAAGCAGCTTCTTCTACACAGGTTGTGTTCAGGCGCGACACGGTGTGTTGGTCATTTGCATTTTGGCAACGCTTCGAAACCTAACGTACGATTACAACAGTCACCTTTTTAAAACAGAGGAAAGTCACAAAGCACTTTGAAGTCTGAGCTGAATGCTGTCAGATTAACGGAAACCCTGCAGGAGCTCAAGGACAAACGTGCAACCAGGAAAAATGTGGTGTATAATTCAACATTTTCTCTCATTCGCACATGATTTATTAAAACATCAAATATCCCGAATCGTGAGTAGGTGTTGTTTACTTAATGAAATAATAAACTGTCTTTGATTTATTCTCAGTGCATGGATGAAATCATGTCATCACACATACAGAAGATCTCTAATCAAATATCACATCTGTAGATGCTCATTTAACACAAGGAATAAACTAATACAGTTCAGAATAAAACATAGATTACACTATTTGAAATTTAAAGTTAATAAGATGGTTCCTACTTTATCAGTTCTGTGCAATAAATGTAAGAACCAATGTCCCAATTCATTCATATTCAAAGACATTTAATAGACAATGGGAACGCTGTCCCCTGGTGGCCATTCTGGGGTCTGCTGGCGACGCCGCTCAGTGCCCTAATAGCACAAATCTGCCCGTACATCTGGGTGTTATTTTAGTAGAAGTCTGATACCGTTACCTACATTTGAGATGTGGCTGAGGGACATCAGTGAGACACTTTGTCTGGAGGAACTTAGACACAAAAATACAGGCAGAATAGAAACTTTTGATAGAATGTAGGAGCCAGTGTTGAGACACCTGAAGGGTCTGAATGAACAAAATGCTGCAGTATGAATGACTGATTGTTAAAGACCAGCATGAGGCCATATCAGCCATATTAAGGCCTCTTCCATCCAGCACAAGCTCACACTTTCCTTAGTGGTGAGATCACCCTGTGTGTGCAGATGTCTTATTGCTATTGCTTCTTATACTGCTATGTTTTTATATTATAAAACCTGAAAATTCATCATCTGCAACAAGTATTTTATGTTATAATTTGCAATAAAAGTAAAATAGTAAGCAATGTAAAGCTGTAAAGAACACAATGTGTCTGAGAGGAGCTATCGACTACTTGTTAAAAAGTAAAGAATCCGTTTTGATTGTTGTGCGACTTTCTAGAAGCAAGAGTTTTACGCTTTAAACGGAAAAAGAGGGAATCATTTCACACCCGGCGCTAACGGCCCAAGCCTCTTTGTGTTCCCAGTCAGAAATCCAGTTAGCTGTTGGACCGCTCTGTGTGGCTATTCTACCTAATACCTCCGCTATCTGGTTAGCCAGATTCTCCGTCCTATTGTTTCACGTCTTAGAATCCCCTCTGAGAAAGCCTGTTACACCTCAATTGTTATCCTGCGCGCTAGCCGACAGACAGTTCGGTGGGATAAGGAAGCCGCGCTCTGAATCCTCACCTCGTTATTTTTCAAGGTGACGGGAAGGAGTTTGGATGTCAGTGTAAGGACTTGTACTTGTGCGACTCATTTACGAGGCTCCACTGAATTTTCAGGACGAGTCAAGTCTTCGGTGCTGTTCGTGTTTAAAACGGGAGTGAACTGTTCCCGTTAGCATGTCGGCCAGGCCTGCATCCTGACTCTACTGTCTGTCTCTAAGGAACCAGCTGGGTGATTTAAATTAGATTTGCTGTTTGGCATCAGGACACAACAAGAAGCCACTGATCTGTGGATTTACTTTCCTGTGGAGGACGACATTGAAAGTGTGCAGGACTCAGAACTTTAGATGATGTTATGAATCAAACTGCTTGTGCTACTTGAGGTTTCAATCAACTAAATTGGGTTTTGTTATGTTTTTTTTTTTTTTTTTTTGCATGGCCAAAAGAAATGGTAGTGACTGGTAGAGTTGATTGGCATGACTCAAACGCAAGAGTTTTTTTTCCTGCAAGGAAACATCGCTACGTTTCCTACCACTCGGAGGTTCGATGGAACGATACGACTACAATACGAACAAGCTCCATCCAGGAAACATCCAATAGTTAATATGAGATAGTTACAGAAGCAACCAGAAGCTCGAACGTCCCCTAGAGACGGACGATTAGAGAAATGACTGATCGTTTCGTGCCACTGTCACCTTAGTGCTGGCTCTGGAGGTTTCAGGCCGGGTTCTGTTGAGCATCTTGAGACGGTTTGTAAACCAGATGACAGTAAAAAGTAAATAACATTTACCATCTTGTGACAAATCAATGTTCTGCTGGGAAACATCTGAGCATCTGGACCACTGGCATTCATTTAGTATGGATGTTGCTTGACATGTAGCACCCACCTAGACCAGACCAGGCGCCCCCAACCCATGGCAATGATGCTCCTTGATGGCAGCAGTCACACAAAAACGGTTTAGGAATTTAAAAAATCAAGAAGAACAGCACAAGGTGTTGACCTGGCCTCCAAATTCACTAGATCCCAAACTGATCTAGTATCTGTGGGATGATCCACAGAGGCCCCTCAAAGCGTAGGACCCCACTAACAACGTTGTGTTACCAGACACCATGGGACACCCTCAGAAGGGAATATTACGAAGGTGGTCATAATGTTATGCCTGTAAAAAGCAACATTCAATGAGATAATCTATTTTCTCCAGCAGAAGGGAGATATGTTCTAGTATATCACCGACTTCTCAAGTCTCCCACTACACCCGATGAAAATAGTCATATATGTAGCTTTGCATCGCTTCAGGCGAGAATAATTAATTATGCCAGAAAATTCTCCAACTCAGCTGTTGTTTTGTGCCGATGGTCACTGCCAGAAACGTGCCACTCGTCAAAGACGTCACAGCTGACAGGCCCGCGAATGCCGCGTGTCGCCTCACTCTGTTAAGGCTTTGCCGCGACATTATTAATGTTGACAACGTATCCTGACAAACCGAGAGGATCCTGTCATTAGCGGCCGCTAATTCATGCGTAATGAAATGCGACGAGGATTATTCTAATTTTCCTGCACATTAATGTACGGGGGGTCCGTGGAAGTTTGCGTGGGTTTTTTTTTTTATTTTTGTTGGTTCCTGCCGAGCATGTCGCCGAGTCGTAATGAGATTAAAGGAGTGCGGTTAGCTTAGCATATGTCAATATGCTCGTGGATATGGTGGGAGCACATTAAACAATTTGCCACGCATGTGCATCACTCAGTTTAATGGAAATTAGCAGGAAAAAAAACAAAAAAAAAACAAGTGGCGAATATACAAAAGCTAATGTTTTTATTAGATATTTTAGTGTTTTGTTGCTGTTCTGACTTGGATCAGGCGCGGCCGCATGCCAGCGCGTTTCATTAATCTGGTTAGCAAAACAGATCACAAACAATCCCTCACGCCTTCTCGAGTCTACATGTGTGTTTGTTTGCATGCGTCTCGTCTCCAAGATGCCAGAATTGTATTGTGCTATCTCCATCTGACTCATTTTAAGGTCGATTAATAGAATTATGATAGAAAAATAAGCTTGGGAAATCACATCCAATACTCTGACAGAGCAAATGATAAGAGACGCACCTCTTTATGTTCACTCTGGTCTGATTTGTTTGTGTGTTTGTTTTTAAAGTCAGAGCGATGAATTAAAGATTTAACACCGTTTCACAGCAGCTTAAGGGCACCAACAAAAGGAGGCATGCTGCTTCCAAACAAGACGGATGAAATGTTTACATGGCAAATGAGCTGTTTCTGAAAAAGAAAAGATTCGCTATAAACAGACACAATGGCGAAATAATAATAATCATGATAATTAAATGCTTTATTGTGAATTTGCGGTGCGATTAATATAACGAGTAATGAATACTAATGATGATAGCAACATGCACACAGAGCGAAGTCGTTGGTAACACAAAGCCAAAACAAAATAAACAACATTCTCAACAGTGAATATCTGCTGCTTTTCCCAGACTTGAAAATAGAGCATTAAATGAGACTTCTGTTCCTTCGTGTATCTTTGCACTTGACCAACTTGATACTTGAACACATACAGTAATTCAATGCACTGAAAAATAAACAGCAGGAGCCATGTGTCTCTTTTCGAATGGGCGCTCAGGATCTGCTTACTGGCTTCCAGCAAATTCTTAAAATATCAGCAAAGACAGCACTCTAAAAAAGACTTCATTTACAAATTAGGTCAAGTGTTTTTTGGAGTGGGTTCTTCTCATAATTACTGCATTGGAATAAAAGTCAGAGCTTCACACCATCTCAGCTCCAGTCCACATCGAATCAGCACAGTCTTCTCCCAAACTGAAAACTAGCCGGACCCTAGAACAGCCACAGACCACCTCAGGACCTCCTGTTCCTCCAAATCAGCAAAGTCAGGAGGAACGCTGATTAGCCAGTACATTATGACCACCTTCCTAATCTGCCTTGTGCCTCCAAAACGGTTGTGGCTCATCAGAGAATGGACATGGGCCTTCTGAGGTGTCATTAGTGGGGACGTCCTGGGGGATTCAGTTTGGAATCTGGTGAATTTGGAAGCCAGGTCAACACCTTATTCCTAAACCGTTTTTGTGTGAATCCTCCTGGGGATTTCTGCTGCCATCAAGGAGTGTCATTGCTCTGGGGTGGGGGTGCCTGGTCTGGTCTAGGTGGGTGCTACATGTCTAAGTAACATCCATATTAATGGATGCCAGGTCCAAAAGTTTCCCAGCAGAACATTGTGTCACAAGATAGTTGATGTTATTTATAGCTCCTGTCAGCGGTCATAATGTTGTGGCTGATGATAAATCATGTGCACATTGTGTTGTCCTCAGTAGTTAGGTCACCTAGCAGATCAAATACTGGCACAGATAAGACTCACATTTAGCATACTGCTTCCTTCTATTAATGCTGAGATATGCAAAGCTCCAGCTGAAAAAAACCGAATCTGTTCATTCAGCAGTCGACTCCCACGTTCATGTAAATGAGAAATAAACACGACGGGGCCGTATTGCTCCACTGAAATAAGTGTCAGCAAACAAATTTATTTTGGGAATTTCTTTTTACTTCATGATGAGATTATTGAGGACGGTTATGTGAAAAAAACAGAGATTCTTGCATTATGTTTTAAAAAAAAATGTCACTACAGGGGTTGAATTCTGTCTCTTTTGGTTTGTAAAAATGATTTCTAATCAAACGAAACATTTTATAACCTACAGAGCAGAATCTGATAGAAAAACTCACTGCAAAGAGTGTCACATCGCTTTGATTTCCTCGAGTACGTTACGGAACAGCTCGACACAAACCTCTCCGCTCGGGTTCTTCGTGGATGCCAACTTCCAGGCCTCCTCAAACGTCTCCTCAGAAATATTCACACCAACGTTCCTGAAAATCTCTGCGATCTGTGATAAAGACGATGAAAGGTGTCAGCATTATAGCAGGTGTCATATTATATACTATATGTAATGAAGAACTTGAGGGAAATTAATGAAACTGTTTTGTCAGGACATTATGAAACAGAAAAGTCAATATTTGAGTTTAGTGAGGTCAAAATGAACTTGAGCTTTCACGATCAAATTCGAATCAGTTCATCCTGAGTCTAAGTGAACGTTTGAGACAAATTTTAAGAAATCCCCTCAAGGTGTTACTAGGATACTGAAATAAAACTTTATGTTGTTTGTGTCTTTTATCTCATGCAATGAAGCAACACTGCATCAACAAGAGGCTAGAGAAGAGAAAGAAGAACGTATTTTATATGAAACAGATGAACAAGTTCAGTTAGATGTTTAAAATCACAGATTCTTAAGTGCAAAAAGATCATCGATAAATAGAAGAAAATATGAGTTAGACATGAAAAGATCACAAAGAAGCTCAGAGTGTTTGTCATGCAAATGCTCATATGGTCATGCAATATGTTCATATTTGTCTCCAGCAGCCTTAGTTTTCTGCAGACATGGGCTTTGCTGTGATGGTATCTGATTATGCAATGGCAAAGATGTGTGTGGCAATGGACAGAAGAGTAATATGTCTGCAGGACTATTATGTACAGAGACGTATTGTCTTTCTTTGTATCGGTTGAATCACGCCCGGTTAAGAAATCCAGTTTTCACGCTACCAGATTCATATCCTGTCACCGTCGCTGACCTCACGCGTGAGACGCACCTCTTTTTTGGTGCGAGGACAGAAGAAGTGTTCCTCGTGAAGCCCTCGGAGGGCGTGAACTGACGGATGCAGAAGATCTGCAGCTGTGGGTGTGTCGCCGTAGTTATTAGTGTCACTGACTCTCTTGATGCGTGGAGCTGGAAGGTCGCAGCGAACAGACGGGATCCCGTACGTCCGACCGTCTATGCAAACAGAGATGGAAGGAGATCGGAGTCTATCACAAGTCCTCTAAGTTAAATAACCACTGTCTAATGTCTTTAATGCAAAATATGTTATAGATAAAGGAAATTTAGATGTTACATTACAACTTGCTTTTGTGATTCCCGTGGAGAAAAGAGATCAGGAAGAGATTCAGGTTTCAGGGGGTGTATCTACATGGAGCTGTCATTACCTGTTTACTCTGTTACTGTACAGTAATAAATACTTAGTTTCCAAATAAATTACTGTATGTACACCCTCATAAATCCCATCTGTTTATTAAACAGGTAATCAAAATGTCAAAAAGTGAGGCTACACTAATGTTGACTTTTATTTTTTTCAGTCCTCAGACCCCATTCGGCCCCATGTGATATTGTGCATGCTGTTATAGTAGTATGTATATTTTTATTCTCACTTACTTTGTGTGCACAGACCATCGCTGACAGCCCCGATGAGAGAGGAGGACGTCCTGAAGTGATCTGGGGCTGCTTTCGGCCGCCTCAGGGTCCTGACGGTCTTCAGGGAGCTGCCTGGCTCCATGGGCTCCAGGTCCTCGGGCTCAATCAAGGCCCCAGCGGGAGGAAGCTGCACTGATTCCATGTTGACAGGAGCTGAGTTGGTGTGACGCTCTACAGGCGATAAAGGAGAATTAGCCATCAATGCCTGACCAGACCAGAAGCCATAAAAATGTTAATGTGAGTCAAAGCAGTTCCACCAGCCCGCACACTTTAACTGACCGTTTATCATAATGCGTTGTTCTCGGCTGTTAATGGGCATCTTGTCCTTCCAGTTGAGGAAGTTTGCAAACTCCACAAAGTTAATGTGTCCATCCTTGTCCGTGTCACAGTAATCCATCAGGTCGTCCAGGACCGGCCCGCTCACGTCCAGCTGGAACTGACGGCACACTGCCTGCAGGTCCTCTCTGTCAATCACTCCCTTACCTTTCTAGAGATTTACACAAACAAATACACATCAGCATTTTCAGAAAGCACAGTATGTGAGATAATGTGAAAGGAGAATTGTAGAAGCTCTGCTGTTTTACGACCACGTTCACGCCCTTTGCCTCATCTTCAGTCCTGCAACTGGTCTTATTAACGTCATGCGTAACAGTTCAGCAAACACAGGTATGACTAATACTGTGGGGAAAGGTGTGTCCTCTGAGTGCTCTGTTATAATCGTGCCATGTTGACTTTGTACATGAACACATTCCAACAGTAAGAGTCACCATTTTTTCACCTTGCAACAAATCTGATGAGTCATTTTGTCCGTGGATTAAAAGCACACGTCACTCTGTCTGAAGCGACTGCAGGTTCACACCTTGTCATAATGTCTGAAGGCCTTCAACAAGGAGGGGAAGTTGTGGAAGTTGGCCTTCTTCAGGTGGTGTCTCACTGCGTTGACCAGGCTGCGGTGTCTGTCTCGGCCTCTCACGTACTGCCCTGGCTCCGTCGAGTGGATTATATCCCCAACACCTGTGGAAGAAGCAGAAAAAAATATTATTTATTAGTTTTGGATGTGATATATCTTATAACATGGAGATACGTTTTAAGCATAAACTCTACCAAATTCATCCGCTGACAAAAGAATTCCATATGTGACATCAGGTGGAGCGTGAAATGTGTTTCTTCTCCTGTAAGGATGTGTTTAAGGAAAAATTCAAGTTAATGATTAGTTAGAAAAGTTAGTTCACAGCATTGGTTTGGAGTGACACAAACTTACAGGTTGTTGGTGTTGCCAATTAGTTGCGCCATCTTTTCCTTGTTCCCAGATCTCTTCCAAACAGTCTTTGGATTGTAAAACCTTTGGCAAAATAATGAGCGGAACTTTATGTATGAATCCATTTACCTAATAAAATACACACTGGGGTAAATACGTATGGAATTAAAAAGTTATCAGTCAGATCTGTTCCCTCTTACTTCCGGGTCTCCCCTTGCCAGTGAAGAGTCTTTCCGAGGTTTCGTCCATCATTGAAATGAGGTGTGAGGATCCCAAACCTGCTGTCTTTACTGTAGTGACACCAGTCATACTTCCTATCAATTTGTTCACCTGGAATAGAGCAAGAAAATAACACTGTAGTGAAACGCAGCATTACACTTCCAAGCAATAAATGAAAAAGAATTACAATGCTAAGAACCTTATGCATTATCTATAATAATTTCCATTCTACTTACCAACAAAATAGTCATTGTGGCTGCGGACATAGATTTCATGTCCTTCCTGAGCTTCCTTCTCTAGCTCCTCTGCAGTTTTGGACGGGTTAATAAGCTCACGCACACCTGAATCTATAGAAAAGCAGCATTTAACGCAAACAATTCTTGTTCTTTATTAACTAAAACTATATATTTAGATGTATCAGTAAATAGGCATAAATAGGGGGCACACTACAGACTATATAGCTTGTCAGATGTATCATAATGATGTGTACACATACCTTTAATTGTTTTCACACCAAATGTAGTTTTGTCATTGTACCAGGTGGGAAGTTGTTGATCATATGACCGGCCCAGTGGCGCTTTCTTACTTGAAGCGTACACAGATTCACTGAGATCTTGCAACCTCTGTTGGAACAGGGTCTTTTGGGGAGGATTTAGGAGGCTTCCACCCTGTACAAGTAAAAATAATTCATACATTTCGATATTCTGATTCTGAGGTTAAAGAAATGATTCATGGCGAATGTGCTGCGTCTTGTGCCAAACTAAAAATGCATGAGCTTCTGGCATTCAAGAATGTGAATACTTTGTCCGGGGGAACTCACAGTGAGGGATGACTTTGTGCTCACACCGTGAACAAGAGCGCTGGCAACATCTGGGTCCTTTGCTTTCCCCTGGTGCAGTCTGATGGCTCCTGGTCCAGGCTGGTTGCTATCGCGGAATTTTCTTACAACAGGAGGAGTCGGAGGCTGAAAAATAGAAATTTAGATAGACAGATAGATTTAGATTCAGATATTAAAGATTCAGCACATAGCACATAACATTAAACATGGACTTACACTTGTCACTTCTTGTAAGCAGGATTTAGCCCTGTCTCCTATAGGTATTAGTTTCCCGGCCTGGGGTTAAATGAAAAAAACACACAAATAATAAAATAAAATGAAAAACACAGCATTCAATGTACAATATCTACCAAGTTAAATGTTAAACAAAAATTGTTAAAAAAATAAAATAGCATTAAGCTACCACAACGTTAGCAAGCTAGTTATCCCAAAGTTGTCTTACCCTCGGTATGTTTTGGCTTCCATCTGCACTTTTAACTTTAAAAGATCTAATTCCGTCAGTCGTATCCATCTCGAACAAGCACAGGAAAACGACTGGTATGCTTAATATGTCTAAAAGTTGTCTATTTGGGGAAAGTTTTAACATTAAATAAGTTTTTAGAGAGAGAAATTCCTGTATGCGCCAATGAGTTGCGCACCTGTTTGAGTCCCGTTGCCTAGCAACACCGGGCAAGCGCTGAATGTAAAAATACATTTATTTTCTATTTATTTTTTTTTTCCCCAATTGAATATACATTTGTGCGAGTATATACATATATGTATGACTGTATACATTTGCAGTAAATAAAAAAATGTCAAAATAATTCTCCAACTCGAACGAACGTCTAATTTATGCAGATTAGATCTTCGTTTATCTTTTTTTTTTGTAGTCTGTAGTTTTTTTGGGGGGGTAGGGAGAAACACACTTTCATTTCCAATAATTTAGGAATAAATCCTACCGTGTGATTGGTCCGACGCATTGATACGCAGGCGGATTGTCAATTCCAGTCATACGATCTGTCATCGTCCTCCGTACAATGCGAAAAGGGAAGTTGAAAGAAGTGGGAGAGGGAGATCGCAGACGGAGTCTTATGAAATCTAACGTTACGGCAGCTGGCTGGATGCTCGACACACTGTGGAAGAGACACTGAAGTGCTACTAATATTGTCCTGGAGACAACATTCGCATTAACTAGGTCCCTCTTTTTTTTTGGTAGGTGAGTAGCTAATTTTAGCTGGACCTAGCTAACAGCTATCCGGAGGGGCTCCTCCCGATGCGGCCGCAGCTAAACAACATTTGCTAGCCTGCTGCTAGTCTAGTGCTAGCATGGTAATAGCCTGGTGCTAGCCTATCTCATTATCTGACTAGCTACTGTTAGCTGGCCAAATAACGAGCCCGGTGCTAGGTCTGTGTTACCCCGGTGTTAGCCTGGTGGTGCTAGCCTGCTGGTTGTCTGCCTATTTATCTGGCTAGCTACTGTTAGCTAGCCGACACTGGTTAGGGCCGTACCAGCTAGCATAGCAAGCTAACGTTACACAGCTGGTAAATCCGAACGAGTTGTGATATATTTACACTAACGTGTAAACTATAAACTATATTCAACATAACTCACAAACGCGACTCTAAATAGTCCACTGGTTCACTAATTTACCGTCATGTAGCTACCGTCGGCTAGCTGTCATTAGCTGTACACACCCAAACCTGCATCATCTTGAGTTTTGGCATTCTCAAACGTCACATAAAACTCAGATGTAGTGTAAACAGTTATTGTTGTGTACATCGCGGTCTCGAATTGAAACATTATAGATCTGGGTTAATCGTGCTTCATCACATGGCGGAGATTGTTTCTGGACTAAACGCGTTTGGAACTTAGAAGCTAACTCTGCTAATTCGAGTCAGTCGGCAACAACATAACAGGTTATTTGTGGTTATCTGTGTGTCGTAACACGATTTCGACAATGTTGACGGCAATTATTTTGGGAATTCGTCAGTGTGTGTTCACTCTGTTGGTTGAAAGAAGACCATGTTACACTGACACTGATCTGTTGTTGTTGTCGTGGTGGTGGTGATTGTTGTTGCTGTCTGCTTATTAGCATTGATTACGCTTTTCGCCTTTCAACTACAGACACTGAAAACTGCAACGTAACCTTGAAGAGTTTTTCTCACACATGTCCTCAGGCTTTTGTCACAATCCCCTTTGTAACACCGTGCATCACACAGCCACCCACACAAGTTCACAAGTTGCCAGTGGTTTGTTGTTTTCACAGTCACACCAGTTGGTCAACTTGTATTTTTGTGGTTGTAGTTAAACTAGTCCGGGTCAAGTACTGTGCAATTTAAATTTTAAATCAGCCAACAAAAATAAAAGGCACATGTTTGAGTTTTCTTCAGTTCTAAATGACTGATGGAGGGTGGTTTGACTGGGAGTACCTGTGTGCAGTGCTCACCTTAAACTTATATGACCCAGGGCCACAAGCAACTAGACACTCACTTGCGATTAAACAAAGCGTTCAGATATGCCTGAACGATCGACGTGAACCCCGACACAGTTCGTCTCGTCATCTGTCACCAAAAACTTTCACACCTCAAAACTTTTTGGCAAACACAGGATATCACTGACATTGAAAAATGCCTCTAATCGCATGTCAGTATTCCTTTCTGCTTCTAGTCATTCAGTTTCTGATGGGTAACACCCACAGAAGTGCTTATTTAAACCCCTGCTCCTCACCAGTCCTTTAGAACTGAAGAAGGTTGAAACGTCGTCAAGAAACTGTACAAGTCTACTTGACATTCTTTTGTGGTTTTTGGATAAATCATGACCTGGGAATGAGAACCTGTTGTCACGTGAGTTTCAGGTGGGCACCACCCACAGAAACTTAAACTCTCCACTTGTCACTTAGAATATGAAACCAGAAGTTTAAAATCTCTTGATTTTTTTTTTTTTTTAATCTTTTGCCAAAGTACTGGGCATACTGTCAAGCAGAAAATGAACTTTCACCATCTGCCAAATACTAGTTTCTTTTTGCCAAGCCTGTTGTCACAGCTAGTGGCTATGACAAACAACAGACTATTGTCTGGAGTGGTAATGGGAACCTTTAACCCGTCATCAGTTTCCCTTCATACTCGTCATCTGTGACATTTTGATCTCCGCTGTAAAGTTGTGCTTAAAATTCTAGTTTCCATGATGCTCTTAGCATTTTAATCTGGGATTTCTATCATGCAGCTATAATATTGAACTGATGTTGTGTTTCAGGAAATTTAAATGGTTGATGGTTTTAGAAAAGGGGTGTAGATCGAGAAGCTTCATAATTTCATTGCCAATCGACAAACAAGGTTTAATTATCTAGTAAACACTTCAAACATTTGACGTTTTATTAAATTATATTCCAGTAATAACCGAGTCTCCTTCTTTCTTCTTCTGCTCAGGTATTTTGTGCAGTTTTTCCACAGTCCACCAGCCTCCAGGTGAAGAGACCACAACAGTGTGACATGGCAAGTAGAGGCGGAGCCACACGACCCAACGGGCCAAACGCAGGCAACAAGATTTGCCAGTTCAAACTTGTGCTTTTAGGAGAGTCAGCGGTGGGAAAGTCGAGTCTTGTCCTTCGGTTCGTCAAGGGTCAGTTTCACGAATTCCAAGAGAGCACAATCGGAGGTAGGTATCTTCATAAGTCTGCGTTGTAGCCTCTTATTCTGTGAGCAGACCTGTATGGAGGGATTGATTAGCCTGGAATACTCAGGCAGACCCAGTTTTAATCAGAATATGAGTCTGATAACACAGTATTTAGATTTCATTATGGGCCATATTTCAACCGACGAAGAGAAAGAAATAGCTCTGCATGCAACTGGACAGAGCCTGATCAGAGCCATTTTTGAACAAATTAAACTCTGGAATTAAAGTGTAAAGCTTTCCAAAACTTTTTTTTTTAAATTTTTTTCCCCTAACAGAAGGACTCCAGATCAGCTTTTCCCCTCAAAAATGTACCGACTGGGGAACGTTTGCTTCCAGGCTAGTGATTGATAATAACGACAATAAATTACATTCTTGTCACAGCAAAGCATCACACAGTGAAAAAAATACAGCATTGCTGTGTCATTGTCAAATAGTTGTCATGACAGATAACAAAATGTGAAGATAAAAATCATCGTTCGTGGATTTGAAGTGTACAGAATGTTCCTAAGAGCATGAAAACAGGAGTTGGTTAAGATCTTTAATAGTAACAGAGAAGTTAAGAGATGATTAGAAGTTCCCTCGTAGTTCCTGGTGTTTATCCTCTGTAATCTTTACCCTTATTACCCCGCGGCAAATGTGTTCCTTACTGGAAACTGTTTTGGTGGAAACACATTCCAACCATTCCATTCAGAGTCACCTTAGGACCAAATGAGAAGACAAGTAAAACCCTTGATTTCACAGATTTATCTTTTTTTTTCTTTTTTTCAATCTCTTGTCAGGTAATTGCGACAGAAACAAGACAAAGTTAGAATTATAGTTTACATTATACTAACATATTGTTGCTCTTAGCGAGGCTGTTAGTAGTAGGAGTAAGTAAACGTTTTAAAAGTTTGATATTAACCAGGGGCCTATTTCTCAGATTTGGAGTAAGTGCACCAGATTGCAGCACTGGGACCATGACACCTTCACAGAAACACATTTTGTGCAGCTCAGTTTGTCATTGCTTCATTTGCTTTGTGCCCCCCCCCCCACCCCCTGCAGCTGCCTTCCTGACTCAGACAGTATGTTTGGACGACACAACAGTCAAGTTTGAAATCTGGGACACAGCCGGCCAGGAGCGCTACCACAGTCTGGCCCCCATGTACTACAGAGGAGCCCAGGCGGCCATCGTGGTCTACGATATCACAAATGAGGTGAGCCAGGTTTTCAGTCACTGCCTCTTTTTCACTCCGCCTCACTAGCTCGCACCACGTCGTCACTGAGAGATGAAGACGCAGAGAGAGGGGGTTTCCGTCCTAGAGCGACTCGGTAGCAGTGGAGCTAAAAACAGAAACGTGTTCTGGTATCCTGACACATTAAGAGATGAGTCAGCACTCAAACAACACTGTGTTTTGTTAAGGGTTTATAGATAGATAAGAGGCTACACATCAAAAGTGTCTCAGATTACAAACAGGAAGTAGTGACGTTAACATGTTCACCCGGACACATACTAGTTATTAAATTCAGTCACACAGGATGATATGTGATATATGATATATGATATACACACACACACACACACACACACAGTGAATACTATACTGTTCAAGTTCATCGTATATATCTGCTTCTGCCCTTTATTCTTTCTTTAAAGTCTTTTATTCTGGGAGTCTAATTTATGTTGTACAGTTTCCTGTTTTTCACCATTTTATTTTTCATGCTTATTTAAGTAATTTGTCTTGTACCATTGTGCAAAGTGATGGAGTCAAATTCCTTGGCCAGTAAAGCTGATTCTGATTCTGATGAAGTTACAGTTTAATGTCAACATTATCATCAGCTCTGAGCTTTACTCTCTCGCAGAGCCAGCGAAACATTTAACAAAATATATATAAATACTGTTTGTACTACAGGTTTTGATGTTTTAAATGCAAGATAACTCAGAGTAACATGACACTGCTGCAAATATGTAGAAAAGCACAATGCTGCTGCACCAGAGGACGTTTTTATACACTTTTAACGGTTCTCTTTGGCCTCCATCTAAAGATTAACCGTTCATCCTTATGGGAAGGTTGGCCTGTTATCCTCATCATTCCATCACATGACTTCTATTGTTATTTGGACTCACCCTGTACCCCCCCACCCCCCCCCACCCCCCTCTCTGTCTCTTTTCTGTTTGCCAGGAGTCATTTGTACGGGCAAAGAATTGGGTTAAAGAGCTTCAGAGACAAGCCAGTCCAAATATTGTAATAGCCCTGGCTGGGAACAAGGCGGACCTCGCAAACAAGAGAGCGCTGGACTTCCAGGTTTGTCTTCTTTTAAATAACGAAAATAAATGAATAAATAAAGTTGAGGATGTGGGCAGAAACCATCTGAAATGCGTTAGGCTGTGTGTCTGTTGAGGAGAGCAAAAAACAAATTCCTAGAGTGGTTGTTTTTTTTGAGAATATCCTCCTCTGTGGGATCAGACTGCTCGGAGCATGATGCCTACTTCCTCCGGTTTATTTGTTTTTGTCCGTTCAGACTGGGAATTACTCGGTACTTTGTTTCGTGGAATGATTTCCTGATGTCGGTTTAACTTCCGCAGGATGCACAGTCGTACGCAGACGACAACAGCCTGCTCTTCATGGAAACCTCGGCAAAGACTTCTATGAACGTGAATGAGATTTTCATGGCCATTGGTGAGTGACTCGGCCGGAGTAACACATGTATTATTCTTTATATTATTGCACCGTATCTTCTCTGCTGACGTGTCCTTGAGCTTCTGATACGAGACGCCTCCTGCAGTCTGAATTTCATTGAGAGTCGATGATAACATGAGTAGTTTCGGTATCTGTATTCAGGTGATTGTCTGTCACTGTCTACGTTTGCATTGACAACTTTACTTGAGGTGCATGCACAAGAAAATTAAGTGAAAACAAAAAAAGTTCAAAATTTTAAAATTAAATTACAGTAATAGTCTACACCAGTCAGCCACAACATTATGACCGACTGTCAGTCGAAGTAAATAACTTCTTGTGGCAATTCACTGCTCTGCTGGGAAACTTCTGGACCTGGTATTAATTGATGTGGGTGGAGACCAAATGACACTGCATGTTAGCACCAGGATGCAGCCTGAACCAGACACACACACAAAAAAACATGAGGAACAGCACAAGGTGTTGACCTGACCTCCAGATTCACTAGATCCCAAACAGTTCAAGTATCTGTGGGATGATCCACTGAGGCCCCTCCACTCTAAGGCTCCCACCAACAACACTGTATTGCCACAGGACGTCCTCAGAAGGCCCATGTCCATTCTCTGATGAGTCACAACAGTTTTGGAGGCAACAAGGGAGACCTACACAATATCAGGAAGGTCATAATGGAACAGAAACAATGTTCCCAGTGTTCAGTTTGTCCACCAGAGAGCGCAGCGCTGCCTTAATTCTTCATGGCAAACTTTCCTCAGAGGTTTTGGTCCATATTGACATGATGGCATCACACAGTTGAACTCCCGTTCCACCACATCCCAAAGGTTCCTCTATCTATTGGATTGAGATGTGGTGACTGTGGAGGCCGTTGGAGTACAGAGAACTCATCGTCAAGTTCAAGAAACCAGTTTGAGACCAGTTATCCTGCTGGAAGTAGCCGTCAGAAGATGATTCACTGTGGTCATAAAGGGATGGACATGGTCAGCAACAATACCTTCACACCATTACACTACCACCACCAGCCTGAACCGTTGATACAAGGCAGGATGGATCCACAGTTTCATGTTGTTTAGGTCAAATTCTGACCCTGACATCTGAATGTTCAGACCAGGCAACGTTTTTCCAGTCCTCTATTGTCCAGTGTTGGTGAGTCTGTGTGAACTGTAGTCTCAGTTTCCTGTTCTTAGCTGACAGGAGTGGCCCCCGGTGTGGTCTTCTGCTGCTGTAGCCCATCTTCTTCAAGGTTGGACGTGTTGTGCGTTCAGAGATGGTATTCTGCTCAGTCCTTGGTTGGAACCAATGGTTGTTTGAGTTCCTGTTGCCTTTCTATCATCTCCAACCAGTCTGCCCATTCTCCTCTGACCTCTGACCTCTCACATCAACAAGGACCATCCTCTGTTAAACCCTAGAGATGGTTGTGTGTGAAAATCCCAGTAGATCAGCAGTTTCTGAAATACTCAGCCCAACAACCACGTTCAAAGTCACTTAAATCCCCTTTCTTCCTCATTCTGATGCTCGGTTTGAACTTCGGGAAGTTGTCTTGATCTCCTCTACACAACTAAATGCATTGAATTACAGTCATGTGATTGGCTATTTTGTGAAATTGAAATTGAATAGGTGTTCCTAATATAGTGGGAAGTGGGTTTGATTTAAAATGTTAAAGTTAATCGTTCAGGCCTAGTCGTCAGCTTACGAATCAGGTTACGAATCTGTTCTGATCCACGACTGATCCCGTTCCCTTTGCCTCCTGCAGCAAAGAAACTTCCCAAGAACGAGCCTCAGGCGGCCGGAGCCAGCAGCGGACGGAACCGAGGAGTGGACCTGACGGAGACGGCTCAGTCCACCAGCCGCCCCTGCTGCAGTAACTAACTCGGCTCTTTACCACCCACATCCGCCCCACCCACCCACCCACCCAGCCTCTCTGCTCCCTCCACCCCTCTCCACCCCAACAACACCTGGACATCGGGCTCCTTGGCTTCCCAGACGTCAGACCTGACCTTCAACCTCACTCCCCTGGAATAGCTAAAAGACTCTGTATAGCTGCATTTCTAATACCTTTTTTTTTTTTTTTTTTTTTTGTTGATGTTCTCTTTTTTTTTTTTAACTTTTTTTAAGAAGTGTATATCGGTATAATGGATGCATGTATCACTACAACGCCTAAAAAAAACAAAAAAACAAACAAAAAACACATTTTTATCTCATTCAGTTTGGAGACTAACCTTTGATTTAAGGACGAGCGAGCGAGCGAGAAAAACCTCTGAACGTGCGATTATGTTTGATTTGCCGATGAGACGACGACGACGTAGCCTCGCCTCACTGTCACTGTCCCGGGGCTAAAGGGGGGAGGGAAAGGGAAAGGGGGGAGTCGACTGGACGTCTCGTCTGTAACGGTCTTTTTCAGTTGTGAGCTCACGATTGGAAACAAAAAGGAAAAACTTCTCCCGCCTCCAGACGCCTGGTTTCTCCCTCCTTCACATCTGCTACACACACACACACACACACACACACACACACACACACACACAAGAAGACACGAGTTGTTCACCTGAGGCTCCTGATGGAAAATGGCGACAAAGGGAGCGACACTCTGTCATGTCCCGGGAGTTATTTGTAAATTAGGCTTTGCTCTATTTTAGAAGACAAGAACGCTCTCAGGTTGTCGTCGACAGAAGTTAATTTGTAAAAAAAAAAAAAAAAAAATAATAAAAACTGTCCAACATCCTGCTTCGTTCTTCGCCGTTCAGGCGGCCGCTAGAAATTTGGACTGCTGCCCACTGTCACAAGTCTGTAGAGGGGGGGGGGGGGGGAGATAATAATAATGATAAAAATAATAATAATAATAAAAAGAATATACTCTAATGTTGTCATAGGGTGCAATGTTGTCGTCTTCTTCCTTTAGAGCAGCCTGCAGAGCCCCCGAGCTCACTGGGAAGTTTGTCCAGAGATTCCGAACAATTGTACAGTTCAATAGAGGTCTTTTCTTTTTTATTTTTTTTTAGTTTTCTTTCTAGACCTTGTCACAAACTGGTCAAAGCCGTGGTGGTCTTTTTAGGTATATGTAGTGTTATTAACAAAATCCCTCTCTGGTGTCTTGTTACCTTTTTTTTTTTGTTTTTTTGTTTTTTTTTCTCAGAAATGATCCGTGTTCGTTGTTTTTTTTTTTTTAACGGATCTTTTATTGCATTGCACAGTGTTGATCATGTTTTAATTATTGATGACTGCCCTTCTTTCTTTCGATTTTATATGACGGACTGTATTGGACTTGCTAACCTCCGGCTATGAGCAGGTAGCATAATTAACCCTAACTGGTGGTCTCTCTCTTTCTCTCTCTCTACTCTCTCTCTACTCTATCTCTTACAGCTCAATGAATTTTAATGATGTAAAACAGCATTACTAGTGACGGGCTGATCAGTTTTGAGTGTCTATACAACTTAATAAATCCAATAAAGAGGTCTCTCGTACGCCTTTTTGCTCTCGGTCGCACGTTTTGAATTTTGAAACGGCCTCGAAACACAACCGTGTTGTTACTCATTGACTGAACGACCTCTCAGATCTAATGTCTGCGCAGGTGTTTTAAGGAACCGAAGACGTCGGTTTTGATTTCCCGACGCCGTTTGTGAAGCGGTAACCGTGCATCCACGCTAATGTGCTCATTTTTAGCAGGTCTGCACGTTTAAGAAATCAAATTTTGGGCCGAGGTTGATGGGAATGAGTTTTGGTTTGGATGAAAATGTGAATGAGTTCAATTTTATTTCGTTTTTATAGTTAAAAATCATCACGGTATCATCTGAATTGCATATAATTTTACACATTTTAGCTCTATATGTATATATATATATATATATATCAATGCAAATCTTATGAATATGTTCAATTCTTTTTCGAAAAACTAAGCTGTTGCATCAGCCACATCATTATGACCACTGACAGATTTGATTCATCTTTGCTACAAGAAGAAGCTCGGCCTCTAACTTGAAGTGCACATTCAAAAGGAACCAAATAATAGGGACCAAGCTATGACCATTGTATTAATTAAGCGTTTTACAGTAATAGTCTACGTGAATCAGCCATAACATTATGACCACTTGACTACAGGAGAAGTAAATAGCATCTTGTTGTGCTGGGAAAGTGGGAGGCAAAAGGGAGACCTACACAATTAGGAAGGTGGTCATAATGTTATGCCTGATCGGTGAATATGAGTGTATTTGTGCCTTGAGTACATTAAACAACAGGTGCAGCTCCTTTGGTCTTTGTTTGGCTCCACAGTTAAAGGTCAGGGCTGAGAGAATCAAGCTGAATCACATATTTATATATATTTTATTTGCTTTCCTCGCTTCCTTCTCTCTCGCTTTAAAGAAGCATTTCTCTTAGACCACTCCAACACATAATTGAACTTCTTCCTTCAATAAATAAAGGATGAACCGTATTATTTTAACCGGACAGAGATTGCATTCAGAGACTCTGGCGGTTTGACAGCGGGAAACATCAAAAGCTGCAATCTCCCCTCAGAAAGACTGTAATCAAGACGCGAGGCTCATTTAAAGACTGACCTGTTCATCAAAGGGCTGTGATTTAACTGTGGCTCAAGTGTTCAGACAGCTCCTCCACTGAAGGAAGCGCGGCGCGGCCAACTGACCCGACGGGGAAGGAAATCTTTTAGTTTATTTCTAATTTTATGATTGTTCATGAATAGATAGGTTGGATTCTCAGACAATCAACAAAAGATTTAATATAACGCGGTGAGATCCAAAAAGATACTGAAGATTGGTGGAGACGTTCAGATGGAAAAAGCAGCGGCGTCCGTTCTGTGGCTGTTGATTTTGATCTTATCTCCACATCAGGCTTCATCAGCAGTTTGTCGCGTTGTCATGGAATTATTTTCCTTTTTTTTTTCTGGGGACTTTCCATCTGCTGATGAACGAGTGATATGAGAAACAAACTCAAGATGTTTTGGGTTTTTTTTCCATACTTTTATTTATTTTTTTATTCACGACATGCTCTCTATGGGAGGATACACACACACACACACACACACACACACACACACACATACATATATATATATATATCATTGACTTGTGGGGTGGACTGACAGTTTTCTCCAGTTTGTGTAGTTAGGGAGGTAAGTGTTTGGTCATTTGTTTGGGTTTATTGGGTTATTGGATTATTTCAAGGCAGGATTGTTTCGTCCAAGATTTTGTACTGTAAAAGTTTTAAGTACTTATACATATAAACAGATACAGGAAACAAAAAAGAAAACCTAAACAGGATTCCAACTGAGGTAATAAAACACTATATTGCGACAAGTAGAGGGAATATTTGACTTAAATGCATGTACAAAAAAGTGAGTTTACTTCAAAAATAACATTATTATTTCCCTAATAACACAAACCAGTCTACAAAAGGCCACTAGCACTGATATGGTGTTAAAAAAAGGTGCAGGATCGTTAGTTCATCAGTCAGTAAAGAAGTCATCTGATCATGTCTTGCACCGTCGCTGTTCACCAGTCTAATAACCTGAGGAGGAAAAACTACAGAGGGCTGTTGGTCTTCTGCTCCATGAACTCACGAACTGACTGTATGAGAAATAAAAAGAGTAAGAATAACACCAGAGAAGAGCCTTCCTTAAAAAAAAAACCCTCATTGTCCTCTGAGTGGAACTGAAAGCTGACGGATGGATGAGTTTTTGATTCAGCAGATAAAATATCCACTTCTCAGACTTCATCCTCCAGGACTCCATCTGTGAAGTGATAATGGTCGATCGCTTCTCTGCTCTGCTCGTCTGGACGTATCAAAGTCTTTACTCTTTCCCCGGCAACAAAAACCTCCTTGCAGGATGTGACTTTTCTCCAGCATCTTTGTAGTGAGTTTTTGGACATTTTAAATGTGGAAACCTGGCGCGTTAAAGTTTTGACACATTACAGGTTTCCATCATTCGAACCCAGATCTGGCTCCTCTACGCTCTCCTGCAGAGGTGGAGGCGGAGAACAGATCACCCTGTCCACAAATTCAGAAAAGTGGAACCTTTTCCTTCAGCGCTACAAGACTAGCCTTTAGAGTTTAGCATTGCACTATGAGTTGCACATTAATTATCACTGTTATCATCCGTAAACTAACGTCCGAGGAAACAAAGAGGTGGTTCTATCTAACTCATCATCTGTGATGACTCCTGTAAAATATAGCCAGTAGTTCACAAACATCTATATGGTACATGCAGTCTGATTATTTGATGACTCCGTTAAATAAAACACAGACACAGAGGATTAAATCTTGAACAGAACCATGAATACGTATCTATTTCTGAGCTGGTGTTTCGTGCTGTTGCCCTGTTACCTGCTGACTCGTTACTTATATGGCGCTTTACAACAACCCACAGGTTTACAGGTGAACCAAAGTGCTTTACAAGGGGTCATATAACAATTAAAACACACACCAGAAATAACAACATCACAATTTAGTTTAACATCCACTGGTTGCAGGATATGGAATTCACTTCCTGGAGGTCATTTAAAAATCTGTAAAAGAAATTATGGCTGTGTGGATGATCCATTACTGTCTGTTTTTATTTTATTTTTATTTTTTGTATCATTTTTGTGTGTTCTGCTTCTGTTTTCTGTCTTGATTTCTTTTCTTAAGTTATATTGTTATTTTGGGAGCCCTCTTCCTCCCTAGTTCCACTTAAAAACACTTAAAAAATTATAATAGTAATGATCAGTTGCTTATTATTTTACTTCCATTGTTATTCTTGTGCTTTAACGTATCTTAGAAGAAGCCAAATAAATGAAATGAAATGAAAGATCCAGGTGAAATTATAAGACACATGTCAGTGTGGACACTTAAACACAACAGAGACATCGTCACTATTGTATCTGACACTTTCAGGGAAAGTAAAATAAATGAAATAGTACTCAGTTTATGTTTATGTTTATGTTTAAACTGACCAAGACGTTCAGCTGCAGTGAAGCACTGATGCCTCACAGCCAGAAGGTTCTGGGTTCTAAACCACCGGCCGATGCATGTTCTCTCTGTGTCTGCGTGGGTTCTCTACAGGTTCTCCTGTTCCCTCCCAATAGAAACAAGCTACAACGTCCCTAATTAGCAATTTATTATTATTATTATTTTTTTGTAATTAATTCTGTTATAAGTCGTTACACACTGATGACTTTTTGTATTATACAGTGAAATAATCTTTATTCATATATGAGGACATTATTTTTTTTCTCAAAAAATACTTCCGATCAAAGATGCTTAATTTTTAATCCCAAATACCTTAGAGAAATACATAAAATGCATAGAAAACTTTTGTATCTGAAACTTTTATTTTTGTACCTAATGATCTGGTTTTCTTTGCTCCTTATAACTGGCAATAAACATGAACTGTAATTCGCCTGTTGTCCAGGTGGGGGCAGCAATGCACTGCACCCTCCTTTAGCTTTCACCATGAGTTCAACCATCTCTGGAAAAGAAAGGTTTGAAACAAGTAATATCCCTGATTTAATTCATCACCGGACTGATATCCACCCCCACAGCCGGGCAGACTCACCTCCACACAAACCGTTCTTTAGTTAATTTACTTGAACAATCATGCAGCCCTGGAAAAAATAAACCGGCAAGAGAGTCATTTTTCACAAGAGCTCTTTCTTTCTTTCTCTCTTTCTTTTGAGATGCATTTAGCTCTGAAGAAATTAAGTAGACTCCGTGTTCATATTGGGAGGCTCGGGGGGTCTCTGCATGCATCAGCTGCAGTGATAAACCAACGGTGGTAGACTATGAGCTGCCAGCAGAAAGAGAGGAGGAGAAAAAAAAGGAAAAAATATGGAGAAAAGCTGCTTGGTTCAGTGCCCAAGAAAAATCAGTCATCAAATTACTCATTGACCGTGTTTACAGGAGCAATAACATGACTCGTTTCCAGAAGCTTTGATCCTAAGTGATTATTGCTGTGGTGTGTTAACGCTGCACTTATCAGATATCACTTGTGCTGCCAGAGACTCCATGCCTTCCTGGGCCGTACAGCAGGGATGAAGGGGGGGCTGGGGGGGCTTTTCCCAGAGACAGCGTTCAGGAATGTGAACGCCTCGTAAACACTCTGTGTTTTTTATTACACCGATCATTACTGAGATTATCAAGGCAGAAATGTGAAGATGTTACGGCAGCTTTTATCTGTCAATAAAGCAAAATGTCAGCATCAAAGTCGCCGCTGTCACTCCATTGGCTTTGATACGCCGAGGCGAAGCAGCAAGGTCAGGCCCCCTGAAAGTCAACGGCTGTAGCCCCGCTGTGAGATCCGTAGCCGGCGGCGTGCGTCACCTGTCCTGCCTGTCACCTGCATCCCTGGGACGTTGCCACGGTGACAGCTTCATTACAGCGAATAGCTCCCGCGGCTGAAGGAGGAAAATATTTCCGATATGTTCCTTGTGATGTGGGGATGTGATCCAGTGAGGGCCAGGGGGGTGGGGGGTGGAGGGGGGTGGGTGGTGGTGGTGGTGGTGGTTGGGGTGGGGGGGGTCCTCTGCAAACTTTGCTCTCATCAGACTCCACAGACTCTGAGATATTTCATCCACGTACAACCTGCAGGCTACAGAGGGGACATGGAGGAACCAGGTGGGGGGGGGGGCGGGGGGACTGTTACCACAGCGACAAACCACAGCCGCCCTCGCCCTCACCAGCTCCTACGGTTTATCACTATGTAGGCGATGCTTATCTGATCCACCCGGCTCCTCTGCATCTTCCACCTTGACTGCAACAAACGGGACGTGTGGCGCGATGGTTGCATGAGGAAAAATACGCAGTCACGTGATGAGATAGATGAGAGGAGTTCAGTCGACAGAGAATAAATGATGATACAAATACAGGAATAGTTCAAAGGGGTAGAATTTTGTTTACTTTCTTCTAAGAGAAATAATGATTAGAACCCTGTAATCATTCTTTCTGTCTTTTGTATCTACAAACGGTTACATATTTTTATCCTTCGATACTTCATTCATTCATATTCATGGTTTTAACATATTTAAATTACTGTGCAGAAGTTTGGGGTAATAAATGTAAACTACAATCACTATTAATATTGTAAAAAAAAACAGCATTAAAGATAGTTCATAATGTCAGTTACAAAGATCTTAAAATCAAAAACATCAAAAGGTTCAAAAACATGTTTTTCACAGGTACAGGGAGGATGATGGGCTCTGACCATCACCAGGTGTTTTCACCAGATCATTTATTCACTTCTTTATTCACATTATTTATTTTCTTTTGTCTGTGAACAGGTACATGTGTAATTATGTATATTCATGAGGTGTTGGACAGACATTTGGATACATATAGTAATGTGTGGATTGAAATCAATTGACTATTTTGATTTGTAGTTTTTATTTTTCTGTCTTTTTTTTCTTATGTTTGAAAAAAACTTCATTCATTCATTCATGTCTTAAACACAAAAAATGAGTAGAGCTCAAAATGAACCCCAGTATAGACAGACAGACAGACAGACAGACAGACAGACAGACATACAGACAGACAGACAGACAGACAGACAGATAGATAGATAGATAGATAGATAGATAGATAGATAGATAGATAGATAGATAGATAGATAGATAGGACTCCCATGAATCCACTACTACCTCCTTAGTTATTCATGTATTAGAACCACCTTCTGTTCTCTACGCACTATAAGACATTACTTCTGACTTTCTTAAAGACAGTCAGGTGAGAACACCGACGCCTCTGTCTTAGATACCTTTAGCATATTAGCTTAGCTTAGCATAAATTACTGCAAACAGGAGGCCTGTCCTTGTCCAAGCTCGATAAATTCTGCCTCCCAGCGCCTCTCCAACGTTCAGAAATTAACAAGTTGTCTTGTTGCCTCACAGGTGGAAAAACATCAATTTGTGAACGTGCGCCAGGATATTTGTGGTTTTGCGCGCGCTGCACCGACTTCCTGGAGACTTGGCATCGTCGCTGTGACATTGCCAGGCAACCAGAGGAGAATCCGCGGAGACAGCTTAGCGGGCTGGCTGCCGGATGCACTCGTTCTGTATTTATTGGAAGTACATGAGAGCGGTGGTGTTTTTCTCATCTGCCCCTGCGACGAAACAAATAAGCCGCAAAATGTGGAACTTGTTCTGTTAAGTTCGCTTCGTGTCTCTATGTGTTTTTAAACTGGAGCAGGAGAGGTCAGACGTATGTCCAGTCGGGCCCCAGGGATGAACTTGTGAAGTGCACACGTGCGTATTTACTTCCTTGCATGACAACAGGCTCAGGTAAGTTCAGTGAATACACGACCAGTGCATCTGGCTTCTGCAGACTCCAGGCCCCAGCTGGACGGTGAGTTCAAAGCCTCCTGCACTTTTTTAACACCACATGGACGCGATTGGCCTTTCAGAAGCTGGTCTGCACTGTGCACAACTCTGTGCAATATCCAACAATCATTATCTGTTTGCAATTCAATACTTTTTGTATATATGCAAATACTTATTTAAATCTTTTACACAGTCTACCTTTATTCTTGTTATTTTTCTGCCTGTGTTGCAAACTGTAATTTCTCCCAATGTGGCACAAATAAAGGTTTAATTCTAATTCTATTGGTTCTGTGTAATGGAACTTTCCTCGTTGTGGTTTTTATGTTGTGTTTCCTGTTTTATTTTGTTAAGTTGTGTCTTGTGCCTCCTTGTCCCTTGATTGCTTATTGGTCTCACCTGTGTTGATTGACCTCATGCGTCTCACCTGTATCTCGTCAGCCCTGAGCCCATAGCTCTGCCTTTCCCTTTGTTCCATGTTGCCATGTCATGATTCTTTTTGATTTTTGGATTTTCCTGCCTTTTGTTGATCATTAAATACTTTTCTTATCGTCCTGCACCTGGATCCTCAGCTCAACACCTCCTTCCATCCTGACAGAACTCCTTTGTCGTGTTGTTGAGATTTCTTCTTCATTTCAATGTATGGACTTGTTTGCAACGTCCTCGTCTTAAAATGAAATTCAAGACCAAAGAAAGTGAACTCAGTTTCTAGTGTCTGGATGTTTTTATTTTATTTTATTTTTGCATGGAATGAAGCCCAGTTTTATTCCTTGGTGTTTTGTTTCTCGCTTTACTTCTTCCCTCCATTTTCACTGGTGGATTGGTTTCACCTGCGTCTCATTAACCCCTCAGGTCTGTGTCAGTGTAGAAATACACCAATCAGCCATAACATTATGACCACCGACGGGACAAGTAAATAACATTTAAACCATCTTGTGACAATTTAATGTTCTGCTGGGAAACTTCTAGACCTTGTATTCATTTGTGTGAATGTTCCTTAGACATGTGGCACCCACCTAGACCAGACCAGACACCCCCCCACCCCATAGCAATGACCCCGACTACACAGGTTACCCTCAGAAGGCCCATGTCCATTCTCTGACTGGTTTGAAGGCACAAATGAGACCTACACCATATTAGGAAGGTGGTTATAATGTTATGCCTGATCGGTATGTATGTATTTTTGTTGACAAGTGAAGTTGTTGTGGTTCTGTCTAGATGTGAAAACCTGTTCAAATCTTTCTCCCCTCACTGCGGCGTTATTGACTGGCCTTAAACAAAATCCCCAAAGTAGAAAATTATTATGAAGACCTTTTTTTAATTTTTTTATTATTAAATCATCCTCAGCTCTTCACGTAACACACTCGCCACCGAAGGGACACACTCGTCTGAAGTGTGATGAATGACCTCTGGACGTGGCGCCGACAGACCCAGAAGAAATAAAAGCTGAACTCGGAGCAGATCTCCACCAGCTCAGCCGGCTGAAATGAGCCCAGTGAGTCTGAGCGGCAGATAAAATCAGCCTCTAAGCTGAGCTTTCTTCACTCTGCGGGAAGGTTATTTTCAGAGATTGGGATCTTCCAGCCGGAGCCACCTTGCATAGTCCCGGAGCATCTTCCACCCACTGTAACCAGCTCCTTTTTCCCTCCACACAAGCGCAAATTAAACGTCTTCCACTTGCTTATTTAGCTCCTAGAGATGAAACGGAGCGGTATTTATACCTTCACAGAGGCTGAGCCAGTCATTGTCACGGAAGCTCTCCTTTTACTGCCCCCCCCCAACCCCCCTGTCCTTGAAATTTATAGCTCTCCTCAAAACGCCTTCATACCCGAACGCTCTGCAGGGCCGGACCGTGTGTTTATAGCCGCGTGTTATTCACCGGGGTCAAAGAGTCCGTTTCACTTGACTGACGTCTGTTTGAAGCAATAATTAATGGCTCAATAATTGATGCACCTGTCATTTAGGTGTGTGTGTGTGTGTGTGTGTGTGTGCAGGGGTTTAGGTCAACGCTTTCCACCGAGAGGTCGACCGAACGACCAGGAGCACGTTTCTCTGAAAACTTGACAAATACATAAATAAATAAATAAATAAGCACAGCTGGTGATAATTTGTAAGCATCTGGATTCCCTCAAGTCAGCTATCGATTAATAGACTGGAAATAAATAAATCACTAAACGCGCTGCACATTTTTAATTATTCTCTTCCTTCCTCTGTGATTTCTGTCATTTTATTCATAATTAATCAAACGATCGTTTCAGCTTTTAATAAAATCACTTTTCTTTCTCACATGATTTTAATTCTTATCACTTTTTACCCTTTTATCACATTTGATGATTTTAAATTTTCTTTATTCTATTTTATCACATTTGATTTTTATTTATGTTGTTAGAATTTCACATGGCATACTTTAATACCTTAATTCCACTATTTTAGATTATTTTAATATTCAGTAGTTAATTTATTTAGGAGTGTTTAGACGTATTTATTTATTTGTCTATTTTAATTTCTTACTGATTTAGTCTTTTAGTTCTGAGAAAAAAAGCCAGAACTCATTTTGTTTTTTTTCAGTGGCTCTAATCCTCTTCTGCTTTTGGCCTTTGCTTTCTCTTTTAAATGACTTTACTTCTTTAGGTTTTACCTGCTACCTTTATTTCTTACTTATCTCATTAAATTGGCTTTGAGTCGCTGTGAGTTGCATGTGATGATCATCTGATGGTGACACCACCTGTGTCTTTCAAACTTAATTCACACAGTTTATCAGATTCTTTCTGCCACAAACTTGTCTCAGAAGCTTTTAAAGGTTCTTGAATATTTAAATTCAACAGGAAAAAACATCCAAAACTGTCCTGTCAGAACTCAGACCCTTTTGGTTTCCTTGTATTTTCTCATTTTCCCTTTTCCCTGTGTGACCCGTGCTTCTTCTTGGTTACACTTCCTTCCCTGTCCAACAGGTTATTGCTATAAAGTGCTCACTAAACTCTTCCATTTAAAGTTGGAGGTAATTTAAACAGTAGCAGCTGAGAGTACATTCCTCACTCACCGTCCCCAGCAGGATCTGAGCAGCAGCCCCCTCAGGGATTCACTTCGGGCCGCCTTCATTTATCAGCGAGTGTGAAGCTGTCTGCAGTGTGTTGCCGTGGAGTAGATCTTCATGGTGCCTGGTGTTTTTTTTTTTTTGTTTTTTTTGCAGCCTGACTCATTTGTTGTGTGTGTGATCCACTTCACAGCCCGAAGCCTCGCGGATGCTCCCTAATGTCAGAGCGAGGCTTTAACGCTACATCAGAAACAAACACTTTGTGTGTGAGATGGATACTTTATTACTTTATTTGTCTCTTGGGGATTAATAAAGTATCGAGAAGCATCATCACACAGATGCTTAAAGGGTGAAGGATTAAGTGTAAGTGTGAGGAAGACATTTATAAGATATGCGACGATGTATGAATGTATGCACTGCACCAGAATATGAAAACATGTCATGCTAGATATACACTGATATGCCACAACATTATGACCACTTGCAGGAGAAGTAAATAACATTTAAACCATCTTGGGATAATTCAGCGTTCTGCAGGGAAACCTTTGGACCTGGCGTTCGTTCAAGTATCTGTAGGATGAGCCACAGAGATCCCTCCCCTCAAACAATATTCAGACGACAATGAACCATCAAACCCACTCTTCATCAGACTGAAAGCGCTAAAATTCAAGGATCTGGTTGACCTCAAATCCATTCAAATCATCATCAGTGACCGCACGGCATCCAAAAGCTGTTTCATTTAAGTTACATGTTCAAAAAGCAGCAGGTGCACACCACATCAGTAAAAGAAGTAAATGCGTGGAACAGCTGCAGCGAAGAATCGAAAACATGCATGTCACCAAGCAAGTTCAAACTAATCTTTACGAACAACGTTCTGAACAGACACAAGATGGAAATGGACACGAGAATTTGTGATCAATGTACAATGTGCATCGTTTGGCTGATATGCTTCTTTTCTTCTGTTTCGTTTTGTTGTTTGTTTTAACCTGTTCGAATAAGTAAATAAATAAAATTAAATTAATGAAAGGTCACCCATTAAAACTGTTTTAGAGGCGCGAGGGAGACCTACACAATATTAGGAAGGGGGTCATAATGTTATGCCTGATCGGTGTCTACATATATCACAAGTGTATAAACGTAGGAATTTATTTTCAAAGGGTTCCAGTATGAAATCTTATCAGACTCCACACTGTGTTCTCCTAATATGTAATTATCTATAAATATGTATCATCTATTATTGGACACAGCTGCTGCACCTGTTTCCAGTGTTTGTGCTAAACTGCTAAAGAGTCTGGAGCTTCATTCACATCCATCAGATGCAAGGGTGCTATCAGTGTGCTCATATTTAGGGGATTTCTCCCCTAATGGCTTCGAGCCGTCTTGGGTTCAGTCTTACAGATGTATCGGCATCGGAGTCGAGGTGAGGTGACCGGGTTAAATTGCAGGACGCGCGTCGTCTTCTTCACGCGAGACGCCAGCGCACCAGTAGAAGGCGAGGCTGTCTATATTCATGAGCACTGTGATAACACAGCTGTCAGACTAGAGCCTGAAACACGTTAGATTGCACTCGTGCTGTTCATGAAGAGCCAGACACCAGCCACGAGCTGCTCTTCACTACCTGACTGCTTTGTTTATCAGTTCAGTTTAAAGTTCACTCCACTCTCTGGAGAGAAGGTTTCTGCTGAAAAGTTTAAGGCTGAAACACTTCACACGGGGCACGGTGCATGAGCGCTTTCATGTTTCTCTGGGCTTTTGTTTCGTAAATGCTTTAATCACAATCCTGAACCATCACTGGTATCTTATGTTTGCTCTTTCACAAAATAAGAGTGATTTAAATTGATTTTTCATCTTAGAGTTAATATTTTACAGCTGTCTTTGAAAGAAATCACAAACAAACCTGAACTTTGTGCTTATAAGTGGTCGACAAAGCTCATTTCACTGCGACTCATGATGTCAAATACATGAAATGGACCAAATACAAGGAAAATTAAGAATGCTGCTGTAAAAAATATATATTTTTTTATAATTTTTGTACATTTTCAACATTTTTTTAGTATTAGTATATTCACTTTAGCTTTTAAGTCTTAATAAAAACCTTTACACTATTTTATATATACTTGTACTGAAAAGGAGAAGCTCTCTAATCTTGTTATACACTTTATGATGACAATAAAGGGCATTCTTTTCTATTCTATTCTATTTTATTCTGTTCTATTCTAAGTTTTCGCTGTGAGGACCCCAAAACGTGATGAAAAGGGATGAAATAAGTGTTTAAATAATGCAGTCAATCTGCAAATGAACTGTGTGCGTTTTCGAAGCCCAAACAGAATAAAAATGGCTTCATATAAACACCTCAACCAGAATAAACAGGCCCAAACCAAATGAAATTTTATTGGGTTTCACAGAGGTAGAATATTCTTTTTATTAAACTGATCTAAAGAACATGTAAACAGTGAATCTGAGTGAAGTCAGTTTGTCTGAGCATGTAAATGTGTAGTGACGTTCAGTGTAAACAACAAACATTTTAGCGAGTTTCTAAACAGGAGATAAAAGAATCCTCAGTAGCTGTGCTCTGCTGAGACTTAGCGATAGATGCACTAGTTGACTGGAGATAATTGAACACACGGCACTCTCTGCATTTAATATGTGCAACGTCATCATGTTGTCCTTGCATGAAATTACAGGGATGCATAAGTTGCATGTTGTGCTGTTTAGTCCCTTGTGTTGAAGTGAAGCCACTTTGGACTGTTTTCGTTTTCACATCTCACATGATGTGAATGACATGCTTCGACACAAAGATTCTTCTTTCGTTTTGTGTCGGTTGGCAAACAACCTTTAGGTGCAGTACTGCCACCTTCTGGACTGGGATGTTAAGATTTCGACAGAAAGTATTGATACGCACGAAGGCTTATGATATCGATGAGCTGGACCAGTGGGAACTGGTTACCGATGCCCATCCCTAGTCAAACAGAAGTTTGCAACAAACCACGCAACAAAAGAAGAAAAAGAGTAGCTATGCAGCTCGCTGATATCCTGAAACAACGCCTTGTCCTCTGTGATGCAAACGATTGGACATTTTGTCAACAATGGCGTAATAACTAATGCTCCAGAGGCTGCTACTTACGTGTGCATTGAGATGATTCCAGTGTGTCTACACGTGGGTGGATATTGATAGATCTACATGAATGTGCACGAATATCTATGTATAAGGAAGTCTCCAGCTCTTGTCTTCTAACTATTTTGTGCTTTTGATAGTTTTTTAAATAATTGCTGAGGTGTTCCGGCCTGTCTTGTTACATCTTCGTGTTCTGTTGCTGCAGCCTAAAAGCACTCTGTGAAAACACACAGGACGCTGAAACAAAGACGCTTTTAATGCGTTTCGAGAGGATCGCAGGCTTTTCCTAAACCGCCATCGTTCAGATGAAGTAAAAATGCCAAAGCCTTAATGGACTGGAATGTTAATCAAGGCATTTATCACGACGTCGAATCAAAGCTCTTACATGGACGTTGAAAGCGGACCTGCCACGAAGTCCCGGGGTCGGGGGGGGGGGCGTTGTCGGAGCGACTCACGTTGTGTATCTGTTACAACATCCTGCCTGAGCGCCGCAGCCTTGAGGGGGCTTCTCCTCTCGACCGGCTCTGAGTGAAAAATGAAAAACAACTCGACATAACTAATGAATGGCAACGAACTTCTCTCTTGTTACGGTGACAGAGACTCGGTTTGGCCGGCACACTGTGCCAAGCTGGTAGCCTGGTTGTAAATCACCTCCCGACACGGTGAAATGAACCGGGGGCCTGTCGAAATGAAGACCACATGGAGGTGAATCTGCAGCAGCGAGATGAAATCATCTATTTTCCTGATTCCCGTAACAAAGACTGTTTTGTTCGCAGCCGTTAAAACCGTTGCTGTAATTCTGTTCTTCATAACTCTTTCTGTTGAGCTTCATGTGCAATAGTGGTGCATCCCACCGGTTATTAAAAAGTGATCTGTTTGGTCAGGATTTGAAAAGCAGATTTCTTCATTTTCTTAAATGTTACCGTGGGCTCATAACGTCACTGCAGGGCTTGTAACTTTGGTAAATGGTCATAAATAACTGTGTGTTGTGGTTGAATAGACTGAAAAGACGGAGCTTGTTGTGATTCAGTCGTAACCAAGGAAGCTTTAATTCCGTTGTTCTCTTCGCTGTGAATAAGGAAATGTCAAACACAAAACACATTTGTGATCAAATGTCGTGTCGTTACAACTCGAGAGCCGTGACAGAAGAATCCTTTTCCTTTGTGTGTTCTGCTGATGGATTCATCACAGGTGATGGTGATGATGATGACAACATATATAGGTTTGTGCCATTAAATACTAATGAAGCCAAAAAAAAACAAAAGAGTTTGTTCAACAAATATATCATTAATGTTTTTTCTTTCCAGTGGTGGCTCCTACATGTCTCTTATAGAGGTTAAGGTGACCCGTTAACAGCAGGCTAACGAGACAATCACTTTTTGATATTTAACTCGGATAGCAATACCACAGGTTACCACTAGATGGACACCATTTATCAGTTCACTCAGAGTCGTATATTAGTGGGAGTCTGTCCAACCAGGGAATGGACTGTCTGAGCTGTCCCTCTATGCTGATTGGTTTCATGGGCACCATGTTAGATACATCTAACCAATATTTATCTCAAATTTACAAATTAATGAAGTTTGAAGTTAGCCTAGCCTTATGCTAGCCTTATGCTAGCTAGTTATCTAGACTAAAGGCTTAGAAAAATAGCAGCTAGCGTCATATATGCTGTGAAACCCATGTGTTCATGTAATTTATGTCCATGTAGATAAACACATTTGATTGACACGTAACTTTACCTGAGTTACTTCTAAGTTATTATGGCTAGCGTGCTATGCTATAATAATAATACTAAATAACAGCAAGACTAGTTTAATTTTCACTATTTCTGAGTATTTCTAATTTTTCTGAGTAATTTCAACCTTTTAACGGTGATGGATGAACACGGAGACTGAGGAGAAGGTAAACACAGCTCCATGACTGATGAGGTGATTGGGCTACAAAGCATTTTACAGACTCATTTAAGATATTTAAAGTAAGTAGACGCTGGAATATTTAAGTGAAGACCTTTTACATATTGACAGACATTGGCAATAACATTTATAGGCCCGTTAATGGTGAAAATAAGATATTTATTTCAACATAGCACATCCGTCCCACAGCGTTACACTGTAGAATCTAACCTCTGATGTAGCAAACATGGCGCCCATGATATCAGTTGGACAGACTCTCTATAATATACGGCTCTGAGTTCACTGCGATTAACGGTGTCATGGTTTATGTCTATCTTTTATTTTGTGAATCATGTTTTGTGTTTCCTGTTTTATTTTGTCAAGTTTCTGGATTTCCTGTCTTGTGCCTCTTTGTCTCTTGATTGTTAATTTGTCTCACCTGTTGTGATTGTCCTGATCTGTTTCACCTGTGTCTCATCAGCACTGAGCCCTCTTGTGTATATATATATAGCCCTGCCTTTCCCTTTGCTCCTTGTTGAGTTTTTGTGTTATCCCCATGTTTCCATGTTCTTTGTTACCATGTCAAGTCAAATCAAGTCAGGTCATGATTCTTTTGGATTTTGTATTTCCTGCCTTGTGATTCTTTTGTTAATTATTAAAATCCCTTTTCCCTGGATTCCCTGCCTCCTCATCCTTATTGTCCTGCGTTTGAGTCCTCACCACAACCTACACCCTGACAAACGGGAATGTCTTTATTGTTGCCTAAAAAAGCAGAATTACAAACGATGAAATCCCAACGTCCTCAAACGTGTACTTGTGAATTTGTTAAATTTTCATGTCATATCAAACTAGAAAAGTTAATGAGAATAAATA
Source organism: Mugil cephalus (assembly GCF_022458985.1). NCBI lineage: Eukaryota > Metazoa > Chordata > Actinopteri > Mugiliformes > Mugilidae > Mugil > Mugil cephalus. The sequence goes on along the minus strand of NC_061780.1, from coordinate 24,989,510 downwards.
AACAAGTGTATTGACCCTTCGCTACCAGTACATGGCAGATAAAAGTGTCTCCTTATGAGGACAACATGTCTAAATGAAGCAGAATAAGAAGCTGCAACAAACCTAAGACATAATGTCCCCATATGAGGACGCCGGTCTCAGGAGGTTAAAAGAAGTCAGAGTTTTTCTGACTTCTTTGACTTCTTCATTCTTAATCCAAACAAAGCTCCAGTTCCACAGTTTCTGCAGCACGATACCAGACCGACGTGACTCTGCAAACATTAGAGGCTCCAAATGAGGTCAAGTCCTCTCCATTTATTTATTTACAGTGAATTCTAACCACATGACGGAGGTTTAAATTCTTACAGATTAATACGTAATCAGTCTTATTTTATACTCTGAAAAATAATAAATGAACAAAGGCTCTATTTCTGAAAGAGGTATTAATTCCTGGAAGTGCACAATTAGGGAAGTGTATAATTAAACTTAATCTAAGTCACAAGTTAAATTTAATTCTACAACATCTCCAGTACGATGACTATAAACATAAGTTAATAAAGACAAAGAATAGAGAACGTTATTTTTCCTGGCTCACGTTCTAGTCTCAGTCGCTGCTTTTTTCATGTCAGTGTTTGTTCTTATTAATTGAATTCATTGTCTTGTAACACGGTTCAGCTGAAGTTCACCTGATTTAAACGTCAGTATCAGACTAATAAAAACAGAGGCTCTGGTTTCTCTGAGTCACACTCAGACCTAATCTACATTCCAGTGCTCGCTCGGTTGGACCTCCAGCTGTTCGCAGCCTTTTCCCCCCGCTGACAGAGAATCAGTCAGCCGGTGTTTTTTCCCCTGATGGCTCTCCTGAACGGCTGATACAGAGACTCCTCCGGATCCCACTTACAGATGTTTGCGATCATCGCTCCGGTGAGATTAAATGCGAGCGAGACGGTGGCCAGAGATCCAGCTCGCGGAGCAGCGGCGCGGCCCTCGGGCGGCCCCGGCGTGTTGCTTTTGGAGGCCGAGCGGGGCCTTCGGTGGAAAGAAGGTCCCTCATCGGGACGGACAGCCAGCTCTCATGCGTCAGGGAGTTTGGGGGTAGACGTGCTGCAAACGAGGGGTGGATGAATGAGCTTAGAGGTTCATGGAAAAGTTCAGACTCAACAACTGAGTTATGGTGTTGTGGTGAAATGGGGTCTCTCCAAACTGTCAAACCTGATGTGGTCTGTGATGTTATTTCCTGGATGGAGGGATCCGTGAGGGCTTTAAGATGTCAGACATCGTTGTGTATTTATGGTGTGTCTTTATGCATATGTACAGAGTCTGCATGCATCTACCTCAACACACTGCTGAATTTATCTTGATACAGTCTGCAGTCATACTGCGCATGTGTTTCTTCCTCTGCATTTATTCTGCGCCATGCATATCGCCGTGAATCATGTTTAAGACTCAGATTTAAATGTGTTTCAGACAGAGAAGTCTTGTCTAAAACAGGGAGAGAATTAGCTTTTTTTTTCCTTTTGCAGAACTAAAAAAAAAAAAAAGCCCATCACTGAGCCACTCTGTTGCACTGGGTGACATGTTCCCTCATTACCATAAACACACACCCTCTCGTTTATTTAGACTCCCGTCCCACATTCACCACCCTGCTGCCGCAAATACTCTGCAGAGCACCAAATGTGTAATAATTCACAGCTGAAAATACTAAAAAGAAATAAATAAAATACAAAAAATAAAACTAAATCAAAATATGTAACTTTATGAGTTTGACAAATGTTTGCTTAAAGCTACAGCTGTGAATTTTGAGTCTATTAAAAGTTTAATTATCACCTGCACCACATCACCATGCACATAAATATGCAGCCTCCTATCCTGTGTGTGTGTGTGTGTGTGTGTGTGTGTGTATGTGTAAAACTCAATTTAGATTTCATTATGGGGCATGTTTCAACCACAGATGGTATAAAGAACTTAACAGCTCCTCAAAAGTAAAGCCAAAGCAAGTAGAGCTCCCCCTGGTGGCTGGCTGCAGTATAAGCTCCACACCTTCCATGTTAGCGGATTGGAATTAGGCCAAATTAAAAGACAAAAATAAACATTTATTCATTTTGCAAGGATACTTTAGTCATTTCAATTAGTTAATAGCGTAGTTAAAGCGTCCACTTTTCTTTCACTGATGAGGCCACGCCCCCTTATGGGCAAAAACAAAGGAGAAGTTGTGTTGTGTGTTGTTCTTTGAACATTTTCTCTGCTCTCCTCAAAAGAGAGTGACAAAATTCGAAGAACGGGTGGAGAAAGATGAAAAACCGTGCAACCCTGATAGTCGATATGTGTACGTGTGTGGTAAACGCTTTAAATTGTGATGCTAACGTTAACGCTAATGTCAGTCGTCACAGTTGATGTCAAATTTCATGTTAAAAAGTCAAAGTAATGAATGTTGATGCTGAACTGAAATGCTAGTAGGTAACGACGGAGTTGTGTTACTGTAAAGCGTTTTTTTTTCTTATTTTAATAAAAGGGTTAAAGTTATCATTATTCATTAATTTAATTCAAAGAGATTCAATAAGGTAAGACCTCAGGCCACCTACGAATGCTAGCAACACAAAATAAACATCGACTTGTTTTCACCCAAATAGGGGCGTGACCTATCTATAGAAACAGGATATGACATCATGATCACTATGAGTTGCCATGCCAACCGTTCCATGCACAGGTGTAGGGACCAGATCGACTCGGGGAGTATCCGCCGCTTCTAGATGACGTCAACTACATGTTCGGTTAGACAACACGAGTTTAATTTATTTTTCACAATATGTTTGGGAGAAATGGTTCGATAAAGTTTTTTTATTTATAATTTTCAAACAAAAGACAAAAAAATATGATGACAGCACATTATTCATGGAGTTCAATCCATTCACTCGTATAGTAGTTTAGTCCTTTAAAGGATTAAATAATAAATACAGCTTTTATCCATTTGTCTAAAGAGTAAAAGGACTAAACAAAAGTTGCTCTGCTTCAACAACAACCACTTAAACTGCTAACCTACAGCCACTTCTTCCTGTTGTCCAACTTATTATAAAACGTCACCATCCGACGACTACGTGACGTCATCTGGAAAAGCCCGATACTCCCAGAGGTAGAGCAGAGCATGGTGTTAATTAAACGAAAACATGAGTGAGTCTGGAGGAAGTGGGCGGGGCATCGATATCACGACTCCACATGGTTCCACTCTGGGACCGTACTGATCAGACTCCACCCATATCCTTGAGAAAATAGCATCAGTTTGGCCAATGCAAGGAAGTGGGGAGGTGTTGTCCATGTTTATATACAGTCTATGGTTTCAACTGATGCAGAGAACAAAAAAAACAATGACTGGAGTCTCCTCATTAGGAACTGATCCTGCTCCTGCAAATTATTTGGGAGGACGCTTAATGTGGTGATGGACAGAAAAGTATCTGAGCATCGTGTAGTTGAATTAGTTTACAACAAAATGAGTGCCGTTCAAGAAGCGAGCTGTTTAGAGTCCGCCTTTGTGTCTGCTATAAAAGATATTGACGGCAAAATAACAGCAATAAGACGTTTGTGGAAAATGCCTTAATGGCTCTGTTGCTCTGACTGATTGTGCCACCAGACTCATATTCTGATAAGATTTGAGTCTGGCTCTGACAGGCTAATTTGTGTCTGCGGTGACACGCTGTGATACAAATAAGGTGAGCGAACGTCCCTCAAGATCATATTTTCTTAGTGGTGGGGACGGTGTTGTGCGAGGAATTTAAATCCTGTGCTCTGACTTTGAATTGTGCATTGTGAAGGTGAATGTGCATTAGTCAAGCCCGGTGTTGTGATCGCTATCTAAACCCTCGGAAAACTGAATAATAATAAGAACAAGAATAACGTCCTTGCTCATGGGACAAGAGCCATATTTTATTTTGTGATGTACAATATTTTTTGCATATTTATTTCTTGCCTGAATTTGACAGAATCGCTCACATGTGTTGGGACAAAATCTGGATTATTTGAACTGTGGGTCTGTACATTGTTCAGGTTTGTTTTAATTATTTTTATTTCATTCATTTCATTTATTCGGATTCAAGATTTATTTAATTTACTGCATTATAATTATCTGGTTCATAACTTAAAGATTAGAAAGTAATGAACTAATGGAGCATGTTATAACATTTTCTTGTAACGTATTTTAATGTGAAGATATTATTAACAGGGATGTTCTTATTATAGGGTTCTGCATTTACAGGGTCTATAAAAACTGTGTGTGTGTGTATATAATTTATTTTTTACCATATCTCATAAACTCCTGAAGCTCTATCAGGTTCTATAACAAAGAATGGAGAAAAATTAAATTATCCAGATGTCTGATGTCAGATTGAGGCCGATCCCCACAGGCTCAGTGTGGTGATTGAGGCCAAAGGTGCATTTACTGCCTAGAAGGGGATGAATATTTTAGCAAATCATTATTTATTTTTAATTAATTGACATTACTTTGTTGTTTTCACTTATGAAAACACATTGATGCATGCAATTTTTGCTTAAAAAATACATTTTAAATCGAATTTACCAACATTTATTTTATAAAGGCAATAAAAGAGGAATGAATGCTTCTTATCTGCGCTCTATATTCTGCCATTAATTAGTGTGGATAGTGCTGAGTGTGATTTAACCTCAGCAGCTTCTGTTGATTACAGTTGGAAGTGCAGCTGTATTCATTATCTGCAAAAGGGTTGCTTACACCCACTCAGAGGATGTGGGAATGTTAATTAAAATCTACGTTGTTTAGTTTTACAGGTCTATATATGCATAAAAACAAACTGTTTAAAAGCTGCAAACTGAACGCTGCGTGATGTTCATGAATCCAAAAACAACGTTTCTGTCCATCTGCAGTTTCACCAATATCTTGTAGACAAGCCAGAAAACTATTGGGACAATGTTTAGTGGACGGAAAGTATGAGGTTTTCTCTGAGGCCTCCACGAAACATGGGGGCGCTAATGTCCTGGTTTGGGCCTGTTCTGCTGCATCTTGTCATCACTGATGGACCAATGAATTCTGAATTCTACCAGTGAACTCTGAAAGAAAATGAATGCGAAGAGAAACTGGGTCATGCAGCAAGACAACGAGTCCAAGAACACAAGTGGTTCTCCAAAAGAGCGGTTAAAGAAGAAAGAGATGAATGTTTAGGAACGGCCAAGTCAAAGTCCAGACCTTAATCCAATAGAAATGTGGTTCCCAACCTGGGGTCCATGCCAAAGATCACAGGGGGGCGCGCCAGAACTTCTGAGATCACCATCAGTTTTCACCCGTTTCGCCAGCTTTTAACCAATGTACAATATGCAGGGCTTAAAGGATTCTGGCACTATGTGGTGTTTGAATGCAGTTAAAGAAAAGATGAACAAAGGAAAAAAAACGGTGGTGGAAGGTTATTGTCAGATTTGAGCAGTCAATTGAGTTCACAGCTTTCCTACCAAACTTACATCACTAGCCAATCAGTAGTAGTCGTTTGAGATTCAGTTGCAGCTGATGCTGCATTCAAGCCAACTTGGGGAAAAATGAGCTCTGAGTCGTCAAACTCAGAAATCACTGCTTCCAATAATAAATAGCTGCTGCACATATTTTAATGTTCAGCAAATGGTGCCAATATACCAAACTGATTTTTTTTCCTTGCAGTGATATCGGAAATCTGAAATTTCAGAGTTTTCATGAAGGCGTCATCTAAACAGGCATTTTTTTCATCAAAGTCACTGATGTCTGAAAGATGGAGAGTAAATTTATGAAGCTAGGAGGATGTCTCTTATCTGCAAACAAAGGACTTAAATAGTAACAATAATAACTAATATTAAATGTTAGGATGTACATTTTGAAATTTAGAGTTAGAATATGATCTACAGTTATTTCTGTTTAAGTTGAAACTGAATCAAATGGTTAAATTGCTAATCGAATAAATCCAATTAATTAGCTTGAACCTCCCTGAATATGTTTCATGTATAGATGTAACTACATAATACACCACTGATCAGCAGTTACCAGAAATATTTCAGGTCACAGCAGATACTGGAAACAGGGGTTCGCTTACTTTTCAAATATGTTTTTTCTATTTTTTTTTTAGGACTAGTGTGAAAATCCTCACGTTTTGTATAATTTTTATGCAGAAATGTAGAAAAATCAGAGAGGTGCAAACGAAACTGGCAAAAAAGTGATTACACTGACATACTGTTGCGGCTCTCACAGATGTTTCTATTAAACCAATCCTTTTTTTTGGATATCTGAAAGAACTGATCTCCTTCTTTATATAAATATATATATATATATCTTTCAATGCTTTAACCAAACGAATATCAGTACCGTGACTGCGTACATCCACTGAATCAGTCAAAACCAGCAGCTTTTAACAAAGTAGGGCTCTTTTATTTGAAATTGTTCACCTTTTACACACTGACAGTTAACACAGACAAGCCTTGTGTGGTCCCTCTGGCCCGAGACGTGGTCAGAGACGATGTGTGCTGGATATCGACTGTGATGGCGAATGGAAAGCTCTCTCTCTCTCTCTTTCACACACACACACAAACTCCAAAACACACACTCATACGCACCCACATGCTGAAGAACACATTCACACACACACACACACACACAGATACGCGAGGACGAATACAAACAGACGCACAGTACGACACACACTAACCATCTAACACAGTCATCTAGTGTAGACATCAACAGAGGAAGGGCTTAAAGTGCATACAGGAACAGAGGAGGGCCTCGCTCGCTCGCTCGCTCTAATGATCAGTAACAACCTTTTAAATTATGAATGACAATAATCCTCCACTTAAGCGATGATCTTAGTGCCACGCTGTGTCTTCACACGAAGCATATATCCCTACCGTATCTTTAGCTCAAACTGCGCCTTGCATCGTGGAATAATGACACTGCATAGTTCACTGGGTTACTTTTATACATTATTGCGGATACGATGTGGGTCCAAGTCCAGGAGGGTCTGGGTGGGGGGTGGGGGGTGGGGGGGTGGGGGGGGGGGGTGAGCCGTGGGCTGCAGGGTGGCACAGAAAAGCACTAGAGTCCAGTGAGATTGGAGAAATAAATCCAGCACGAGGAAAGCGGCCGATGCTTCGCCGATGCTTTTAGGTGTGAGGATAATCCACATGTAGGAGCAACGAAGGTCCAGTCGTGGTGGGAAGATGTTCCGTATCCTGGATGCATAGAAGGAGCACAGCTGCTGAAAGCGCAGGACTCCCTTGGCCTTCCTTGGCCTGGATGTGGGTCGACCCCACTTGGGCGGGCTCCACCTGGGGTCAAACAGGTCAATAAGGGGCAAATAGGACTTGCGGGTGGGAGGTCCTGATAGGCCCGGGGGCCGGGCGGAGGAGCGCAGCGGGGAGGCTCTGCGTCTGGAAGAGGGCGGGAGTCGGGGTGTGGTTGGTGGCGTGGTTATTGCGGTGCGTGAAGGAGTTGCCGATGGCGGCGGCCGCGGCTGCAGCCACGGCGGCCAGGTGAGCGGGAAGGATCTGGGCGTTCAGAGGCGGACACTGGTGCTCCTTCCCCAGAACCAACTTTATCTGGAGGACGGAGACAAAAGACAGTGGGTACAAGGTGTAGGAGCACAGAGCAGACAAGACAACGTGAATATTTAATAAAATCCGTCCAAAAATGATCTTAGGACATATATATATATATATATATTCACTCCACCCATTCTTTTTTGCACTATTTCAACTCAGGGTTGCATCAGCCACTTTATGCATAATGTCATGTTTCCCTTTTTAGTCTACTTTGTATACACTAGAGATCGAGACCAGTATTTCCGTTTTTTACTGGTATCAGTATCGGCTGATATGCAGGTTCGTTTGTCGGGGTTCAGTAACAGCTCCAAATATCGGTATCGGCCCTAATAAAAAGTCCATATCAGCCGATCTCTAGTATAAACAGGATACATTTTTAGATTTTTGCACATTTTGTTTTATTTGGTTGCTGCCCTGTAGGTCCTTAAGGAATGTAATTTTAATCCTGTGTTGTGTTGCACATGTCAGAATTGACAAGAAAGTTGACTTGACTTAAAAGACGGGAAAAATGCACACGTGCAAATATAATATTGTCCATATTATAATGATATTATAATGGCTCTTCTGGTTCGATGCTAAACTGCATTTCATTCCTGTGTACCTGTACACGTGTATTAACAATAAAGTTTAATCTGTTCTAATCTAGTTGTTGACTTTAAGTACTGACACCAGAACACCACAGTTTGAAGCTTTTTCCAGACTCGATCTTTTCAAAAATCACAGCCACTTGTAAAATAATTGATGTCATCTACAGTAAAAGAACATTTCTTCATAAACACATAAACCAGAGTCCACATTTAATCGTGAAAAATAAAACAAAAACCTTCACATTCCAACAGATATTCAGTGCCAACTCACACACAGGCTTTAACTTGTGAATTTGATGTATTACAAGGAAACAAACAAACAAGAGGGCCGGGGGGGGAGGGGGTTAACGAACAGGCACCAGAAATCAGCTGCTAATTGCTGAAACTGTTCCAGATGATCTGCACGGCACCGGAGCTGATACCAGAGGCAGAAAAGAAAATGTCAACCTGTTTGTTATTTTATTTTGGTCGCTGGATCCTTGATCCCCTCGGCCACGCGGGGAACGAGCCTTTTTATTTAGAGCCAACTAAAGGGAGAAGTTAAATGTGGCAAAACGCAACAATAAGAAGAATTTAGTGAAGGTTTTTCTCTTTAATTATTTGCGCGCATGTTAAAGTCAAAAATGAAAGCGCGTGACATTCAAACACAGGCTAATAGGCGGAAAAGGTCTGTGAAGTTATCTGGTTTAATCTTGTGTATCAGTGATGGAAAAGCGGCGTCCTCACAGCCGTCGGGCCATCGCGAGCTATCAATCACCGACTGAGGCGCTATGAAACCCTATGGGAAGCATTCTTTACTCCACGCTCATCAGAGAAGCTCCTCTCCGTTAACTCAGTCAATGATGGGTTTTAGAAAAAAGCCATTTCCCCCACACTGGTAAACCCCCGCGCCTCGCCTCGGCAAACTGTGGGAGTGATGGATGTCGTTTTCTGACGCCTTTAGCAAGACCCAACGCTCGGCTCTCTCCTTCATCTTCCTATTTTTCTAAATTCTGACGGTAACTCAGTGTTTCATGTATAGTCACAACATTTTCTAGTGGTTTAGAGAGGAATTAATGCAATAGATTGACAAAGGATGGAATATTTTACTGTGATGATGAGTAAATATTGTAGAATAATCCCACACTGGTAGTAAAACAGGTTAGCATCGGCCCGTGTTAGCACTGACTGCTGATGTGGAAACCTGTGGACATTTACAGCTGGGAGATAAAAAAGAAAAAAGAAAAGATGAAATGAAGAAACAGGAACAATTACGGTTTCGTGATGAGGAAAAAAAACGCTGCCCCCAGACTACAACTATTACGGTAGCTGGTCATGCTGCTACTGACGTTAGAGATACAGCAGTTTAAATATGTTTAAATATGAATACATATATGAAAATAAATGAAACCGTTATTGTCCCTGTTTCTTCATCTTGATAACATTTAATTATTTTTTTATGTTATTTTATCTGCTGCTGTAAATGTGCCTGGATTTAATTCCAGAAATCTGGTCATGTTACGGTGAAAAAAAAAATAAAAAATGCAAACAGAATGTAGTGACAGATTGTCATTGTTGCTTTAAAAAGTAACTTACTTTACTGATTACTTGATATTAAAAGTTGCTTTATTAGTTACATTCATCACATCTTTTTACTCAGGAAAAATGGGAAACATAGTAACAGAGCGCAACTTGGCTAAATACCTTTAATCTCATTACTGGTTTGGAAATAATAACGCACTACCAGCATCACTGGTCATGTGATCAAAAACAGGCCGTCAAACGTTTGTTTCATCTCACCCGCAGAGCAGGAAAGTTTGCAACAAAGTTACTCTTCTTATTCTCACTGTTTGGCAGCTTTCCTGACTCTAAAACGATCTACTGCGGAGGCCCCACACCGAGCTCCTCCAGATGAGTCAAAACTGACATTTACCAACGCTTCTGAACAGCATTCGGCTCAGATGAGCCTTCGCACGTTGCCATTTAGTCGATAAAATATCAAGATTTGGAATCGCACTGCGCCGTTTTTTTAAAAAACATTTTTTATAAAAGCTGGTTCAGCATGTGATCCGGTTATGAAAGCTGACATTTTACTGATTAAGTGCAGTCAAGTGTGTTTAGGAGAGGAGTGGAGGTGGATCATATTTTTTGCTGATGAGCAAAGAAATTTCAAAGCAAAAGAGGACGACGCTGTGGAAACTGAAGACGGCCGAGTGAGGAGAGTTTCAAATATCAGGGCGTAACTGGTGGATACAGTAGGTCTGTCTCTGAAGAGGGCATGAGAAGCTGAGTCACTGTGACAGGACTCGTGTTGCTGCTGATAAGAGGACGGAGGCGCGCTAGTGACTCACCGGCTGCTTGGTCTGGCCTTTCTGTGGTTTGCTGTAGGGGCTGTATTTAGGCTTGGCTGGTTTACCTGCTGCTCGGTCTTTATGACGCCGGCTGCTGATGTGCTGAAAATGAGAAAAAAAAAAAAAAAACAAGCTTCAAATGAGGCGAAAGGCGCGATGATGTTAGTTTCAGTGAGTCACCTCATGCATGCATGAACCGCTTAACGATGCAACGCTCAAAATGTTCATTTCACACCTGTGAAGAGAGAAGGAAGGAAGGAAGTTAAAGGCTCTGTCCAGCGTCAGCACGCCGGCACGTGGGAGGCAACGAGAGGGTCGTCCGATACTTCAAACTTTATAATGGCTAGCTGTGTAACCATGGCAACAGAGGAGAGGGGGGAAAACAACGTGGGGGCTATTCTTGCAGGTGGACGTGGATGTACACCAGCTAAATCTGATTCTTAACGGCTTATCTTAGACGTCTGTCCTCCTGGGGGAACATTTGCATAAATAATATAAATTATCATTAGCTAAAATATCTGCATGTAAATGTTTGTATATCTCATGTAAATTGGACTGTAGATTTTTTGTAATTTTTTACTACCTCATCGTTATTATTATTTTATTTTAGATTATTTCATTAATTTTTTATATTTATTCTTATGTCTACTCATATTCATAGTATATGTTCTTCCTTAATTCCCTTAATTTCCCTGTGGGAATCAATAAAAATGGTCTTGAATCTTGAATTAATTGCAACTTAACTATGCAAATCATGCTTCAGAAAATCCCAAGAATATCAAACCTTTGAGATATTTTGTCGGATAAACGAGTTGGTCAAGGGGCAGGTTTGCTCAGACGGTGGCACTAAAGGACTTTTTAGATTCAGGCACTAGAACGCCAGTATGAATAGAGTTTGATGTGTTTCCACCTCTCTTCCGACACATTTTTCAATCAGCTTGTGTACCTGCTCTTCACGTCAACATTTTCATTCCTGTTTGCCTAGATTACCTTTTCTTTTCTTTTTTTTTTTTTTGTCAGGTCCACTTTATTTGTGTCTTTCTTCAATAAACTGCCTTCAAAATAATACTGCGTCTGAGTCCTGATCCCTGCTGTCTCGACTACTGACTGAAATTCTCTGAAAAGCAAAAGGGACCAATATTCTTTACAATTAGATCAACAGACTGTGACAGTTTTCACAGCGTGTCGCACACATTTGCAAAATTCAGACTTGTCATAAAATGCACACACAAAAAGACAGTTTAGGAACAACAGAGGCTTTTCTTCTCAGCCCTTAGGACCCAAACTTTATGCATATATATTTAGCCTCTATACATATTATTGTAGCGTGGTGAAAGTTATGTGATTTGACCCTCAGCCTGACCCGTAGTTTGTTAAAGCAGGAAGTGTGAAAGCAATTGGTCGAGGGGGTTCCTGGCCTGAAAAACGTTGAAGACTCTTCTTTTAGAGGTTTTGGTCACTATTTGTCACCGTGTTGTCACCCCTGCAATAATAGTTACATTCACTTGCATAAATTACATGAATTAATTTGCATTAATCGCACCATATCTATGGAAATCGTGCGATTAATCGCAATGAAATCTTTTAGTTTCTTTTTATTTCATTTATTTTGCACAGTCAACAAAAACAAATGCATATAGAATTGAAAAAGGAAAATAGACAGTACATCCAATAACTAACTTAAATTACTGGTAATGTAACCACCCAACAGACGAATGTGCACATGCTTTTGTGTGTTCTGTGAAAACAGTGACGATTAATTGATTGTGTGTGTAGAGATTCACATACAGACTCATGTCCAGTTTCATAAACACAAATACTTGTAATGCCCACCTCTTACCTCTGCCTCAGACTAGAAACAACTTCAAACGTTTCTTGAGGGTGAACAGAAAATAAAAGAACAGATACCTTCAAAACTACACCTCTTTCCATCAATGTGAAAACTATGACAGCTTTCATCGTGATTGGAGCCACCCACGGTGAAAAACTTCTAGCTCTGCCAGGTGGAGACAAGAGAGCTTTTACTAGAACACATTATGTTGTTGTGTTAAAAACCCACTGAGAAACTTTTGTGTCTTTCTGTAAGATCAAACCAAGTGGTTCTGAATAAACAAATAAAAGACAAGAATCCAAACTGACATGTACAGAAATACTCTCCAACCTCAAGAAGCCAGTAAATAATTCAGAGTGGGTGCACGTTAACATGAACTAAAGGCAGCTTTCTGGCTGTGTTCTACGTTTCACAAGTCCTCTCAGCGGATTTAACAATCGCACTTTTTCTTCTGGTTTCTAGCTGTAGCTGAGATTTGTCACGCTGGATTCCTTTCACAAAGGCTCGCCGCTGTTCAGAGGCACTAAAGTGAAAGTCCTTGCATGAAATATTCACACAGAGCCTGTCTGTTTTCAGGGAGGAATCTGAAGGTTAGTGCGGACAAAACGGAGGGAAGGCTTTTCAGGTACCGTAGATGCCACCCATGACGCTGCGATCAGCAGCTACAGGAGAAGAAGGCGTGGAGGGACCCTCAGCAGCAGAGACTTCAACCGAATCTGAGGGATTTTCCATTGTAACCTGACAGAACCTCGTCTTAACAAGAAAATCTTTCTCTTCAGATTTCCTCAGGAGTGCACGACAGAGACAAAAAAAAAAAAAAAGTGTGCTGCACGACGAGATGAAAGAAAAATTAATTACCAACCGTCGTGCATCTTCATATCCATCAGGACATAAAATCCCACGCTAAAGTCAACGAGTAAAAACTTTTTAGCAAGCAAACGGTGCGTTCTGTTAATGCGGAGCTTTAACGTGTCATCAATCTAATTCCCGTGAAAGCTCGGAGAGAAGCTAATTTTTGAGCGGCGGCTTAATGTGGTTCACACAATCCATCCTCGCTTCAAAGATGTGGTGGGAGGCGAGCGAGAAATGTGATTTAACCGCAGCTGCAGGTGAACTCAGCTTCCGCAATAATCAGATTATTACAGCGCGTGTAACTGTTTTTCTTCCCTAACCTGATTTCTCTAAGTAACCCCGGCGTGCTTGTAAAAAACAGAAATACTGAATGCATTTTATTTTTTGCCCGGTTATGTCAATAAAATTCACTCAGATTTATACACCGATTAAATCAAACATCATGTTGGCTAACGAGCAGGTAGCTAGCGGAGCAGTCTTATTATAGGTTGGATGCTGGGTCAAAAACAAAAGGCAACACCTCACAAGATGTGGATAAAAGGTTTATTGGGTCTTATTTTTTTATATGATTTATCAGAATAAAACTTTATTTTTTGGAAACTCTGTTGTCTCAACTTTATCCTCATCAATCCGTCTTTATTTATAAAGCACTTTAAATACAGCACGGATGGTCAAAGTGCTGTACACAGACATGAGAAAAGATAAAAAGCAAGATGGCAGCTAAGACAAAGACAAAAAATGTCTTTGTCTTCGAGACGACCAACAATCTACAGACTCGAGGGAGCGCACGGCTGGAGCAGGTCGGACAGATGCTGTGGTGCGAGGACACGAACACATTTAAAAACCAAATAATATAATTTCAAAATGTATCCGTAAACAAAGCGGGAGCCTGTTGTTCAGTTTTGAGACACAAACATGGACTGAAATCTCAAAATGATGCAGAGAATTGAATGGTTTCTCTATGGGTCAGTTGGGGAAAAAAAAGCCACGGATTAAGATTTTAATGATCCACAAGAGAAATTTCTTGGTCACAGTAGCTTATTTGTTAGAAAAAGGTGAGCTGCTGTACTCTTGGATAGAACTTCAGTTTGCTGGAGACCAGGTTCCTCTGTCCCTCTGGTGTTTGGTGCAGTGGATGGGATGGAAATGTCTCCTACTCCCCACCAATCACATGTCCAGCCTTTTGGATCAATTTGTTGATGCTACTGATGTCTTCTTTGCTGCTACTACTCCCCCAACAACCCACAGCAAAGTACAGGGTGTCAAATTTGCGATCGATGTCCAGTCTTACCCCACAGGTTGGCTGCTGTCTTGGTCAAATGTTGATTTAAATGGCTGAGATCAGCATGGACGTAGGAGGCATCACTTGGCCCAAACAACAGGAGGTCAGTCTTTTTATCATTTAAGTGCAGGAAATTTATGGCCAACCTTAAAGTATTGTGGTGGTTGGGTTTTGCAGAGGAATCATCTGCTCGGTTAAGTGGCACGTGCATTTACTGTGCATCAACTCTGTCTTTTTGATGGGATAGATGTTCTTTAGTTTTCACTGTGGTAAACCACACACACGTTTGAATGGGCCTCCACTTCAAGAGCCTGGGATCGGCCTCGGTTCAGGTTCTCGTAACTTAAGACTGACGTCTCCTCTTGAACAGCAAATATTTTGAGTAGATAAGTGAACCACGATGGAGGTGTGTTAGAGTGCATAAGTGAAAATATCAACGGTTAGGGGTGATTCTAGGTCCAGAGCTTCAGGGGTCCTAACCCTAAGAGACAACATCATTCTATCCTTTGTCTCTCCTTTTGGACTGAACTAGACTCTCAATCACCTCCTTCCCAATGGACATCACAGCTCGGCGCTGGACTCTGCATGGGCCCATTTGTCCTTCTCAGCCATGTTTAGCTCACAGGTAGTATTAGTCTTACACCTTAGTTGGAACATCAACACATATTCCTACCCAAAACTTAACAACAGCACAACAAGCAGCTCCAGTCTAAACGGTGGACAGCCTGCACTATTAGTTTGCCAGAGAGATAAAAAAAAAACAAAAAAACAATAACAACAACAGTAAAAGTTGCTAATGGCTGTAATGTGTTGGTGCTGAGTGATGAAGTAAATAGTTCTTTGTTTGGTAACTTACAGGAGATGGTTACAGCCAAACATGTGCGCACTTCGTGTGAAGGGAAGGGGGAGGTGGATCATACCACTGCAATGTAAGGGGGAGGTGGGTGGGTTCTGCATTTCCTCGTAAAAATATTGTTTTAAACCACTTACTTTCCGCTTTTGCACAGATTTTTTTGTGTCATTTTATCAAAGACAGACGTTTTTTCGTTGTTGTTGTTTTTTCCAACTCTTATTTTATTATTATTCAATTCAGGGGAGCTTGGACATTGTTTTAAGCGCCCCTAAAAATGGGCTAGACGCGCCTATGGCTACAGCACAATTAAAAAATAAAAGTATGTCATTACTATCAGCAGAATGCACTTTTAATAATTCATTACATGTCAGTCTGTATCTTTTTATATTTGTACTGCTGGATGATCATCATTAATATTATTATTGTTAATGATGCGTCAACATGGAAGCAGCTTTTAAATAATGTAGACTGAGACAGAGGCAGTGCCGTAAAAAACATCTCTCAGAAATGCAGCTGATCAGTAACGTTCCAGTTAGACCTGCCCTGTGAGCATTAAAGCTAGGAACTATTTTACATTTTCCAGTTTATCAGTGAGTGTTTGTCCCTCTCACCTGTTTTAGCTGAGTCTCCGAGTTGACATGCACATCACACGTCTCACAGTAAAACGTTTTGTTCTGCAGGCCCGTCGACGATTTGGAGGTCGTGGCCAGTTTGCTTTTGACTCCCGCTCGGGGGAAAGACTTGATGGAGCCCACGCCGCTCCTGGCCTCTAGCATCGTCTTGTGCTTCGTACCTGCGGGGTCAAAACGGGGGGGCGGTTAGGGTCGGAGCGTGAACTCTGTGACATCTGAGGCATGCTCATTTTTATTTTTATTTTTTTTTGCGATCTGAGGAAAATGGGGGTCACTGCGAGAAGGTCAGCTTGTAAATTCTCCTAAAACTGTGCTGATCAAAGAGAGTAAGGAACCCTGTTAAACTCGCCGGCTACATGTTTGACCTTTGAGTTGTGTTTGACATGAAATAAATCCATCACTGACCTTTGTAACTCAAATAAATGTGGAGTGGACACATTTCTGTATTTAGCTCGAAAAAATACATATTTATAAGATACAATTCCACCGTTTTTAGTGAAAAACATGACAAAAAAAACCCACAAAATAAATTCTCGAGGGTGGAAGCAGTGACTCCAGACGGGTTTAATAATAAGCCACTTCTCACACTGCAGGTTTGCACGGTGGCACATATCTTCACTGCACTCAGTGTACTTTCAGATAACACATACTGTGCTGCAGGGATCACATCTATCAGCCATGCGGGAACTAATTCTGTTCACATCTAAAACAGAACTGTTCCTGAAATCTGATACATTTCAAAGTTTTTCTTTTTTAATAAACTTTTTTTTACGATCCGCCCACCGGTTTCGGAGCCAGTTCTTATACTGAATAATATTTCGCCCAGCACACATGGATCAGTTGAGTAATACCCAACGGGCCTTAAGAACGAGTTCCAAGTCTCTGCAAAGCTGTCACTGTCAATTGGACTCAAGCGCCGAACCTAAAGACCCCGACTTATGGCTTTTATTGAAAACAAATGAAATATTTTAGCGATTACAGCAGCTAAGAAAGATAGCGCTGTTTATAAGAATAGGCTGGGAGGAAGCAAAACTTGAAACATTTCTGCGGGTGTTTTTTCTTTTTTCTGTTGGTGTCACTTGTGGTGCAGTTGAGCACAGTTGATCCCATAGTTGGTTCTCCATCTTCCTCACACAGGACACTGACCTGCACGTTTGACCGTGAATCATAGACTGTATAAAAAGTGGACGCCATGACTGGTCCTTAAAAGTGAAGCCAAAGATTGTAGAGCTCCTCATGAGCTGTCCTCTGATCTCTTATAGTTTCTTTTCTATTACTAAGCACTGTGCCTCCCTCTTCTCCTCCTCCTCCATCTCCTTGTGAAATAAATCAGACCTGTGGAGCTCCATCAGCTACATCTGTTGTCTTGGTCTCATCAACCTGCCCCAGTTTTCACGGCCTCCTGCAGTTGTCCATGATTCCTCTTACACTCTCTGACTGACATAACATCATCAGTTACATCTTGTATTATCAGATTCTACCCTCACACTTAGGGGCCCCTGGTAGTCACATGGCTCCATTATAATAAACAGGGAGATTTACAAGAATTTTATGCATCGACCTACAATGACAAAATGGTTGAATCGGATCAAATACAGTAAAAATGTCAAATATCATTAGTTTTCTCTTAGAAATGAAATGCTATTATTACAGGTTTTGCACTGGAAAAGCAGCCAGATTAAAAAATATAGTTATAAATGAAGTCTATGGGGGCATTTCTGTCCACAAGGGAGTATCTGACACTACATAAAAAATACTAATGCAATCACATTGTCATTGACTCTAATTACCACCAAAGTCCCATATACCTACTGTTTATTTTATGGAAAATAATTCAGTTTTTGTCTTTTTTTTTTGGAAAAAATGAAACATTTAAAACATATTTCAGTGAGTTGAGCAGGAGGACAGCTCTGGGGACGAAGCCTCCTCCTCTGAGTCCTACATCCTTGGTAGCAAAGACAACGTCCTGAGGGAAGTCCTGAAGGATCCTGCTGGCTTTCCTTACAGTCTACTGCTCACAGAGTGTGGAGAGGGATCTTTGGAGCAGATCTTCACCTACCCACAAGCAGCCGGTTTCTATTTTGAAGTGAGAAGGAATGGAATGTGAAGGAGAAGGTGGTAATGCTCTCCAGGTCCACTACAGTTTTTCACAGAATAAAAGTGATATTTCTGAAATTTCAATGAAGTGCAGTCGGGTTTAGTCTATGTTTGCATTTAAAGATGTTCTAGTTCTAGTGTTTTTTCCACAGTTCTCTTAAATTCTCGTCACTTTGAGGAAGACGGACTTCAAATGAAGTGGTCACATGAGCCCCTGCATGCCCCTACTTTTACTTATACTTGTACTTTTATTTATTTTTTTTATGATATTTAGATTTTGCCGCATTTCTAAAGGAAGTAGAAACGCAGCATATGAAGGAGTAGTAGAACGTTGAGGATGTTTTTGCTCATACCGAAGGATTTCAGCATCTGCAGGAAATACTGATGTCTGTGCTGGCATTTTTTAAGAATCTCACAGTGGGATAGACTCCAGTCCCGCCACGCTTTACAGAATAAGTGGTAATAAATAAATGATGGATGTTATTTTTTTGAGTTTGTCTGAGTGTTTTTAAATCCTAATACTTCTTTGTTCCCTCGTTCCAAACCTTCAGCAACATGCTCATTTCAATAAATTATGCTCTGAGCCAAGAGCAGCTCGACCTTGATGTGCATAAAGCTTCGACCAAAAACTAAGTATGACTCAGTGCTCTGTCACATCCCTCCACTCTGTGTGATGTGTTATTGGTGATTTCTCTGACAGGCAGACTTCAGAAATGCAATCTGTGTTTTTTTATTTTTAAAAAGGAAGGATGCCTCACTGTACCTGATCAAAGTTTCATAAATGGTTTCTCTGGAAACCACCTACAAATACAGAATAAATGAGAAATTGTGTTTTTTTTTCAGGCCTGGAAATGATTTTTTTCCTGCCGTCAGTTTAACTCAAGTTGGAGAGAGCCGGCAGTTAACGGCCTTCTGAATAAAAAAGTGCATTTGTCATATAAATTTCCCAACAAGGAATTGAAATAATAATCCCGCCTAATTAGTGTGTACTGAGGAAACCACATGTAGAAACTCAGCAGGCAGAGCCTCCCATTGTGCAACTCTTTAAAGGTCCCAGATTATACATTTTTTCAACAATTTCATATGGGTGTCAGAGATCCAACATCATTGTTTTCAAAGTGTGTTACCCTGAATTCAGTCTCGGTCCTGAATTTCAGCCAGTCAAAAAAAGCGGCTGTAGTGAGCTCCACTGAGAACAGGCTGCTTCTGTGTCTGTACCTTTAAATGCTAATGAGCTGTGTCTGACCACGCCCACTCCACGCCCCTCTCAGGGACGGGAGGTGGCTTTCGCTGGCTAGTGATGTTCGATACCACAGACTTCCTTTCTGATACTAATACTAAGTACAATTCAAGCTGATATCGGCGATACCGATCCTGTACTTTGTGTGAATGTACCCTAATGTGTCTGGTAAAAAAGTATTGTGTTTCCAGTCATAGCTTCATAAAGAATCAGACATCAGAGTAATTTATTTATTTATTTACTTTAAACCCTGAAAATGTGGTTTCAAACACTAGTGAGTGTTAAAATAAGTGTTAAAATAGTTAATTATTGTTTAACTACTTAATCCTGACCCTGTTCTCTCCTCTTCTGTCCTCCTCATCATAAACGCCTCATACTCAGTGTTGTGGTTTAACCTGAGGTGTTTCACATGGTTTGTTGTGTTGCCACAACTCAATAGTTTAGTTACTTGTGAATGTTTGCGTAATATGGGGCCTCTAAGCGTCTCACCGCTGTTGTGCGCCTCGAGCTGCGACGCCGAGTTGACCGCCACTTTGCAGAGCGAGCAGTAGAGCAGACGTCGGGCCTTCTCCTCCTCCGTTTCCGGATCCGTCTCGGTGTCGGCTTCGGCCTCGGGCTCCGGGTCGGGTTCTGAGGGCGGGTCCAGCGTCGCCGGGCCTTCGTCTCCCCCCGCCGCCGGGGCAGTTGCCGGGGCAGTCTCTGGGGCCGCCTGGGCCGCCGTGGCGCCCGAGACTACCGGCGAGGCCACAGGTGCGCAGGGCGTCGGCGTGGTCTGAGCCGCCAAGGTTGCCATCGGTTGCGCCAGCCTGAGAGCAGGGGAGAGCGGTGGAGGCGCCGTTCCAGGGACGCCATCTGTACACAGAAATACATGATTGGTTTTGAATCCTCCATCCATCATTTAGAGACAAAAACATGTTTTATTCATGAGGTGTTCACCCAACAGGTGGCTGAGCATCCTCTGATTCCGACATTAGATGACCATTTTATTTATTTGCTTCATTCAAGAACACACCATTAAAGATATGAAAGGCGAGATGTTGTGGATAAACAAGGTAGCGAAGACTCTGGAAAAGCGAAAAAGCCCAGTTTGACCGCGACCACATGCAGCATCACCCTCCACTAACGCCCGCAGAGTTCAAATCTCCACAAATATCACAAGTCGTTCGCTGGAACAAGCAGCACCTTTCTGAAAATAAAACCCACCAATAAACGGCTTTTCCCAGCACGAACAGACTCAGTGCTGCCAAACACGGTCGAGGATTTGAACCAGTAAATGCAGCTGAAGAGATTTGGACCCGGTGAACGTTTGTAAGGATTCAGACTAAAAAACAAAAGATCAGCTCAGATAAATCTTCAGCTTCTTAGAGTTTTAGGTTTAAGGGGATCGTTAAGATCAACAGAAACTTAAAAAGAACTGGATCAATCCTTTAATCCACACACAGGTTCGTACCAAATAAACTCAAGTAAGAAATGGATACGCAAAATAAACCATTTATATTAGTCCGCAGCAGGTTTAACTCCGTTGAAATGTTGGTCAATGACCATTTTTCCTGTGACTAAGACGTTGATGATAGAAACTATGATGAAATGTTGACAAGATGAAACAGGACTAGAATGTTATTTGGTATGATAAGATGTTAATTGACATTTAAAATATCTCATCATTTAAATGTATGAGGCTCTATTTATGTAGCCTCCATCAGTCAGTAAAACAACTACGAACTTATTAAGCTTCATTAAGTTATTTCCTTCTGATGACTTTTTACTGACACATATTTGGTGTTATTTATTACTCATACTACCTCTACAATAACATGTAAATATACACTATCGTTTAAACATTTTAGAACAGCATCAGTGTCCTCTGGGCTTCATCCTACATTAAGATAATGACCCAAACCTTTAGTCCAAGCTCTACCAGAACTACCTCAGGATAAAAACAGGATGGAAAGCTTGAAAACATGGAGTGGACCATGGCCCAGTCTCTAGACTTTAAACCCATGGAGCTGGTTTGTGATGAACTGGACAGAAGAGTGAAAGCAAAGCTCCCTACAAACAAGAGACACACATTTCTGGGAACGTCTGCAACAAAACTGTGAAGAACTCTCTGGAAAATATTTGATTTCCATTTTAGAAAAGAAAGAACGTCACAGGTGTGTTCACATGTTAAATCAGACATAGATGGTTACTATGATGAGTCCAAAGTGTAGAGTATATTTTGGGTTATATATTGATTCAAAGCTTCAAACATTTCAAACATTCTGTTCCTTTGAAGCACAGGTGTCAAACATGTGGCCTGCAGGTAGAAAGTGTCCCACACGAGGGTTTAATCTGAATTTGTCCTTGGAAAAATACACTAAATAAAAGTAACTGCTATTTGTAGGGTGGGAAGAGTTGTGGACACAGTAACACAACACTGAGACCTAGAACTAAACAAAAATTGCAGTTTATTCTCTTAAGAAATTAGTTAATTAAATGTAAACATATACACATATAATGTACTTGTACTTGTTTTTGGAGTTGTTGTTATTTATAGGTTAATACGCTATTGTGCTACTGGTCCGACCTCCTTGAGATCAAACTGGACTGTATGTGGCCCATGAACTAAAATGAGTTTGACACCTCTGTTTTAAAGTGTCTCGTACTTTCATGTGTACCTTAAATAAACCCCAAGTAAAGTTTTCTGAATATGACTCTGAATCTAAATCCGAATACGTGTCTTCACAGTGAATAATCCAGCAGGTTGATATCCCACTCTAGAAAGGAATATGTAGAACTGCACAAGTGTCTCAATCATATATAAGCCTAATTAGATCGGTGAGAAAAAATTCAAGTAGCAGCTAAAATGAATGTTGTTAGTTGCAGTTGGACTAAATGTAACAGTAAAAAGTTAAAAATCAGGTATGGCAGAAAATTTAACTGGAGAGCAATGAGCCAAACGAGGAGCAGTCCAATTAGATTCAGCGCATCAGAGCTGACCTTCTAAACAAGAGACAAGTTTCCCTGATTAATATTCATGACGACAAAAAATGTTTGGAGTTCATGTACAGCTCAGCAGGCGAGTCAGACCTCTAATCCACCATTAGCATGAGGGATCGCATTAACGAGCACGGAGGGCCGGCGCTGTGCCCCCAAAGACACGTCTGAGGGTATTTTTAGGAGCGAAAGACAGCGGAGGATTGATACATTTGACTCGTAACACGGCGCCACGTGTCAGTGCGGGGAATACAGAGGACGGCCCGGCCGTTTCATTTTGTGTGAAAATGAAATTTTGTCCGTGGCGGCCGCACCAGATCGATGCCAACGCCTCCCGAGTTCCCCCCGCAACTCCACTGTCACGAAGTGAAGATCAGCCGGGGCCCGGTGGAGAGCGGATCAATAGTGAATTATGTCATGCTATTTCTGTGGGCCATTATGTACGGTTCTAGTTCGTCCCGGCGGAGGTGGCGGCGGTCGGCGCCACAGAGAGAGGCCTTGGAGTTTACTTTGTGGACAGGGTCACTGAGCTGGGAAATAAATCAGAGCGACAGACATGTTTCTGTCATTATGACCTGCGGTGCTGTAAGTACAGACACAGAGTAAGAAAATATGAGCCCGGATATAGCGAATACTGTCTGTTTTATGTTAGACTTCATAGTCATTCAGGTACAACAACAAGTGTGTGTGCACAGAACAGAATTTAGATGCAGAGACTCAGCAAATATTAAAATATGCAGCAGCAGCCGACTGGTTATGTATAAAAGTAGTGATTAAATGCAAATAGAGACATGTCACACTATAAAGTGCAACAGTAAAAAGAACCTGTGGAGCTGAGAGTGGTGCAAGAAATATCAATACGTGCACTCATCTGCCAAAACATTATGACCCCTCACAGGAGACGTGAATAACATTTAAACCATCTGCAGACTCAGTGATGATCCTCCTACAGAGGATACACGACTGTTCACGTTTAATCGTCTTGATGAGAGAAAAGTCATTAAACTACCGGATATGGAGTTGGTCACGGTACACACAGATCAACCACAACATTATGACCACTGTCTGGAGAAGTAAATAACATTTAAACCATCTTGTGACAATTTACTGTCCTGCTGGGAAACTTTTGGACCTGGCATTCATTCATTCATTTATTTCATTTATATGAATGTTCCTTAGACATGTAGCACCCACCTAGACCAGACCAGGTCCCCCCACCCCAAGAAATGACATTTCTTGTCACGACCCGTCGGCCATGAGCTGGCTACTTTGTATGTGTGTGTGAGTGAGTGTAGTTTTGGATTTTATTTTGTGCTTCCTTTTGTGTGCTTGGTGTGTTTTTGTTTTGGCTGTCCGTGTCTCACTCGCTCTCGGGGCTGCTGGTGGGCGTGGTTTGGGCAACTCCAGACGACACACCTGCTACTCATCTCACCTGCACTCTGGTTTCTCGTCACCAAATCAACTCCCCTATAAAAGACCAGTCCGACCTTCCAGTCCCCGCCGGATTGTCGCATCAGCTCACCTTCACACCCTCTGCTTGAAACTAGAGCCGTCTGCCAGCAAGCCCAGACCGAGACCCCTGGAGCTCCGATCCATGCGCTCGCCCAGACTCTTCAGCAACTCACGCCACGACTCATTTCTGTGTTTTCAAATAAAACTCACTGAAAAATCACTTTAACTCCTGGTCTGCGTTTGAGTCCTGTCACCAGTCCTGACACTACTTGGTGGAAGCCCGACACATACGCACACAAAAAAAACATGAAGAACAGCACAAGATGTTTACCTGGCCTCCAAATTCATTAGATCCCAAACTGATCAAGTATCTGTGGGATGATCCACAGAGACCTACACCATATTTTAAAGGTGGTCATAATGTTATACCTGATCGGTGTATATAACAGGGGATCTCAGCCACATATATATGGTGGTGGAGAGGGTCCGCTCCACTGTGGAGGCTTATTCCACTTACAGTCTGGATGAAAAACTTCAGCTAAACGCTTCAAATTCATGTAAATATATGCACCGGATGTTTTTTTTTTTTTTCCTCTTGTATTCCAGCGCTTGCCAGCATCCAATCCATTAACCTTCTGAAATGGGTTTCAGGCACATTTATACATGCAATACTCTCCCTCCTACAGTTGACTGACTCCAAGTGAGGAATTTGCGGCCCGATCATGAGACCGACCTCACCTTCCGAATGCAGATCTCTGTGGTAATGAAAAGGAGCAGCTTGTTGGTAAATGTGCAAAGAAAAAAAAAAGGATGTCCGTGCCGAATTGCAGTGAGGTGAAACTGTGGGGGTAACAAGAAAGAATAAAAGCCTTTTTTTCTTTTTTTTCTGGTTTGCTGCACAGCAAAGTGGATCCTAAATAATCGTGAATGAAGGTGTTGTAGAGTTGAAATTGAAATCTGCGGTTTATGCTGTTTTCTGGCCAATAAAGCGTTATGAAAAAGAAATGTACTTTGGAATAGTATTTGTCACAAACCACAGTAGCTCTGTGTTGACTTTTATCAGGCTGCTGGCCTGCCTTGTCTGAATCAGCAATGAAAATACAAATACAAGCCAAAAAAAAAAAACACAATGAAGCCCAACATGTTTTGTTTTTCTTAATCTTGTTCAAATACTATAAAGACTTTCCTCCACTTGGTCGGGTCCCTGATAGCAGCCGTCACACCACCACATCCTAGAGCCCTGCATCATAACTGTTCAAGGCCGAATATAAAGGTATAACTGAAGCCGGCTCTAGGTGTAGGTGATAAAATAAAAAGAAGCTGGAAACCTTTCCTCATACTCTGTCTTAAAAATGAAAACAAATAATAATAATAATTAAAAAAAAATTATTTGCTTTTAAAGAACTCAAAGATGCTTTACAGACACAAAATAAAAACAAAAGAACACATTGAATAAAACGTTAAAATAAGTATGAAGGGAAAAGTAAACAGTGCAAAGCAGTTAAATGTTTAAAGCAATCTTAAAAAGATGGGTTTTTAAAAGGGATTTAAAGGTGTTGGGACAAGGACCTAAAAAAATAATCAACAACAACCCCCCCATTGTTTCCATTGACTGTTTATACAGTGGAGAAACCCATCGTGACGTCACCCATTGGACTCTGAACCTCAAAAATGAAGCCCAAAGTGGGCGGAGCCCGCGGTCGCCATGTTGGATGAGCGTTACTGACGCTACGTAACACACGGATATTCCAAATACTCCCAACTCTCCGCTACCTGTTAGCTCAGGCTACTGCAGGTCACTCACTTAATTATGCAGAATATTAAACCTTAATTAAAAATAAATTAATGAGTTAGAAAAACAATTCACCCCCCATATAGTTGTCATGAATATTGAAATGAACTATTGTTGCTGTAAACATGTTTAATAATGCTGTAAATTTGGGCTTTTTAACATGGGGGTCAATGGGGATTTGCTCAGAATCCGCATACTTCATCACTCAGACCTGGAGGTTGCTGCCTGGTTGTCTCTCATTATTTGATTGACATGACCCTGTCCTGCATCATCTTTTTTAATTTGCACTAGCTAGAGGGTAGCTAAGCTAAGTTGGGGCACCAAACCATAACCTCACCTACGGTTGGAGCCGGCTCTGGATATAATGGACAGTGTGATCTGTCTAACATTTTTGCACCGACCTCAGATTCTCAATCTACAGACGAATCACCTCCACCGGATCTTTTCAGTCTGAAAGGTCAGCAGTTCTCCTCCAATCTCCCTCCAGATGTCTCACCTTATCACTAACCGCGCTTTCACACATAACTTGTACAGTTGTTCAGAGCAAATCCATTATTTCCAACAGAGACAGACCCACAATAGCCCACGCTGGACTTATTTTTCCACGACTAGAGTGTGCAGCAATAAATCAACAAAACACGGTGAAAACGTTCTGACCTCGGAAAAGAATGATTGAAAAGTTCATTTTTACATAACTGTTCCATCTGGTTCGGTTGGGAATGTTAACTATGTATGTCTTAATGCCCAAGTTTGCCTTTTCTTCTTTCTGCACACTGTTTCTACACCCTGCACACATTCTTGGGTGTGGTTTCTCTCTCTTTTGTTTTTTTTTTTCAGTCACATACCAAACATTTTGAAATACAGAGGCTTTTGTTTCCATATGCTTTTGCAGATTCGGTGCAACCTTTACTCACAATCAATAATTTCCTTTTGTGTTATTTCAAAGCTGCTAAAAAATAGTAGCAACAGGAGGGCTTTTTAAAAAATGGACTTTGTGGATTGGCTTTTGGTTTTTATTTATGCAAATACTTCTCCTAGTCTATGTGCATCAGTCATGTTTTAGGAGGTCAGGTCTTTTTAGTTTTTGCTCCATTTACCTCATTTTAAGTTGGGGCCTGATTTTGGAGCAACGCTTTCTGGGTTCCTGTTTTATATTTGGATATGATTGAAAGTTTTGCCATTTGATATTCGAATTTTTCTATTTACACTAATTCTCCTCACGCCTTTTCCTTGGTCCCAAACTGTTTGTCCTTATGGTGTTTCACTTTTGAATCCCTATAAGTGTAAAACCACAGCTGACGGTGACAATGTGGATTGACAGTTACACTGAAAGCTTCGGTTTAGACTCGACTACAGTTTCCACCTCAGCGCCAATCTGCCTGATAATCTTCTTGATATTTTGACTGAGAGCAGTGACTCACTGTTAAGCTTTTATCCAAAAAGCCTTTTTAGAAAGTCAATACTCAGTTTATGTGGAGCCCAACAGTTAGTTTGGCCTTGATATTTTTAAAGTATAAAGTGAAATGATCAGTGAAACCACGCTGATCAGTTGTAGCGTTTCTCTTTTCACTTTCTTTAGTGTTGCTGCTAGACGAGAAGCCCCACCAACTTCTGAAATTGGGTCTGGAATCTCTCTTTGTGCTCCAGAAAAGTTGTAGTTCACATTCTAGTCATATATGTCATCTAAGTGTCCTGGATTTGAATTAGTTTGCAACTAAATGGCTCTGATTGGCTGTAGGACTATGAAATTGCAAAGGAATCGTTTGTTTTTCGATTGAAACCATAGACTGTATAAAAATTGGATGTCATGACAGCTTCTCAATAGTGAAACCAAAGAGTATAGAGCGCCCCCTGGTGACTGGCTGCAGCATTGGTCATAAACCCTGCCCCCCTGCATGTTTACGGAAGCCCTAAGCGGCCATTCATTCATACATATTTCCTCCGTTTTCTCAAGATCTCGAGTTAATTATCTCGTTAATCTTGGGAAATGAGCTCCGTTTTCTCGAGGTCTCCAGAAACTTAATCGTTATCTAGCAAACATTAATAGCTCACCTTACAGCAGGCCAGGCCTGTTACATTAAACTATTATTATTGTTATTACTACATTAATGGTGTTGAGGGCATCCATCTGTCAGCATGGCAGGTCACGTATGACGGAACTCTCTCAAATTAAACATATCAAGACCTCGAGAAAACAAAACTTTGTTTTCCCGGGATAATAATAACTTCCTTATCTCGAGAAAACTGAGCTTGTTTTCCTGAGATAACGGGATAAATAACTCATTATCTGGAGAAAACAGAGGAAATTATATGAATCAATGCATGACCGCTTAGGGCTTCCGTACATGTTAGCGGGTGGGATTTGGGCCAAAACTAAAACACTGAAGCACAAGTCAATTAAATGTTTTTCATTTTATGTTGTTGATATCATGATGAGTGATAGTCAGAATTGTCGGTGTAGGAGCAAATGAGTGAAGTGTCTAAAGCAACATTTCTTTTTAACTGAGTCTAGAGGAAGGACTCGCCTGCATCCCCAGGTTGCTAACATCAGTTTGATAAATGGGACGCCCCCAAAAAACAAAATCCAAACGGTGAATCGTGTCAGCCGGTTATGTTGCTGCTGCAGTTCCTTTGTTCCATTCACAGTCCGCCTCGGCTCAGATCTCATGACCTTTTAGCAAGCGTGCCTGATTATTGCTGCCAGAATATGACTGCGCTGTGGCTGAATCGACCTCCACCTGTACGCCTCCTGTGTGTGTTTCTGCCTTTATGCGCAGCTGTTACATTCAGCACCATGACTGGAACATTTTTATTTCAAGTCCATGGGCTCGAGTTGAAAGAGAGAACATTGGCTTAAAGTTTTACCTGGGTGTATTATAGTGTGTTTTATTTGACTGAAAGCAGAAGAGACGACAAGCATAAAAAAATCTACCTGGTTCCTCTGGTTCTGCGTGTTCTCTTACCACCACCACCAGCATACTTTAGATTTAACAGGAGGAATAAGACATGACTTCACATTTAAATCACGAGGCCGTGTACATAAAGAGCCATTAGAAGTCATTACACCTTGTTCAACTGCAATTATCGGAGTGTAACTTTATCCATCCCGTCAAGTCCAGGCTATTACCACGAGAAGAGTAATTAATCAGCAAACTATTTATGATCCGGCTGACCTTGTCACTCCTAATGAGTGATGTTTACGCCACAAGCAGGGCAGCGGCGACCTCTCTGCAATTAACGGCCACCTACTCCCGGTGCGCTCCGTTCGCCGAGCATCAAAACAACCTGAAATCACAGTGATTAACTCGAACGGCCTCCGCGAGCTCGCCGAGCTGCCATCACACCTGCTACTCTGGGCAGCTTGTCAAAGACTCGGTGATCCGGGGCGCAAAAAAGGTTTGAGGCACAGATTCTTTGCCTCTGACGTTGTCGTCTTTTTTTTTCTTTTCTTTTGCTTTCATTGGGGTAGCCCCTCACTTTCTGTCCTTCATTTATCCACAGCCGCTTTTAAACAAAGACTTACTCGACACGGAGTCGGGGGATTTGAGCGAGAGTCAATAACTATCAGTCAGATCAGAGGACAGATGTGTTGATGTTGGAAAGCCAAACCAAACTATACCCCAAGATTTTGGCTACTTTGCTCTGCTACTTGATACTGTATAAGAAAATGTCAAGTTCACATTTTTAAGAGTTGAGCACATGATTTGTTTGGCACCCCTTCACACAGGGACAAGGTCTAATACACTGAAAACCCACTGACAGGAGAAAGTGAATAACTTGTGACAAGTCAATGTTCTGCTGGGAAACTTTTCTAGCATTCAGTCATTCATTGGTGTGGATGTTGACGTGTAGCACCCACCTAGACCGGACCAAACCAGGCCCCAGGTCATAGTAGTGACACTCCTTGATGTCATAAAAACATGAAAAACCTCTGGCCTGCAAATCCACTAGATCCCACACTGATCAAATATCTGTTGGATCATCCATAGAGGCCACTTCCCTCAACCCATAGGACCCAAATGCACCACAGGACACCCTCAGAAGGCCCATGTCCATTCTCTGATGAGTCACACAACTGTTTTGTAGTCCAACAACGGTCTCAGATAATGGTTGGTGCCAACTGGCAGCCATGTATACGTCAGTCTTTCTCGTAGCAGCTGTGACTACTGAGGTAGTAGCAAATGAGCATCTAAAATGGAAAAGCACTATATAAAACCGATGCATTATTAGGATAATGTTACGCCTGATCTGTGAATTTCTGTAATGGAGTGAATTTTGTCATCCCTGGTGTATGCTGCTGTAAATGTTTATTCTTTTGTAATAAAAGTTCAAAAGTTAAATGCCCCCCTGGACCTTTTTTTTTTTTAACTGTATAAAGGTCAGAAAATGGCCCGTAATCAAAGAGAAGAAGAAGAAAAAAGAGGAGATGTTTGAGTGGATGGTGAGCAGGAGGCAGAAGCGGGGGGTGAATTTTCGGCACTCGTTTGGCTCCTGAGAGACGTGGACGAGTAAAAAGCATAAAAAGCAGTGCAGACCAGTCACGGCTGCTGCAGCCGGTGCCTCCACATGTAACTGTATTTCTAGGGAGACGTGGAGCTACAACCTAGATCAACCGTTAAATCCCCTGAGTTTTGTTCAGATTTAGGAGAACAAGTGCAAAGTCAGAAAGATGAGGTCAGGATGATGCTTAATGTCTCATTTGTTATATATTTTATTGCTTCCTTGCAAGTCTGAGGCCAGGGCCGGAGCCAGGAGTCAATCATCATGCATTTTTTAGATCATTTCTGTTTACATTTTAAATAAAACATGAACAAAAATGCTAAGTGCATTTTTTTTTCTTTTTAAAATTTGCACAGAGGCTAGCAGTTTCCCCTTGCATTTGCTCGTAACGCTAAGCTCAGCTAAGAAACGCTGGTCTCTGCAGCTCTATACTTAATGCACAGACATTTTTGTGAAGTTCCACTTAAGGCATCAGCCATACCGCCGCTCATACATATTTAATCTCTGTACATGTAGCCTGTGATAAAAGCACAAAGAGTAATAATCAGCAGCGATGAACGTCTGCTGTCTACTTAATGTAGAGGCTCGTCGGTGAGCCCTTCCCATGTTAAGTCATGCATGTATTTGCCCTTGCATCAGATCGGGGTGAACCCATCTACCACGCTGTCATTAAAGAGCCATTTACTGTTAGAAGGGCAGGTGATTAAAGTGTACTTTGGCTAGCCTAGGACGCGCCGCACTCTGGGAAGCCTCCAGTAATCCATATCCCCAGTCAGTGTGACCTAACTGGCTCTGCAAGGCCCAGTTAAGAACTCAATCCCCTCTCATTAATGGAGGTAATGACTGTGATCAATCTAAAGTTGGTGCGGGCGAGTGTGGCAAGGCGAGGCCGCGAAGTCAGGAAGGGATGGGAAGTAAGAGAAGAGACGTAGAGGAGGGCCAGGTAAGGTAAAAACGTAATGCATCACTTAGTACGTGCATTATAACTGTATTACTGTCTTTGAACTGTAAGGAATTACATTACTTTTAAGTAACTTTCACCAAAAATAACTGGCTCATGGCTCAATACCTATGGTGATAGAAATACTGTAAATTTAGGTGCATTCATGTTGAAATCAATACGACTAGAAGCTACTACTGCATATTGTAACGGAACAGAAAGCTGCACCACGCTACATGTTTCCTTAAATTATTTGTGCTTTTCCGCGAGGTCCAGAGATTTTTTTGGTTTTGCACACTATAACTATAATGTCCTTCGTATCCTTCTCTCTGACGAACTGAAAATAATGAGCGTATGTCCATCTGGCGAATGTAGAGTCCAACTCTCATCTTCCCCCCAATCAGCTGTTCTCTAGCACTAGCAGGAAGTTAACGTTTACCCACATTTTTTTCAGGTGACATTTTTGTAAGGCATTAATTGTGATTGCATTCCCTTTGTAACGAATTGCTCCCAACACTGGGAACAAAAGGAGGAACGGTTACTGGAATAGTCAGCAAACTTTGAGGAAAATCGAGTAATCGTGAAAAGGTGAAAGGAGGGAGGGAGGGGGATGGGTGAGTAAAGGACGTGAGAAGGTGAGAGATAACATTAAAAGGAGAGTAATGGAGAACGGGGACACAATTAAAGAGGGAGAAACTGAGAGGGTGGGAGTGGAGGAGGCAACAAAGAGGGAGAGAATGGACGGAGAGGTGCATCTCGGACAGGTCCACGCAGGACACAGCCTCTTTTCTTTCATCCGTTTGTACCTCAGCGTCTCCCCCGACAATCACCGAGACGCTCACCGCTCTCAAATCCTTCCACTCTGCTTAAGCTTCCAGACAATCACACCACTCCCCGGAGATCTGATTACCTTTCTCATTGAAGCTGGATTAAGCTCTTTAATTAAAATGACTGGGCTTTATTATACGCTGTCACAACTTAAAGGACAGAAATCCCTCATGGCTCTTGAGTTCTGTCAAATGTAATTCGACATCTATGATTTTTTTTCCCCCACTGTCCCCTCCTCGTCAGTATTCAGAGTGTGTTAATGAGGAAAAAAAAAAAGACACAGAATGTCTTTGGAATAAAAGACGAGATAAGGGTTGAAAGGCTGCCGTTCACAAATAAGTCGATGCTCGCGGGCGTCTCCCCCGTCGAAGGTGAGAAAAGAGAGGGCATCATCTCAGGCGCAGATTAACAGCAGCAGGAGCCACCGACTCGGACTCGCGCTGATTTATCTCTTTCCAATTTCATTCGAGAGCAAATGATCCGCACCTAATTTCTGTTGGGAAGTTTCTTGCGGTCACGTGGCGCCAATCCAGAAAATCCTCGCAAATGAGAACATTTGCAGCGCGGCGCAGGTACGGAGCCAATCTAATCACGCCATCGTCAGGTTTCTGTGGCTGTCGTCTGTCTGCGAGGGCTTTTTTTCCGACCCAACGAGTGTACATGCAGGCTTTTGCAGGTTTTTTTTGTTTTTTTTGGGGCGGAGGTGGTTGGGGTGGAAGGGTGCCGATGGGAACCAGAGGAGGTGGAGATAAAAAAAATAAAAAAAGAAAGAAAAAAGCCTGAGCTAGCCTCATGCCTCCCTGCAACCGGCTCCATTGTACAGCTGCTGTCAGTGCTGGCATGGCTCCCCTGACAATCTGCTCTTTAATAGCTAATATCAGGGTACATTTCCTCAGGCACTGGACTGGAACTGAGAGATGGCGGGCCGAGCTGTGGGCCTTTCTCGCTCTGCCGCTATTCTCTGTCTCTCTGGAGCTGCTGGGAGAACACACACACACATCACAAGCTTGACAGGCGGCCGCTGAGTCATCTGGCTAATCTATACTATCTCGCCGTGTCCAGCTGCACATCCATCCTCAGACAACATGGAGTTCAGTGATGAGGCCGGGAAAAACGGATGCTGGGTGCTTTTTGGGGAATAGTTCTTCCTCGGGGATGCGCTTCGGTTCTGTCTTTCAGCTCAGATTGAATAAACTCACAAAATATAAATTAATGTGTACATACAATAAGTGTTTTATGCAAACATTTGTTTCAGGGATTTTCCCTGAGATATCATTCCTACACCAAAACGTACGCATGCCCTTAAACACCTAAGCCCCCCGGGATATTTTTCTTCTTATTTTAACAATAAAAAGGTCAGGAAATAACCTGAAATCAAAGAGAAGAAGGAAAAGAAAAAGAGAGAAGATGTTTGAGTGGATGATGAGCAGGAGGCAGAAGAAGGGGTTGAATTTTCTGCACTTGTTTGGTTCCGTGGACGAGTAAAAGTGTTTTGTCTTTCAGTTCAGATAGAATAATGTTAGATGTTTTTTGCTGGCATTTGTTTCAGGGATTTTCCTCATATCTTTTAGATCCCAGAAATGGGATATCATGTCTACACAATAAAACATATGCAGGAATTTTGCTTATTCACGTCATACGTATCATTAACACTTAAACTCTTGTCACTTAAGCCTCAGCATGTCTCCCTGGGCTTATTTTAAATATAAAAAGGTCTGAAAAATGGCCTGTAATCAGGTTGCAACATCTGTGTTTGGGCTCCAGTTACAGAAAGACAAATAGTGTTTTACCCTGAATGCCTCGGTTTTCCCCATTCAGCCTCCAACATTTAATCTCCTTAAAGCAACATTATGATGCTCTTCACTGCCGTCCCTCATGTCATCATTTAACCATTTAATAACAAAACCTCAAAAATGTCCCAGAGAACATGTCCAGGACATGTCCAACAGTTTTTTTGCCCACTTTTCCAGAATACTTAACTTTCAATGTATGTCAGTTATTTGCAATTTAGAGAGTTTAATAACCTTCCAGGAGAAAACCAAGTGAAATTACCAAAACGACACCACATTGGCCGTAAAGGGCAAAGCCTCCGCTTTCAGAAGCTGTTGGAAGTATCCCAACAGTGCAAACGGTGGCATAATTACATGAATCCAAAGTGCACTTGTGCAAATGTGCCACCAGTGACACATTAGATGAATAAAAAGCATGAAGCGGCCGCGATGAGAGTCAGCACCTCCAAGTCTGAGGACACGGTTCTATGCAGGAACTGGTCTGTATCTGTATCTGCACGGCATAATGTGGAACTGGCTTGTTAAAGTGATAGTTCTGTATGTTTAGAGAAGGCTATTTATGCAGGACACACGGTCAGGCGTAGTATTAACCTCAGGAGGTGGTGGTCTGCATGCACACAGTTTGTAGAGGGAGACGTGAATGTCAGCACAGAAGCCAAGAAGCAGCAAACTGCTTAACAACATCAATTTAAGTGCGCTCTATCTTTAGAATGTCATTTCCGATACACCTTGCAGTCAGACAACCTTATGCGGCAGGGATGCTGTTTTATTAAAGCTCTCGTCAAAACCACCAGACTCTACATCGCAGAACAAGGAAGCTGATGCTCCACTGCTGAGTAACTTCATACACCAAACACCAAAGTCATAAAAACTAAAACAATTAGAGGGACGGTGTAAACCTCACTTAAAGGCTGATCTCCTCCTAATAAACGTGTAAACCCCTGCGCTGATTTCTCTCTGGTTGGAATATATCCACTCTTTCTGAGCATGTTTTCTCCACGTGGGGTAAACATCAGATGACAGGTTTCCAGGAGGTACAAAAACAACCAGTTGTTGAAACAAGGAGTGTTTGGAATCGACATGGGCAGTGATGCAGAAAACAAGGATTCATCTGGGTCGTATTCTTCTTCTGAATAAACTCAGTGATGCTCCATAATGTGAACACGCATCAAAGTGGTGATGTGATTGATGTTTTGGGACATGTAGACTAGAGATAACACAGACTAGTGACTAGTTGGTTTGTCGACTTCAGTGAATTAAGCATCATGTCGACTAGACACTGACCACGTGACATAGCAACATGGACGTCTAGAAGACAGGTGAGGAGCCCAGTGGTTTGTTGCAGAAAAACTATTCTCTTGATGAATCGCTGCAAAAGATTAAACCGACACTAAAGTGACATGTCAGTCTCGAAATACAACTAAAGTACGTCTGCAGTGCATCTGAAAAGACGTCCTAAAGGGTAACACTATAAGACAGACAGACCAAATCCTCTGGACAACAACTTCACCAAACATCCTGTGGTAACAGAGAGAAGGAGGCTGCACATCAACTATATTAAGTTATTAGACCTTTAGCTTCTCTGTGCTATTAAATGCTACTGATGGTGCTGAGGTGCAGCCTGTTTTTATACAGGCTATACATATCATATGTATTCAGGTCCAGACTATAGATTTCATTACTTTGTACTGAGTTTTAATTAGTGACATCATCAGAGACTAGTCCGCGTCGACTGCCCTCACATAGACACATGCACCGATCAGCCACAACATTAAAACCACCAACTGGGAAGTTAATAACATCAGCCAACTCAGTGTCCTGATGGGAAACTTTTGGACCTGGCATTAATTCATGTGGATGTTACTTGCACCATGTAACATGTTGCACCAACCTAGACCAGATCAGACCCCCCACCCCCATAGCAATGGCAACAGACACACACACAAAAACACTTTAGGAACAAGTGAAATGCCCCCACTAAGAGCATTTAACACCATTCAGGGTCCATTCTCTGATGAGTCACAACCCTACACTATATTAGGTCATAATGTTATGCCGGATCAGTGTATATCTGAGCATTTAAACAGCTAATTGAAATCTCTGATCAGATTTCAGTCAGGCTGAAGAAATATGAGTAAACGTGAACTGCGTTGAACCAGGTTTAATTGTTACATATTGTTTTTCTAACAGCAGGACTAATTAATGAAGCAGGCAGCTCTCGTTAAAAAACATTTCACGACCCGGTCGAATGTATTTTTGAAGGCAGAACAGGGAGCAATCAGATCATATAGTTCCCACCGGCTCCACGTCGTTCCTCGGCATAAAATGATGCCTTTCTCCGGTAATTTGAGAGCAAAACAAACCCAGTGAAAGCCAACTCTGCCTCCCTGTTGTTGTTACCTACTCTCACTACGGCCATTACTCTTCCCTGAACTCTTGCTTTTCATTAGAGCGAGTTTGGTGCCCCTGATACACCATCAAATACTTCAGCCTCACAGATAATGCAGCGTTCCCCCGCCTCGACGATTAATTCTTCTGACATCTGAGCGCATTAATATTCATTGCCCCGCGCCACTTGTAACAAACCGCCGCCCCCGCCTGCTGGAGATGTGATAGAGAGATGGTGTCGAAATCTGTCGGTAGAGGTTTTATTTTTATTTTTTTTTTTATTTTAAGGGCATTGAAATGATTAATAGGCGTTTGTCTGTTTGGGTAGGACAACTTGTTGCTTAAGGTCTCCGGGGGTCTCTTCCTGTGTATAATGTGTTTACAGTTTTTCCAAGGCCTGAGAGTATGTTTAATGCCAGTGTTGTGTGAAGTCCATTACAGATGGTATCTCAGTGCAGGTATAGAGGGAGGAGGTCAATGTCCCGTCCTCACCTTTACTGTTGAACAGCCTCGCTTTTATCTGGAGAGACATGAAAAATGGCTAACACCTTGCTTGTTCCATCAAAACAAAGTGAGTTTAAAAAAAATCTAAATATCTCAGATAAGGGCCAGTGGTGAGCACATTTGTAAAGGATCTGCTCTCGGTATAATTTAGTCAAAGGTTCTTCAATAAATCCATAAAGTCCTCAAAAAAGATTGTGGAGACTGGAAGAGATTCAGTCTGAAGAGTCAGTGAATGATGCAGTTCTTCTTTTTGCCATTTTCCTGTACAACAGTTGAATTACATTAAATAATATTATATATATATATATATCAGGCATAACATTATGACCACCTTTCTAATATTATGTACAGCCGTGGCCAAAGGTTTTGAGAATGACACAAATTAATTTCCACAAAGTCTCCTGCCTCATTTTTTTTATGATGGCAATTTGCATACTACAGAATGTTATTAAGAGTGATCAGATGAATTTCAATTAGTTGCAAAGTCCCTCTTTGCCATGAAAATGAGCTTCAAACTAAAAACATTTCTACTGTATTTCAGCTTGGCCACAAAAGGACCAGCTGACATCATGTCAGTGACTCTCTGGTTAACACAGGTGAGAGTGCTGACGAGAACGAGGCTGGAGATCGCTCTGTCATGCTGATTCATTCAGAATGACAGATTGGAAGCTTTTAAACGATGGTGGTGCTTGAAATCACTGTTCTTCTTCTGTTAACCATGGTTACCTGCAAGGAAATATGATGTGCAGTCGTTGTTGCATTGCATAAAAAGGGCTTCACAGGCAAAGATATTGCCTCTAGTCAGATTGCATCTAAATCAACCATTTATGAGCTCATCAAGAACTTCAAGGAGAGAGGTTCAATTGTTGTGAAGAAGGTTTCAGGGCGCCCGAGAAAGTCCAGCAACCACCAGGACCGTCTCCTAACGTTGATTGAAGTGCGGGATTGCTTGCTTGTGAATGGCAGCAGGCAGACTTTTGGTGGATGACCTGGTGTCAAGAAGGGCAGCAAAGAAGCCACTTCTCTCCATGAAAAAACATCAGGGACAGACTGATATTCTGCAAACGGTACAGGGACTGGACTGCAGAGGACTGTGGTAAAGTAATTTTCTCTGATGAATCCCCTTTTTTTGATTGTTTGGGGCATCTGGAAAAAAAGTTTGCATCCTGAGAACATCCATGTGTGGGGTTGTTTCTGTCTAAGAACACAGCCATGAATAAAGAACGGTACCAAAACATCCTGCGAGAGCAGCTTCTCCCAACCATCCAAGAATAGTTTGGTGATGATGGAGCACCATAAGACAAAGGTGATAACGAAACAAAGCATTGAAATTTTGTGTCCAAGGCCAGGAAACTCCCTAGACCTTATTCCTGTTGAGACGTGTGGTCAATCCCCAAGAGACGGATGGACAAACAAAAACCCATAAACTCCAAGCATTGATTATGCACGAATGAGCCACCATCAGTCAATATGCAGCCCAGAAGTTAGAATGCCAGGGCAAATCGCAGAGGTCTTGAAAAAAGAAGTCAACATTGCAAATATTGACTCTTTGCATAAACTTAATGTAATTGCCAATAAAAGCCTTTGACACTTATGAAATGCCTGTGTTTATACTTCAGTACACCATAGCAACATTGAACAAAAAGATCTAAGAACACTTAAGCAGCAGACTTTGTGAAAACAAATACTTGTGTCATTCTCCGAACTTTTAGCCTTGGCTGTAGATCTCCATTGTTCCTCCCAAACAGTCGTGACTCAGGGATTTAAAACTACAGTTTTTTAAAAAGAAAAGATTATCTCTAAAGTTTTGCATAAGCAGACAAACACTTCATGAAAATGCACTCTTTCCATTTTTTCCCAGTAGCTTTTAACCTGTCACACTTTATGTTAAAGCATTTCCCGCAACAAAGGGCTGAAAGTTTAATTTTAAATTGTCTCGGTTCCTTTTTTAGCTGCGACAGTGTGAGGATGTACTGAGTCAGACCGAGGAGGCGACATTAATAATTATCATTTCAAATCTAGTGCGCTACAGCCGAGGCGCCTCACACAGACTGGTTTTCAGCAGAAAGTAACGGAAGAGCGCAGCTGACTTGAATCCCGTTAGATAATGTGGGACGTTATACTTCGAAGACACAGCAAATGAATCGAGTGAAGGAGACGCTGCAGCGTGAGGCGAGATCTTTATCGGCTGTAGGAGATGAATAGCGTATGAGTAGAGGGAGGCTGGCGATCAAATAATGTGAGTCATCGGAAGAAAGCAGGACCAGAGTGAAACCAAAGATGCACAGATTTAAAGTAATACACAACAAGTTCTATCGTCTGAGCAAATATACAGATCAGTCATAACATTATGAACACCTTCTCAATGTTGCCTCCAGTTGTGACTCATCAGAGGATGGAAGTGGACCTTTTGAGGGTGTCCTATGGTGCCTGGTAAAAGGATGTTGTTAGTGGGGGCCTAACCCTAACCTTAACCCTAACCCCTACATACTTGATCAGTTTGGGAGCTAGTGAATTTGGAGGCCAGGTCAACACTTTGTGCTGTTCTTAATGTTGTTGCTGTTTGTTTCTAAAGCATTTTTGTCTGTCTGGTCTGGTCTAGGTTGGTGCTACATGTCTAAGTAACATCCACACCAATGAATGAATACCAGGTCTGAAAGTTTCCCAGAGGATCACTCACAGGAAATCATTCCCGCCTGTGGCCAGAAATGTGGTCAATCTGTACAACTCCTCATCCTGAGTGTGCATAACCCATATCCATATTCATACTGATGCACGTGCAATAATTCATGTTCACTTTCCTTCACACACTTGTACATGTTTCTTTATATATTTATTGGACTCTATCATGTGCAATAATTTCCCACTGTGAAATATCCCACAGTGTCAGAACACGGGGTCACTTATACTAATACACATTTATATTATATATATTTCTTATATTGTTTACATTGATGTATGTATTCTTACTATAATTGCCTACTTACACTTATTTGATCTTGTTGCCTACATTGTTCCTTGGTCTGAACACTGGTTCACTCTGAGTAGGAGCTGCTGTAATGAAAAGCTGATTGGTGCATTTTATAACTTCATTCTTCCTCTATGACCATTTAATTTCTTAAGAACACATCGAGTTATGTTAATGACACTTAGACCTCTCTCCTGTCTCTTCCATTTTCACCACACTGTCAAAATCAGTTCATCCTGTTCATTCTGTTTCTCCATCCACTGGCTGTCTGTTGCATAACCTTCCTCCCCTCCATCTCCACCTCTAAGTTAATCCATTAAGTCTCCTTCTTTCACCTGCCAGCGTCTAGACTCCGGGGGTCCTGCCCCAATCTACCTGCATCATCTGAGATTCAGCTCTCAGAGTCTACAGAGTCTACGTTCACGTTACTTCATCTTCTTAATCTCTTCTCACTGAACTGAACTGGCTGTTGCTTTCATTACGTTACCCTCTGCATGGAAACGGGTCTTTGAGGGGGCGGCGCAAGTGTCTTTGGGCGTTTCGTGGGTTTAATCGTCCTAATCAGCCACATCCGAGGAGGTGTCTCGTCTCATTTGTCGCCTTTATTGTATTTTTCTAAGAAAATAAACTCTTTATTCATTTATCCATTTCATGTTGCCCTCCTTGTGCCGGGTCGTAACACTTATCACACAATAAAACCTAACTGACTGATAGAGATATGTGGGAATGTCGTACTAACATGTAACTATGCATATCTTCTTTGGTTGAACTTTGAATTATCATGCCGTGAGGCTCGCACAGACACGTTAGACAGCTACAGCGCAGGGGGGCACATGGGATCCAGCGTGCACCACGTAGCATACCTGAAGAGCCTGCAGCAGTTTGCTTGTGTTTACGTTATTTCCGGATGAACAGATGTGGTGAAAAGTTGTAGCAACACAGCTGAATAATGGATGAGTTCATGTGATGAATTAGTGTTGACGCTAATGTGCGATACACACCGGAGTATTTGTGAGTTTTAAAACGAGTCCTGTGTTGTGTGAAAGTGAGAGGAAATCACTCCTGGATGCAGCTAAAATATGTGTATTGCTTCTATGGTTTATTGTCATTTATATGTCTGTACATACAAATGAAATTTGTTTCTCTGGGCCCCAGAGCAAACATACATATAGAATATAAAAATATATATACAAAAATAATACAGGAGGCTGACATATGCAACAGAAATGGGGCAAATGCATGCGCTTCGGAGTTCAGGAGAGAACATGAATGAAGTCCCACAGT
This sequence comes from Mugil cephalus, assembly GCF_022458985.1. Classification (NCBI taxonomy): domain Eukaryota; kingdom Metazoa; phylum Chordata; class Actinopteri; order Mugiliformes; family Mugilidae; genus Mugil; species Mugil cephalus. The sequence goes on along the minus strand of NC_061780.1, from coordinate 24,948,830 downwards.
GGGATGTGTCTGTGTTCATGTGTTTCTGGTCCAAAAGAGAAGTCAAGGATTTCATGTGTGGCCAAGTGTGCAACAAATGGAAAAGACAGAAATGTTCCATAATAAATGGAAAAGGTTTGTTGGGTAGATTTTCTACACAAAGCATAATCCTTAGTTTCTACCTTCTCGTAGAATATATCAATTATTTAAAGCACACATTTTATGCAAGAGGTGCCATTTAAAAACACTTGCAAGTGAATTCTGTGTGGATATTTTCAGATGCACCAATCAGCCACAACATTAAAACCACTGACAGGAGAAGTAAATGACACTGAACCATCTTGTGACAGCTCAGTGTTCTGCTGGGAAACCTTTGGACCTCGTTCATGTGGATGTTACTTAGACATGTAGCCCCCATCTAGACCAGACCAGACCAGACCAGACCAGGTACCCTCACCACGTTGCAATGACACTCCTTGATGGCAGCAGGATGCAAAACAGTTCAGATGATATTTGCTGTAGCATATTACATTAGTTGATCTTTAATCAAAAATCCAGCTGGTCCATTACTGTGTCTTGGATGCTCAAATTTCCCACAGCACACGAACATACCACCATTCAAATCTTTTGGTTTTAGTTGTGATTTAGAAAAAACAAAATGACTGAACGGTTAAAATATCTTTATAAAGAGAATCTGACATTCAATGTAAAGTAAGTTCACTACTTTGGATATTTGCCCTTTAACCGAGCATCCAAACATTTACTCAGTCCGGCTATATATTTTCCATGGCACAAAACACAATTCTTTTGAACAGCTAAAGCCGTAAATTGTCATGAGATTCTTGAAAAGCATCTTTGATTTCATGACCACCGTTAACTTCAAAGACCTCCGAGATGGCAGCTGGAGGCGGCAGCACCTCGCCTGAAAGCTCTCTTCCAGTAAATGTCGACAAACTGCGGCATGGATTAGCTCCGGGGGGAAAGCATGAGTGCAAATCGCTCCGTGTAACGGTTTGACATTTGTAGAGTGTCTGAGTTACTCTGTGGGAGACGAGGCAGACTCCTGCCAGGTGTAAAGCTCCTAATGTAGCATAAAGATAAACATATGACCGGCGTGTGAGGTAAAAGACAGAAAAATGAGTGGCTGGGTGATCTGTTCAATAAGGAGATGCGGAGGAAAAACAATCTGGATGTTACACCTGGGACGGGGTATAACCATCTAAATCCAATATTACGTTTCACCTCAAGTAATCTTTACACTCGCAGCGACTCGACAAAGACGTCACGATGCACGATGAGCTGCAGAGACGTGCTCCTAAATCGTTTCTAAACACTTGTGGAACATTGGAAGAAACACGGGCTGAGGTAAAAACCAATCCTGGAGTAAAACGCCTCATGTGTTTCCAATTTCTCTTTTTAAAAAACTTCTATTGTTTCCATTAAAGGCTAAGACTTTAATTCGGCTAATTTTGTGACATAATAAGAGGCGGTTTACAGAATGCTACAGCAGGATTCGCAGAGGGCAGCGGCTCTTTCCGAAGACGTAATCCTTCAGCAGAACCCAATGTGGGACAGAACACATAAAACATTTTAATTAAATCTAGATCTGGTTCTTGTCGGGAGCTGAGGGTTTCTGTTTACTTTTTAAAAACGTGCTTTAAGCGAAAAAACCCGCAGAGAGTGAGGATTCTGTTTTCCAGCAGACACCTGGCCAAGATAACCAGGTTTAAGCAGCCACCTGGCTGCAACACGCTGAATGCTATTAAGTTACACAGAGTCAGCGCGCAACAATGTGCTCCAGCAAATAAAAGAAAAAAAAAGACAAAAAATAAGCAAATGCAAGGTAGACACCCAGAAAAGGAAGAATGAGGGTTGCAGAACATGGTTATGTAAGATGCAACATTTGGCAAACGCTGTTTCAAATAAACCAGTCGGTGTAACGTATCATCCAACTCGGCCTGTTTGCGTTTAGACCTGTTCACAGCGGCCAGCCAGGATCAACTCCCGCTGGCTGAATCACTCTGCTTCCCTGTTATCTCTCCAGCAGCTCCTTTAGTCTGTCTTTAAAGCCATGAATCATGCCGTCATGGTTTTTACAGTGGACAAATTAAGGCGACTGTGGGAAGAACACACAAGTGGAAAAAGTGACGCTCCTCAAATGTCCACTTGAGTGAATCCCCAGGGACCTCCATGTTTAAATGTCCAACTTTACAGCAGGATCACAACAGAGCAGCACGGTAACATGCACAGATGTTCTTATTAATAACCCCAACTCTCTAACCGGCCTTTACCAACTGAATATACGGATGAGCGCCCGAGCATCTTCAAGAAACCATACCATTGTTTCAGCTTGTTTTTTGGGTTTAGAAGTTAAATAAAAATGTTTTCAACTGCACATGGGATCATTGTTATGTAACTCCACTTTTAACTAATATCCAGCCTTAAGGATATGAATTGCTAGCTGCCTGAATAGCATAGGTTGCTACGCTTGCTCTAACGTCAGGACCTTGAATGTGTACGGTCACACAGATAATGTGGAACCACAACATTATGACCACTGACAGGAGAAGTGAATAACATTTAAACCATCTTGTGACAATTCAGTGTTCTGCTGGGAAACTTTTGGACCAGGAACTCATTTATGGGGATGTTACTTAGACATGTAGCACCCACCTAGACCAGACCAGACCAGGCACCCCACCCCATAACAACGACACTCCTTGATGGCACCACACCAACACACTAAAACACTTTAGGAACAACTCCGAAAGAAAACATGAAGAACATCACAAGGTGTTGACCTGGCCTCCAAATTCACTTGATCCCAAAATGATCAAGTATCTGGGGGATGATCCACAGAGGCCCCTCCCCTCAAAGGCCCCCATTAACAACATCCTGTTACCAGACACCTCAAGACACCCTCAGAAGGCCCATGTCCATTCTCTGATGAGACACAACTGCTTTGGAGGCTCAAGGGAGACCTACACAATATTAGAAAGGTGGTCATAATGTTATGCCTGATCGTTTTGTATTATATATATATATATTGCTTGTTGTCTACCTCAGCATCACACATTTGCCTCAACTCCACTCTTTGGACTAGCGCCTGGAGCTAGATTGAGTCAAGAACAACCAAGATGGAGGTTAACGAGATTCAACACTGCTCTTCAGGAAACATTATCTGCTTTGGAAAGTTAAAAAACAGTTTCCAGAACTTTCCAAAGCACAATCGGACATACCCTTCCCTCGATTCAATGATCTAACGGAGTGTTGCATGTGAGCTTCCAATAAAAAACAGCCCTTACGCAAAAACAGCTACTGGCTGTGTTGCTGGAAAAAAAATGGTACCAGTACCACAACAATCTGTGATCCAGGATGTCCAGAATCAGTAACAGATCCACAAATTAAAGAAGCTTTTCAGATGCCAAGGCAGGATTTTACAACTGTAAGGCTAACGTTCTTTTAGCTTTGGTTGCACAGATTAAAATGTAAATCACAGAAACACAGAGTTTTGCAAAAGCAGAGGCTGGTTCAACATGTTTGCCAGGCGGCTACGCGATCTTGGCTCAGCTCCTTTTGTGTTGGCACCCATGTCGCCTCCAGTACTCTTCCACACAATGTTTATCTGTCTGATCGTGACCTTAGATTACGCATGAATCATTTTCTCTGGAGCATAACGAGACCTTACATCAAGTCTGCCATGTACATTCAACGGAGATTTCTCCACTCTAAAAATGTAATATATCAGCAGTGAGCCGGCAGTCGGCCATCGCCCGAGCAGGCCAACACAACAAGGCTTGATATAATCAACAGTGAACCCATCCAGCTCCTAAAGTGATTACAGCACAACTAAAATGCCAGAAAAAGACAGAGAGGGCTGGTATCAATCCTGAACAGCAGCTTCACAAAGAAAACAACAAAGAATGTTGGATGATGCCAGTCAGAAACGAAAAAGACAAACCTTTCCTGTCAGTGCCGTTGGGGACCTGCGAGGTGTTGATGCCCTTGGCGGTCTCCTGGTTGGCGGTTTCCTTGGCGACCGCTGAGCCTTTGAGCTTGCTCTTGGGGGTGTCCAGGGCTTTTAGCTTCTTGGCATGTTTGGTGCCCTTGTAGTGGGCCAAGGCCTGGCTCTGTGAGCAGAACAAATAACAGGCTTGATTTAACGGTGGGAAAGCAGCTAAAAAACACGGGGGCCAGGATGAAATGAAATATGAGCGGCGCGGAGACGCAGTCGGAGGCGAACAAGTAGACTAAAAGTAATTAGTCTGGGACAGCTGATAAACCATTTAGTCTGGCAAAAATGGTCAATTTAATTTTGCTTCTGTCCAATTTAGGTAAAGAAAAGCTCCTTCCCATCAACGGGCGATATTGGTCATTTAAGAACCATTTTGTTTTTGGAACAAAAACAAAAGACATAATTTAGTTGTTTATTAGAAAAGGAAGCATTTCTGGATGGATTATTGCTGCTTTTACAAGACCTATTTCTTCCCTAAGTCAGTCATGAGGTCATTTTTTATATATATATAAATAAAAACAAGTTGCCAATATTTGAGAAACCTGTGACCGTCCGAGTGACCCATAAAGTTTAATTTACGGCGTGGCGGTTCAGTTTAAAGTCTGAACACGTCGCACCTCCGAGATTCACCTTCACAACAGATTCATTCAGGCACACAGAAGGGGGGACATATGCAAAGACTTTGAGCTGCCCTTGTTTACCTCCGCACCCTTCCCTGCATACTTTACCTGAGGCAGGAAGAGAGGCGTCGCGAGGGATGCAATTGCCTCTTGCAATAAATAAGCGCGCCAGCCCGCGCATCACCCAGAAGACACTGCTAAGCATTTTTATTTATGAGCCACAGCGGGGCTATCCACTAAAGACTGCTGGGACAAAGAGACCTTTCCGAGTAGCGTCTCTGGATTAGCACACGAGTAAAACATCGTTTCACTTTTGTTCCTTCGCTTTAATTAGTGTGCAGTAATACAGCAGCGGTTGCAGCGGTTTAATTGAAAGAAAACGACTTCCTGCTCATAACAAAGCTTTCACAGCAGTTTTCTATACACTACATTTAGGGTTTAATTTACTCCCCGTATTGATCGTGAACTTTTGGACGAGGACACGTACAAGAGTGTGTGACAAGTTAATAGAATGAGACGAGTAAAGAGGTTTCATTACACTGGGGCCGCGATGTTGCCAGAAATTCATAGTTCAATAATTTCGTTGGCAAAGGTCGAGAAAGTGCCGGAGCGCCTTTCAAACATTCCAGTTCGTTCTAGAAACCATTTTTGGGTGAAGCGTCGCTTTTTCAAACACACTGCACATCATGTTCTGGCATGAAACCATTAATTTTCGCTGGCATTCGTCTCCCCTCAGGTACCGGAGGCATGAGTTACTGTTTGCTACAGGCCTCCGCTGATATGGATGGGTGTTTAATGCAACTACGGCAATAATTCATCTTTCATTAGAGCAATGAAGCGTAAGAATTGCCTAAACTTCAAGTTTGGCACATGCATGATTTAAACCAGGAAGGGAACCATTAGTTTTTTTCCTGCAGGTGCTCTCGAGACTTCAAACAACCCTGCACTGCATGGTTGTTGTAGAATTTAGAGAAGGGTCACAGTTTAAATCCCGCTATATCCTCCAACAGCCACGCAGCTACGGACGAGTCGACTCCCTGGTATCGGCTAAAAGCAACTGAGACTGTAAACTGTCACTTAACTGGTACTTAGCTGTGCCATTAAGCTGACGTGTTTGTCTGACTGCTCCGAACTGTAGATTACACATGTTTGAATTAGCCTCGGAGTCAGTGTTCCATTAAAAGTTGTGACAGTAATCCAGCTGGATCAAAAAAAAAAAACGTTGCTGTGGTGGTTACGGAATGGAGAGAGGTTTTTAGTTTAAAAGGAGTTCTCGGTAATAAATCACTGCTGCATGCAAGCGTGGAGAGAGCTGCTTTTTGAAGTTTCTGAACATGCATACATCATTTATTCTGCACGAGAAACTCGAGTACTGAACGATGGGGAATCCTCATAGGGCTGCAGCATATGTCCCACCCGCTAAGCATTGTGGGAGATGTGGGACCGTTCATACAGCATGCACCAACACACAGTGTACCGATCTCTACCCAGGAGATATTAGCGGTCACGCTGCAAATATTAGCATCTGGGAGCTCACGGAGTGGCTGCTAGTGTTTCCTCTTTTGTATATAACCGTGCCCACGTCCAATTTCTGATCACATCACAGAAGTTCTGCCTGGTTGGTGAGTCGAGAACTCCCAAACAAGAACAAAACACATGAAGAAAATGACATAATCTTGTTCTTGCAGTTCTAAGAGCAAGAACAAATTTCTCTCTTCTTAGGGAGTATGTAACAACCTTTAGACGTGCAATACGATCCACCTGGCAACAGGCAACACGTATGCAACAGATGGGACAAGCCAAGAAGCTGTTAAGGTCAAACTGAGCCATTAAGCTCTTAATCAACCTGCTCGGCAGACAAAAACCAAGCTCTCATCAATTAACAAACAAACACACCAAACACTTTAATAAATATTTCGATCTGGAATCAGGATTATAAATCCCAAACGAGTCCGGATGATTTATGTTATGACCCTGCTCATCTATGAAAAAAAAGACACTGTAGAAAAAGTGGATGTCATGACAGCTCCCCAAAAGTGGTAGCAGCACAGGGCATATAAGCCCCGCCCCTTTCATGTTAGTGAACGCAACTTGGGACGAACACTGAGATTTCAAGATATTTTCTGTCATTTTATCTGTCATAGTTATAATGTAATTGTGTTTTAAAGAAGACTACGGTCATTTTCCTCTATAAACAAACCATTTCTGGTTGTTTGGACCAGACTGAAAACTCAACACATGGAACAGTTTACAAGAGCAAAGCTTTCAGTGGCTCCGATTCATTGTGTCCGACATTAATTTAACATTTGAATAAAATTAACTCCAAAACCAAACATTGATGTAATCGCGGCTAAATCATGTTTATTAGTGGAACAGTGGACTTATTAATTCATTTTTTTATACGTGGAGTTGGGGGCATCACCCTTTTTTTTGTCATCCTGCACCGTTTTTTAGCCAGCCATAAATCATTGTGACCCAGATTCACATGCACAGCTCCGTGCAGCAGGCGGTGTCAAAAGAAAAGCAAACTATGGATGGATCACTCTTGAGGAGCAACAGAGAAAATTAAAACCTACTCCAATGCATGAAGATTTAGGGGGATTTTCATCCTGCTGACACCGCCGCCTGCGAAACAGAAACCCACCCACATTCCTGTGAATGAGCTAATACCGCAGTTAACGACCACAACTCAGAGAAGAGGCATCGGTCGTTGTTCTAACCTTTGACACCGAGTGTGGGAGCCTCAGAGTCTGAGGTGGATCAAGTATCGTCGTGAGGAGCCACGCCTCAGTCCCATTCACTGTCTGTGGCTTCAATGTGCCATCACTGATGTTTAAATATTTAAAATACATATATCTTTGGTACCAGCCTGCAGCCACGTTTCCATTTAACAAAGAAATCTTTCTCTAAGGTTGTGTCTGAATTGAGGAAATGTTTAATCATCTTCAGCACAATAAACTTTGAAAGAAAAATAAAAGTATTTGGTGCACAGATACTACAGACAGATTGATATATTAGAATGCATGACATTTTGCATTTGCATTTTAGCATTTTGCCCTTACAGATGTACCTTTTTATACAACTTCACAGTTCAGTAGTTTAGTCCAATAATGCAATTAACCTCCTGAGACACAAGCATTTGTTTGGATTGCACCTTAAAGAAATTAAGATAAGATTAAGATCTTTAAGTATTGGGGATTAGCAGGATCTAAGGAGTAAAAAAATAAGCCTCATCTTTGACAAGGAAGTAGTTTTTGAAAAAAAAATAAAAATAAATATGTGGGTGGACACAATTTAAGTCCGGATAATAACGGGTAACCAAAACATAAAACTGTTTATTTTAATGCAAAAGCAGAATTGGAACCAATAAAATCCCAACATCCTAAAATGAGTACTTCTGAATTTGTTATATTTGCATGTCATATCAAACTAGTAAGCATAAGCATAAGCATTAATATACATCAATAAATATGTCTATTGACCATTCCCTACCAGTACATGGCAGAAAAAAGGGTCTCCTTACGAGGACAACAGGTCTAAATGAAGCAGGTAAGCTGCAACAAACTTGAGACATAATGTCCCCATATGAGCTCATATGCTCATCAGAGAAAATCTACAAAGATAAAAACACATGTGCAAAAGGAGGAGGAATATTTCAGAATGTACAAGTCAGGCCGTGAGATGAATGTTTTTAAATGATGCCCTTTTTGCGATTCCTAATCTGACACAGCAGGATCGAAGAGATAATCATTCCCAGAACCATCAATGCACCAGAGGCGAGTCCAGCCCAAATGAACGAGTCTGACACCCTGTCCAGCCACGTCATGATGTAGGTCACACACGGAGTGGAGTAAACCTCACGTCCATTCATAACCGTGCAGTTCCTGGAGGTGTCCGTGCAGTTGCAAGATTCAGGAACCGCCGTCGAGTTGCCCCAGTCCAGATGTCCCGCAAAGAATCCACAGCAGAACCCAAACTTCTCCACCTGTTGGAAAGACTCCTGCATCTCCTGCGGCTGTTCGCTCAGCGGGAGCAGCTGCTTCATGTGTTGCCTCACCAGCTCCTGGGCGGCCGCGGTTCTCGATATGACACCTAGGGCTCCCAGGGCCAGCATCAAGAGGAACATGAAGAGCAGGCCAAGGAAGAAGAGAACCAGCAGGCAGCGGGCCTCTTTGATCGCTCCACAGCAGCCCAGGAAGCCAAAAACCAAAGTCACGACACCGGTGAATATCAGGAGGTTCACGTCTGGGAGAAGCTCTTCAGCGATCTGAAAGTCCGCTTTGTTGCTCCCGATGCAAATGGACAAACCGAGAAGAGCGATTCCACACATGAAAAATAGAAAGTTGAAGATGAAAAGCAGGTATTTGACGACTCTGCTCACCGCCATCGCCAAGATGGAGCCTCTAAGAAACATGCGTCCATGCCAAAGATGCTATGGCTTAAATAGAAGGAGGCTGCAGACAGCGTGGGGGGGAAACCTTAAACCAGCCCACTGTTTCAGGGTTGTGTTCATATGCAAAGTGGTCACGGAGAACAAGGAAAACTTGTTCTCGTCCGATGGGACTGAAGAGGTGTCCTCTCAGTTACTCGAGCTGTCGAATGGCATCATCACTGAACCGTCGTAGCTACTTTTACTCAAACAAAAACCGACTGTCAGTGTGGTGGCTTTGTTGTTGCACCTTTAAGCCGGCAGCAGAGTTGACATCTGGTCAGAAAGGGAGAGCAGCATGTCACAGAAACACTGATGCCATTGTGTTAAAGCGTATTCATGCCTTTGGTATCAGGTCTGTGTATGAATGAAGAATGCGGTGGCCATTGCCAGCATTTACACTCTGTCTAACTTTGGTAACTTCCAGTCGGCTATGTTGAGATTCTCTGTGTACTTCAGATAATGCCGACTGAAACAGATGGAGCGTTTATCCCTCAGGTCCGTTTGTTTGGAGAGGGTGAGTAAAACATGTTACCCACGGGCTGATGTGACTACGTTTAGAATTATAAAACAAAGCATTTAACTAGATTTCCAAATGGTTTAATTGCTGATCGAATAATTCCTCCAATCAATTAGCTTGGATCCCCCTGAATATGTTTCATTCATAGATGGAACTGCACAGTATTTCGGAAGGTAGGATGGTGCATCCGTTTGTGTACCGGGTTGGGGGCACTTTTCTTAGATACAAGTAGGTGGAGCTCAAAGGAAAAAGGGTTGGGAACCACTAATCTGTGGGTTGTAAGAGCACCATTCATTGTGGAATCAAAGCAGCTGCCTTCAATTATGCGTGAGTATCTGGTCGTTAACAGGCTCCAGTCACGTGTGTTTCAGGTGGACAACGCCCACAGATGTTCCTGATAAAAGATACTCTGATGAAACGTCTTCCAGAAACCCCACAGGTTCAGTCGTCCTCGATTCTCTTTGTTTGTTGTAGACACTACTATAATGGAAACCCTCCTCTTCGCCAGAGCAATGATTTAAAATTGTTATGATAGAAAAATTGTGTCACTGATAGCTCACGGGCTGCATCACTGATGGCTTTTTAAAGCATGTTTTGCCATTAAGTCCTTAATTTATGACCATCATGAGCACAAGGAACATTAAGTAGGGGCTCTGATTTAATTCTTATTTGCTCTCATGCTGCGGGGCTTCCAGGCTTCTGCTGGAAAACTCAACAATCTGTCCAAAAAAGAACTTGGATATCAGGGCACATTTTCAAACTTGTGTCTTCCCATCGATACAGATATAGTGGAAAAAACAAAATGAAAACCGTCGCTATAAAGACACATCTCTCACATTTTGCCAATCACAGAGACGAATGAAAACAATCTACAGTTACAGTTGGGAATGCTTCACTTTTTGTGTCTTAAAATAAATTTTTAGTATAAGCCCCGTAAAATTGAAAAGTATCAACAGACAGTGCTGCGCGTGCTTCTTTTTTTGAGTTGTTAAAGAGGACAGGTCTCCAGAGATGCATACAGAAGATCAGGGTTTGAGACATAATTTACACTGACAAAAAAAAAAAAAAAAAAAAGACTCAAGCGTCATCGTGTTCGCCAGGCACAGGTACCTGCAGAGGTGGAAGAGGAAAACATGAACTTTCACAGCATGTTTTATGATGATTTATTTCTGCTCTGGTACTTAAGGCACTGGAGCGATCACAGGTCTTTTTCAGTATTAATTCTCTGTAACATCATGCAGCATTGTTTGCACGATGTTGCGTTTCTAAAATAAAATCTGAAATGCTACAGGGAAGAAAATGCACATGAATGCTGGAAAGGAGGACATGAGGCACAGCATGTATCCAACATCTCTCCTCTGGTTATTCTGCATCAGACTTTATTCTCGCACAGTTTAATGAAGGCAAACCTGCTGATAGTGTTACATAATGTTACTGTGCTCTGATGCGAGACTTCAGGTCAAGTCAGTGTCACATCTGAGCTACATTTTCGTGTTAATAAAAACAAGCTTCAACTTCCAAGTACCAAAAGCCGCAGTACTTTAATTGTCCACTCGAAGCTCAGCGGAGCTATCACTCTGAAATTCAATTATGTACTGATAGATTATGTAACAGTTAACCAATTGTGTATATATCTAAGGGGTTTCTTTGCCACATAAAGTTGTTACATACTCCACAAGAAGTGAGAAACTTGTTTGCACAAAATTGTCATTTTTTTCTCAAAGGCCTCGTTTGGGAGTTCTTGCAGCTTTGACACATCAACCCGAGCAGCCACTTCGTGAGCTCCCAGATGTTTATGTTTGCAGTGTGACCGCTAATCTCTCCTGGGTGGAGATAGGTGTGATCCGACAAACACGTTCGACAAAACCTCTGGCCAAAAAGTGTCTCTCATATCTGCATCTTCCACGATGCTTAGTGCGCGTGATGTACGGTATACTGCAATGGGAGGACTTCCCAGGAGTTCTGCACATGAAGCATAAATGACCAGCACAAACTATTTTCTTGTTCTCTTCAGCCCGAGGAGCAAGAATAAATTTTTCACTTCCACAAGCTTTATCCTCCAGGGCTCAACCTCATAATGACCCGATACTTCTCAGGTCAGAGGCTGCATATTTATCAGCGTGCATTTTCTCTTTTGTGGCGTTTTTTTTTTTTTTTTTTATTATTCTCTTACTTTATTCTGTGTTTGTATTTTTGCACCGTCTCGTCCTTCCCCTGCAACACCCACATTTCCCCACAGCGATCAATAGAGTCTTATCTTCAGACAGCGGCAGATACGTAATGAGCTAAAGGAGAGGTGTACGGGATCAAGCAGCTGTGCACAAAAGACACCAAAGCGCGCTTGGTTTTTCATCGACATATCTGACTAAACCTCCAAACTTTGTTTTGTTGTTCTCACTCCTACACCGGGTGGCACAGAACATTCCTGCTCATCAGATCAGTCGGCAATTACAGACGTCTGTGTTTCCCACTTGTCTTCTCATGCTGCACATGCATCAACAGATTTTTTTTTAGCCTCGTCACTCGCACCGAATTGTGAATATGTTCATTTCTTCATCTTCTTGTACATATTTTTATATATTTCTGTGTGTCCTCTTATTGCAGTTCTCTACTTCTTCTTATATATTCTCATTGCCTACATCGCTCTTTGTTCTGTACACTATGAGTAGGGATTAATAAAGCAATTCTGATTCTGAGTCTCCATGTCTGCTCCTTGACAAGGAAAAAAACTAAACAGATTATGAGCTTGTAAAAAAAGCCTGAAAAGTAAACAGGATAAGTTAATAAAAAAAAAAAAAAAAAAAAAAAAACACCAGTCGATGCAAAGAGCCACAGGCAGCGTCTCAAATGCATCTGATGTAAACAGGTCACGGAGAGACGCCCTGTGAGAGGAGCAGATCAGACCAGCCGCTGACTCACTGCCACTTAACAAATTACAGACTCGAGTCCGGTTTATGACCCCGACTCATAAACATGACCGCATCTAGTAAAGCAGCAGCGTCTTTAAAATCTTTTAAAACGGACGAGCTTTTGTTTTTTTTTTTTTTCTTTCCATCTTTATGATCTCCCTCCATTAACGGGTTTTTTCAAACGGACTTCCTTTTGTCCCACACAGCAGCGTGGATCATTATTCTGCTTCATCATCATCACCCGGGGCCGACAGCAGCTTCACGTTAATGATAAACCGTCACCGGAGAAAATTAAAGACAATTTCGGGCGGTGGAAAAAAAACAAAAAAAACAGCGCTACCTGTTGATGGACAGATAAACACAGGCTCTATTCCTATAATGAAGCTTTAAAATTACCTGACGGACAGTAAATACATACCCGGATAGACCCCCCCAACCCATGTAAGACATTATAATCTCATCCTGAGTAATCACTGACCCATTCGGTGCTCGAAAATGGATTGATTACTCCTTTAATGAAAGTGCGATGACACTGCTGTTCAGGGAACTGCTTTAACAACATGCGGCAGTGCCAACGATTTTCTCTTTAAATTTTTTTGTGATTGCTTTCAAAATGATATGGAAATTAGGCGGAGGAGGAATTGAAGCCCATCTGCTCGTCGGTCAGACTTAGCAAGCAAATATTAAGGCCAAGCATTTCATTATAATATATTGCAGCGAGCACACATGAGCTAATGGATTCAGAAAAACGATTATTTTCTATTTTGAACACAAGCTGGGTTTGATTGAAACGTGAGGCAATGATGAGAATAAAGATGTGAGATGTCATAACCAAAATCATAAGCTTGAGTTTGGGCAAACCCAGGGAGAGCTACACAACAACAACTATGACCTAAATTAAAATATGGTGTGATTAGAAGATGGTTTTCCAGAGATGGGAACAAGTCAGCGTTTTAAAAGTCACTAATAAAACTTAGACTTTGTAATAGGGGTCAGCATTTTAGCACCGGATCGTAGCAAGTGTCACTGGTAATTGTAAAACCTGCTTTTACATGAATACATCAGTGATAATAACCTACAGAGTATTTAATAGCTTAACAGCCAAATTTCCTGCATTGCATACTTACTTTTAATAAGAACATTGGGGTTGATTATACTCACGCTCTAAGATGAGATAACTTAAAACATAGTGAAATAATTTTTTTTTGTCTACTAAGATAATTCTTCTTACTAGTTTTTGTGTTGGAGCATTTGACCCATTTTATGTGCATTTAAAATGCTGTGTAAATAGACCCCTTCACAGTTTGTGTGACGTTTTTTGAGGGGCGGGGCTTAGCTGGAGGCAAAACTTCTCAAACACTATAACTATTTCAATGGACTGTTTGGCAAGAATGGACGGAAAAACATATATTTTGGGAATATACTAATACACTCACTCTCCAAGACTGTGATAGTTATTTTGAAAAAGTTTACTCTGACTGAAGATTCACCGACCTCTACACTATCACACACTGGATGGACGATTTGACCAAACGAGGACACAGAGGGGACAAAGTCTGGTCTGTCTTTATCAAGTGAAGCCTCTCCTACAAAAATATTACAAGAAGTAAGTGGAACCACTGTGGAGGATAACATAGTAAATGCAACTTCAGCGCTTAGCATTAATCTGTAACAAGAATCTCCCAGATAATGATTAACTTAACATAACTTCAGTCACAGTTTAGTCTAATCAATAACATTATCCAGGCTTAAAGTGATGATGCATTACATATTAGTCTGACCTGATATGAAGTGTGCCCATTGTTGACTGTCTCATTCCAGTCTTTTCTTTTTATCACTAAAGCCAAACCAAAGTTGTCTACGACAGGTAGTGGTAGATAAAATATCAAGTATCATTGTTTTTCACCATATTTTCACAGTTGCCAGTGACAGTGTTTCCCTCATGCTTCCCTCTGTTTTGCCTCCAGCTAACGACGTGACGTCGGCCATGAAGGGGTCTATACATGTGCATATTTTGGGTTCTCTGCAGTGCACACTTTTGACTTGAGTATTGTATAGCGTGATCAACTACTGGCACTTTGAGGTACAACATCTCAACACCTCTTCCACCACTGCTTCAAGCCCAAATTGCTCTTTGTCAGGTTAATCCCATCATAGGTTTAAATATCAACACCGCTCTCTTTCTGTCTCCATTTGAAAGGTTTCACTAACTTTCCAATCAATCTTATTGTTTCTTCTATTTATTTAGAAGCAGCAGTAACGCAGTAACACCAAGCTGATGTTTCTGAGTGTTTATTGACTTTAGTAAGACGAGGATTATGACAATCATCAGTCTCCTATCCATCCTTCATGCTTTGATTGTTGTTCAGGTTGAGACTCAGAAACAAACTTGGGGAAATCATTTGTTTTTCTGGTGTTAAAGTCTTTTTTGAATTTGGGTCAATTTAAGTCAACAAATGTGTGACTGGAATCCAAATGCGATTCAAGACACTTCTTGATTCAATCTGTCCTGCTGTTTCAGAGATATCAAGTTAAAGAATAGATTTTAATTTGGACGGACATGAGAACGTTTCTATCTTGTAAAAACATCTCCGCATCGATGGTTGATGAGCGTGACGTGCTTCATGAATCCAGCAGACAGCAGCTCGTTATCACCTGCTGAGAACTGATCGACACCCTGCTGCTCTGAGTGATGCAGAGAGAAACACCCCCAAAATCAAACACGTCAGCCTCTGTCAAATCTCCGTTTTAGCAAGGCACATACACCGATCAGCCACAACATTAAAACCACCTTCCTAATATTGTCTCGGCCTCTCGTAGGTGCAAATTTTTAGTTGCAATTTAATTCACTTTTATTTTGAAGCTTCATGGAACCTGAAAAAAATTATGGTTCCTGTATTAGTGTTGTGTATATGAAAAAAATATGGCTTGTCTGGAGTTATGTCTGTGGATCATCCCACTTGGAGGCCAGGTGCTATTGGGTGGGGGTGTCTGGTCTGGTCTAGGTGGGTGCTACATGTCTAAGTAACATCCACATGAATGAATGCTAGGTCCAAAAGTTTCCCAGCAGAACACTGCATTATCACAAGATTGACGGTATTTATTTCACCTGTCAGTGGTCATAATGTTATGGCTGACTGGTGTAAACTCGGTCAGTATATTTCTTCCTTTTTTGTCCAAAACCACAATGCTCTCATGCTCACCCCTCTCTCCTCTCCTCTGGTATTTTTCTCATTCACTTCCTAACAAGGCAGCGAGGCTTTTAATAGAGAGGGGATTAATAGTGTGAGGAGGCAGAGTCTTCCATGAGGTTTGCCACAAAAGAAGTTCAAACTGGAGACCGGCCTTGGAGAAATCTTTATCAGTGTTTAATCACAGAAACTCAGCTCCACTGTTGGTTGCAGAGCTGTTACTCAAACACGACTCCTGAGACTACTGCCAATTCTGCAAACTTTTAAACTGACTGCAAGCATAGATTCCCCCCAAAACATTCAACAGATTATCAGGTCAGACGTCCACCTCTGCAGGTGAAGTAAGATGCAACTTCCTGGGTTGATAAAAAGTAGTACCTCAACTATCCACTAGAGTTTTCAAAAGCATGTGAAATCCAGAGCGAGTCTGGCCAAGTAGTAAATGGAGCATCTGAGCTATCCCTCTATGCTGATTGGTTCTGAGCTGGTCACATGTTTCATGGGCGCCATGTTAGATACATCTAACCAATATTCACCCATAGAGAAGTGGCAGCAACAGAGAATAAAGTTGGTTTAAAGGTTAAAATATGCCACAGTGCTCAGGCTACGGTTCCAGCACAGGATCAGGAAAACACGGAGGAAACTCCACCGTTTCCCCAGTGAACAAAAACAGAGAAAGTTATGAAGCAGAAGATTAAAAGGAAGAACTGGATGTCAAATGATTTCTCCCTATTATGTGATGAGATAAATGTCAATGTCTCTCTTTGACGTTTGTTAAGATTTTATATGGAAAAATAAAGTGATACCATCATTAATGTGAACCTTGATCTCAAAAACACCGCTTTACAAATGAATGAAGTTTGAAATTAACTTAGCCTTATGCTAGCTAGTTATCTAGACTAAAGACAAGCAGCTAGCATCATATATACAGTGAAAACCATGTGTTTATGTAATTAATGTCCATATAGATAGACGCATTTAATTGACATGTAACTTTACCTCAGTCACTACCAAGTTATTATGGCTAGCGTGCTAATGTTACGATGATAATACCAAATAACAGTAAGACTAGTTTAATTGTCACTATTTCTGAGTATTTATAATTATAATTTCAAACTTTTAACGGTGATGGATGAACACGGAGACTGAGGAGAAGATAAACACGGCTCCGTAAACACAGGGCCTTTTACATATTGACAGATGTTGGTAGTAAAATTTATAGGTGAAAATAAGACATTAGACATTTAAGACATTAAGACAATAAGACATTTATTTCAACATAGCACAACTGCCCCATAGTGTTACACTGTAGAATCTTCCCTCTCATGATTTATGGGAACACAAGCTGACCATGGTTTCATATATTTAGGGAGTTGCGTTAAACTGCAGTAAAAAAACAACCCGTATAAATTTATTATCTGTTACTACTTATCCCCTAGAGCAGGGGAGTCAAACGTACAGTCTGTGGAAATGTCTGACCTGGCTCGCGGGAAGAATTTCATAATCTGTCGACCAGGGGTTGCATTGTTTTAGTGAAAGTTGCAGACGTAACACAGTGAGAGCCAGACACAGACCCCAACTTTAAAGTAGAAGAGTTACTAGTGACTGGTGAATCACCGATGACCGACTGAAAATAATTGTGAGTCCTTTCTTTGAGCAGAATGTGTTCCTAATAAGACATAAAATAATAAATCCACTGTGTTTTTACTGCCTCTGTTGCTCAGACAGATGGAACACATAAAAACATAGCACTCCACAGTCTTTCCTGTGGAAATAAAATAAATGTTTGTTTGAGTCAAAAAAGTGCACAGAACGCCAAGTTTGAAGACAAATTATACAGAGGCCACAAAGATTAATTCCAGTCAGTTAATAGAAGAGTCTTATCTACTTTCTCCTTTAAATGCAAGTCGAGAAAGAGAGAGTATTTATTTATTTACTTCTTAATTGAATTCCAGGAGCTGATGGAAGAAACCGAAACCAGTCTTCTTCTCTTCTCAATAAGACCTGCAGGGCTGAAAGTGTCTCTATCTCTACCTGAGTACAATGCACAGACTCGTGTTGCTTCAGTTTTTGGTTGTTTGTGTGTAGACTCAGAGAAAAATTGGGAGGATGTATTTGGAACAACGGCATACCTGATAATACCTGTGAAATGCATTGATAATTATCATATTTATGCAATTGTTTCACTGCTTATGAGATATAATAGTTTGCCATTTGACTCATTTGACAGTGAACAAAGCAGCTGCTTCATTCAATTGTTCCATAGAATAGCTTTGATTTTAATCCTCTCGTCTTTCATTTGTCAGGAACTTGTCATGGTTCTGTCTTTTATTTTGTTATCATGGTTTTGTGTTTTGGTTTTGTTTTATTTTGATAAGTAGTTGATTTCCTCGTGCGTGTTGATTGCTTGATTGGTCTCACCTGTGTTGATTGTCCTCATGCGTCTCACCTGTGTCTTGTCAGCCCTGAGCCCTTTATATAGCCCTGCCTTTCCCTTTGTTCTTCTTTCTTTCTTTTACCTCGTCCCTCCTTCATTGTTTGTCGCCGCACCACGTCCATAATTCTTTCTTAGATTTTGCTTTTTGGATTTTCCTGCCTTGCATGCAGCGCCTTTTGTTAGTTATTAAATACCTTTTGTTTGAACTTCCTGCTTCATCGTTCATCTCAACACTCAAATCCTGACAGAACTGCAAAGATGTTCCTGGGTCAATTTGACCCGGTGCATGTTTAATTATCCACCAAAAAATTCTGAGAATTCACTCTTTTTTTAAAAATAAATTACGTTTTGTCAATGTTTTACTGCCACATTTTGGTTTACAAACATGAACCAGAACCTGAACAAAACAGAATATGAGGAAGGTGCGTGTGTATGATTGGGAAGGAATACTGTATGTTTCACAGTTGCAAAGAAAGAAATATAGTTTCACATTTGTGACACCTTTTTACCTCCAGACCCAAACAGTATCTATGTAGTATAAAGATGCAGGGGGTGGTTCCAAATATGTGAGATGAACCATTTTAATATTACATGTTGATTACACTAATTAAGCCAAGCAGAAGGAGTTTTGTACTGAAAAAAATACTTAATTTTTCTTAGATCTTGAAACTTTAAAATGGGTCAATTTTACCCAGAACAAACAGGAGGCTTAAATGTGCTGTCCTGGAGAGTTTATTTTAATTTTATGTTTTGTGCATTTGATAGTTTGGGCCAAAATACGATCATTTTAAACCAATAGTACGAGATTTATTCATTTCCCATTCAGCAACGCTGACTGTGGGATACCTTGCAACCCCAAGTTACCTCCAAAAGCATCTTCAATCCTCCTTAATTTGAACTGATGGTTTCACACAAACACGAGTACAGACACGAATTGATGAACGGCCAGTAACTGTGCAGGACACCAGAGTGTTTCTGCGTGAGTACTATACTTAAACGTTTAGCCACGCTCACCTGTGAGTTGAACCTCAGCTGACAAACGCTGCAGGACACGTGCTTCCTCTTGATGGTGGCGGGGAGGCCGAGGGTGTGATGGAGGACGGCTTTCTGCACCGGGTCCATCTGGAAGAGGAAGAGATGCAGACACACAGAGAGAGGCTAATTAAAAAAGGTGCAAACGCTGACCTGTAAAATCAGCTTCACTCCGCTGTAGTTTCACTGAGCTGTGAGCGGAGGAAACAGGAGCCACCCTCCAGGCATCCACCTTTCGGGTGATTTCAGGCTCCGATATTAAAACACAGACATGTCAAGAACTAATTCTCTGTACGTAAACTCGAGGCGGAAGACGACATTCACGAACCTCACGAGAATGTGTTCCCTCAGGGGAGCACTTACAGAACACCAGTGGTTTTAATGTTCCTTCTTGTACCAACATGAGCTCAGGAAAGAAGCTATTAATTTAACCCGCTAGCGAGTGAACATGATGTAGGATATATAGTCAGAGAGCATATCTTCTTCTCAAGATTCTTTTTGATCAGATCACAAACTACAAAACACTTAAAATGTGCATAAAATACTGTGCAAATGTTTTAGGCAATTAAGATCCACATCAGAAAAGATGAAACGGAGAAGGAGAGAGGGACACACAGCTATTAGCATTAGCATGCTATACACTTAGGACGTACCCAAAGTTAACTTAATGCTGTTCCTGAACATTGTGGAGCTCATGATGATGAGTCTTGGTCTCTTTTGAAAGCCAAGACTTTGAAGTTTCTACCACAAAAGTCAGAATCTCTCTAAGTGGTTTTATTCTGGAGTAATCAAAGTTGGCACACAGTTAAAAAATAAGAAGTTCTTGGGTTCGCCTGAATGTTTTGTTTTGAAAAAATGTGTCGGTTGAATCCTACAATGATTTTTATCAATGAAATGAGAGGAAAATTGCATATTGCATCATGCAACATTTACTCAAACACAATATTTGTGTGCGGAGCTCTGATTGGTCTGATTATTTAAAAATGCAGAAGAAATTGTAATTTATCAAGTAAATAAATAATGAATGATTTTATTACCTAACACCCACGTATGCTACAGTGTTTGTTTTAGATTCAACGTCTCCCACCTTTTGCTTTTGGGCAGATTTTAATTTATTTCCTTCAGTGATGAACACAAACGATCTCATCTTAAATCTGTTGAATGATGTTGCTTATTGCTGCAGCCAGAGGACAATGTGTAGTAGCTCTACCTCCTGTCCAGTGTCTCGCTCAGCTCAGCTCATTAAACCAGAAGCAGTGGGAAAACAGAACAGTGTGCACGACTCTCTGCACATATAAAATGCTTTATTCTGAAGTGCACTTGTGTGACACGCATACGTAAGTGATATCAAGCTGCGACTGCACAGATAATGACTGTTAGTCGGCCGAACTCATTGTTAATGCAACAAAATGGAAGACTGCTGATGTAAACAGGAGAGCTCACGCTGCAAGGAGCGCCTACACCTACACCTACATCTAGAGAGCTTGGTAGCACTAAGGCTCGCTGGCTCGCCTGTTTGGTGTGCGCCTCCCTCTGAGCGGTGGCAGAGCTTTGGGGGAATGAGCAAAACACATCTGCTTCTCTCTCTCTCTGAAAAGTCTCAATAGGCGCCGCTTGGCTGGTGAGAGTGGAAAGGTGCTGGCACTGCGTGGGAGGATTAATCCACCTTGACAATCGTGCAGCAGAAGGTGGGCACAAGCGTGTCGTACAATCGCCCTGAGTGGATGCCATTTGGCCAAACCGAGGCATTAGTTGGGATTTCGGCGAGGTAGAAGAAGCAGTTTGAGATATTTACTGAACCACACAGTTGGCTTTTTCTAATAGATGGATTCCTGCAGTCCTTTGCTTGACACCGGAGTCAGCGTTAATCTATACTGAAAGATATTTTGGGTATTTTGCTTTGGCGGAAAAATAAGACAAACTGTTCTGAAAGGACTGAAGCAGGAAGATAAGTAATGAGATGCAGGTGATGGCAAAGACTGCACAACAATTCACACTAAGACTGAGTAATGCAAAATTCCAGGAGAAGATGAATAAAAAAGGGCGCAGTTCAGACAATGTCCTGGTAGAAATCTTAATCTGGGGACTGACAGCAGCATGTTTTCAAGTTTTCATTTATTTAACAAGGACATTGCACATTCATTAACTTCATAGTGAACGTGCAACTGTTAGTGGATTATTTTTTTATTGTTAAAATTCATCTTGAACATAAAAGCACAAAAAAAGAATTAAAAAAAATACACAAACAGTCTCATCTTTTTCCAGAAATTGTTTGTTCGAGAAGAAATGAGAAGAAGAAATATATGATCCTTGCCCCTTCTTCACAGTCTCATTAATCAAACTTAACATCAAATTTCCCTTTTGGTGAGATGTTTTAAGAAGCACTGTTATATCTAGGGGTCGGTATTGGTAAGGACTTAACGATACATATCATGATACTTGAGTCATGATACGATACATTGTTGCGATATTATGATATTGCGATATATTGCAATATTCTACATGGTTCCCTGAGAAATTTTAAATGCAGCTTAAAATACAAGTTGTGGTGAAGGAGTGGAAGTCGTTCACAATCGGCCCAAAACATGACTTCCTTTTAAAATCGATATTAAGAAATACAAAGTCAATATTGATTTGGAAGAAAAAGTATCACAATATATTGCCACATCAATATTTTTTCCCTAATCACATCAAAAGAATCTAAGTTGTTAAAATTCCAAAGAAAAAAAGACTCATTCATCAGTAAAAACCAGGCATTAGCCATCAGGCTAAGACTCAAAGCTAAAACAAAGACAACAAACAGAACAATACATGACAACAGAAACAACATGCAGACAGATACATCAGTAGATATTGTATTCTGTAATTTAGAAGCTCCCACACAAAGGCAGATTTGACTAAAGGCACTACATCTACGAGGGATCACACAGTCCCCTCTGAGGGCTGACCTTGTTACTTTGCTGCTGGAATCTTTCTGCTTTATGAAGGCATTTATGATTTTAATTTAAGTGCATCCCTCCGTGGATTTGGACGCAGTAAACACTTGAAATTTCTACAATGGTTGGACACCACTTTTGTACCAGCTACTTCTGGATGAGCACAACCCGCCTCTTTTTCAGTCTCAGAGTGGAAAAAAAAGGCTCAGGAAGAGTGAAATGTTGAGGCTTAGCCAGAGGCTGATTTAATGCAGGACTGTTGTAGTGGCTGTCTGGAGTGAGCTGCTCTCAATACAATTCTGACCACAATAGAGACCAGATAATTAGATTTGAGAAGAAAACACAAAATATTCCTTAGAGTTTTACTTCTTCTTCTTCTTTTTTAAGTCGGCACTGACGGCGCCATCTGCACCAATCGAAATACGGTTAATTTTCTTCCATTTTTCCCTTAAATCACTTCTGTCTTCACCGTTTGTCTGAAATGAAGTGAGTTCTAACTGTAATTGTGGCTGTTGTAGTCAGTAATTAGTGCCTAAGCGACTCCTCTTGGTTTTATAATCAAATTCTTGTTCCAATAAAATTATCTTCTGACACCTCAAAAAAAAAGAAAAAGAAAAGAAAAGAAGAGACGACTATTGAGCTGTCACAGAGATGAGGGAGTCTCTAATGAATCACTCACAGCGCTCGTGTTCACAGACAATACGCCGGATCAAACAGAAATCCTCGGTGGGTGTTTTTCAAACACTTTTAATCCACTGTGGCGATTATCAGTGAGGAATGCTTTTGTGTTTCAGCTCTGCAGCAGTATTTTTTTATTATTGTTCTTTTTTTTGTGTGTGTGTGTGTGTGTGTGTGTGATTGGACGTGTCTGCAGAATGCATGCTTCTGCAAAATACATCACACTGATGTCCGGCTGCACATGAAGCCCAGAAAACTGCTGACGCCAGGGCAGATGATCACGTTGAGGCGATCAGTTCTACTGCAGAGTTCAAACGGAAACTCATGACTTGGGAAGTTGTGTACACAGAATACTTGAGAACACCACGGTTAGGCAACCGTTGCTGTCAAGAAACCCCCCAAGGCTAACAACCAGCAAGCTAACAGCAGCCGGGCAGCGCAGTGAAAGAATGAGGTTGTTGGGAATGAACATTTTCCTTATGACAACTAATCAAATTACTTCAGTGGAGCTGCTGCGGAAAGGCAGACGAATGAGGCTGGCTCGAGAGAAATTTGTGAGAGGGTGAGAACTTCAAACGCAACATCCAAAGCCAAGAAGAGACTGACAGGAATTAGCAAGAGAGATCATATTACTCCAGCTTTAGCGTCGCTTCATTGGCTCCCTTAAAAATCGAGAATTGAATTTAAAATCCTCCTCCTTACATACAAGGCCCTGAAAGGCCTCATAGAACCATATTGTCCCAACAGATCACTACGATCTCAAAGTGCAGGTCTGCTTGTGGTTTCTAAAAGTAGGATAGGAAGTAGAACCTTCAGCTATCAGGCATCTCCCAGTTTGAGTTTAGGAGGCAGACACCGTCTCTACTTTTAAGGTCAGGTCTGGACTGAATAATCCCTTAGCTTTGCTGCTATAGGCCTAAACTGCAGGGGGACAATGCAGTGAGGACATGTCCTCTCCTCTCTCTTCTCTGGCACCAAGCTCCTGTCCTCTAATCTCTTATAATTTCTCTGTCTTCCTCTTCCGTTTTTTGTAAAGCATCTTGAGACAATTGTATTGTTATTGACGCTATATAAATAAAATTGAATTAAAATAAAAAAAGACGAAGGATATGTCACCCGGTGTGTTGTGTGTATAAAATATTTGCTTCTGCCTATTTGAAAATGAACAAGTTAAGACGCCCCTCAGAGACGTCCGGTGCATGAGGACGAGTCAGTTGATTTCTTTGCAAAAAATGTCACTTCATAAAAGCTGGGTCCTCAAATGCTACGAGTGCTAAGTGGCATTTGCTAAGTCCTCCACATGAGGATGAGGTTCATCTATGATGTGTGAAAGGACACAGAGGAGCAGCTTAATGATGAGGAAGGAGAAAGACTGTGTTTTTCCCTGCGTGACTTCCCCAAGACGGCCACAAAGTTCACGTTAATCTACTGTCCCAAACATCAATCGATTTTTATTTGTCATTCACAGCCATAAAGAAGCAGGAGATGGAACGAAATTATGCACTGAGGTCCTGGATTATTTCCCTCAGTAACTATAATATGTAGACACTAAGCAAAAACGGTATAGATGAAAATAAAGATGAATAGAAACGGCAACAAAGCAGCATGAATTTGTGCAAAAAACAGCATGGGTTGTGCACTTTACAACTCCTCCAGAGTTTATCAGTCTTACAGCTTCTGGGAAAGCTTCTCTTAGGAATATTTTACGGCATAATACAAACAGAGTGATACACTAGTACTTCATATCATCACCAGGTACTTTGAGCGCACTGTTTTGATTTTGGCTGCTCTAATTTCTGCTCTAATTTCAGTGATTTGGACGTACAACACGGTTATCATCGTCATTAAAGATCATTATTATAATATGCCTGCATCGAGTTTAAAGCTCAGCCTCGGTTTAGTTGCGAAAAGCACTTTCAGCTGCAAAATGAAACTTTTTCAGGTGTCACAAACCGAGGCAAAGTCTCACCTCTTGTGCTGTAAAATGTTTACACCTAAATTCAAATTTTGGCAGTTATTTCGAGCCGACTTATGTTTGTGGAGAGGAGGAAGCTTTCACAGTCTCAGCGGGTTGAATGACCTGACGCACGCCGCTTTCAACAGATGGAAAAATTGGAATGCATTATCAGCTGTAAATGCAGTTAAAGAAAAAAAAATATTATTCAACAGACTGTTTTTAATGAGTTGACATCAGTGAGGAGCCTCTAGGATTTTAGAGGTGCTGAAAAATAGCAGATTTCTTCTGTGCACAGTGAGCTTTATGAAACCCTAGACGTGTAGGTAATGTCAAACAGGTAAAAGCTAATAGCGCCCACTCCGTGAGGAAAATACACTTGATGAGAGACAGTAAAATGTGCAGGGATCCGCTTGAAATCTCTGAAAACTCTGCATTACATTACCAGAGCAGCAACTCTCTCTGACTTTTCCCTGACACACTTTGTCGCTGAACTGGAGAGAAAGAAAGCGTTATGCAACAGTCCACCTTTGTACTGTAAATCTCACCCAGCTCTTTGGGAAGGGAGAGGAGGATGACACATGGAGTTGGCGAGGCCCGCTGGCAGGGGAAGCACTACAGCAGAGAACCAGACTCGCTGCAGCCTGCTGGGAAACCACGGCCCGGGCTATGGAAAGCCAGTTAAAAACATCTGGGCCACGACAGAATGGGTGACCTCTTACTAGAAACACGCACCGAGCTAGAAACATGTTATTCCTGCTTCGCTCTCTTGCAGCTGCTGTGAAATGAATCCTCTGCGACGAGGCCACGAGAAATGGCACCATCCAGCAGGATGATCAGCGGAGGATTTAGCAGGCACTCGCGGAAATATCATAAATCATCGTGCATGAGACACGATCAAGAATTCTTTCCATTCCGCTATTCTTGGCGCGGCTGCTAATTTACCCAAAATCCAGCACAATTCCTCAGCATCTTTCCCCTCCATCATTTCAGCGTTTCATTCCTACCCGCTCTCAAACATGATGCGTTCAGGGCTCATCAGCAGAGAGCAGCTGCAGCGCTGGGGACATGTTATTCCCCGAGCTCCACCGCCATCAGCCACCCACTGAGACGCACACTCCACATGGGCCACGCCTGCCGGAGATGGCAAATGTACCGCGACACACACGCATATATAATCCACTCGAAAATAAAACAACACCCCCGCACGCCACAGCATATCAAATATTCTGCAGCCTGCAGCGCACTAGAGTCCACTATCTCAGGCTGATGCAAACCCATCTTTCAAATAACTTCCTAAAACTATAACGTGCATTTTTGTGTTCTCAGATGGTCGAGCACCGGGACTTGTCAATCATCCTGCAGAGCTGTCTAAATTGAAACAGCTTGAGGCTACGGTAACCGTAAAGCCACTGCAGACAATCAGAGAGCAGAAAGTGAAAAGTCTTGCAATTAGAGAAAAAGAAATGTTTGCAGGGCTTTTGAACAGGTGTCGTAGTCACGTAAGCCTCCTTAACGTCACGAAGAAATGTCATTTTAGGTGCGTAGTCAGTTAACAACTTCAATAAACGTTCTGCGGTAACAGAGAGAAGGAGGCTGCACAGCAACAGTTTGATAAACCTATTAGACCTTTAGCTGCAGTACATGGAGAAGGCTTCGGAGAAATATCCGGCTACAATATCCCACCCTCAGATGGTGCTGAGCGTCAGCCTGTATTTATACTTTCATCACATAACAGTCGATTTTAAAAAAAATCTGAATTTGTGCAACATCCAGCATCTGTTGCAGCATACGCCTACATTTCCAACTTTAGGACTTCCTAGAAGAGGTTTATTGTTTTCATTCTAGAGTAAGTAACTCAAATAGAGCTTTTCCCCACCAGATTAGATCTGGTTCACCAGCAGCAGTTCCACATAGAAGTCTGGTAATTGGCTAAACTTTGACTAAGCATAGCCATCACCAACGCTCTGCATACAATTTGCTTTCTCGACGTCCATAGTGAGATTAAAAGTTGAGTTTCTCTAAACAACACAGGTAACACACTTCTGCTCCATTTTCCACTTCCACTTGAGGCCAGATTCAAAAGCAGCTCAGTCCCCATAGACCTCCATCCTATTTATCCTATCCTAGTTCTCCATTTATGACAACTGTACAGGGAGGAAGTCTTACTGTATATGCAACCTAACTGATTAAAGTCTATCACTTAAGCTCTACGCAGACCCCGCCTTTTAATTATCAGAGAGTTAGGTGGAGTCAGTCAGTGCCAGCCCCGTTCAGACCTCGGATTAACACCCGTCCTGGGTGGTCCGATCGCAGCTTTTAGTATGCCTCCCCAGCCAGCCAGCCACTTCACACTCTATATGTAAATAAATATTGACCATATTATCATTAACGGTGCATGTAATCATTTGGAGCTGCTGTCTCTGAGGGATCGGTCGTTGTTTCAGAACAAAGAATGCCTGTTTCCAGTGTGTGCAACATGACTTGATTTATGGTTCTTTTTCTGAATGAATTACTTAAACTCTTTCACAGATCAGCCCTGTGTTCACACCAAGCGGCAAACGCCAGGTCTGAGCAATGAAGTCCATGCAGTCCAGCAAGAAAACTGCAGTTCATGTAGTGGCCACTTGAGGCTCTGAAAGGGAGCAAATACCCAAAGACCAACTTTACAGCATTATTACATGTTTAAAGCCTGGTACACAAAACGATTTTGGTCTCATTGGTTTATTTCGCTATTCATGACAACTGTAGGAAGTGTGAATTTTTTTCTAAATCATTTGTTTATTTTTTATTAAGGTTTAAATTTATGCATAATTAAGGGCGTTCCCTCTTTGAGTGACAGGAGGTAGCTAAGCTAATAGCAGGGTCAGCGTCCAATACGACCCCCACGCCCATATTTGGAGTAGGGACGGAATAAAGCTCATCCAACATGGCGACTGCTGACTCCGCCCACTTTGGGCTTCATTTTTGAGGTTGAGAATCCAATGGGTGACATCACGATGGGTTTGTCCATAGTATATACAGTAAATGGTTCACACCACCTCCAAATGTGGTCAGAGATCATGCAACTGCATCCTCACTGTGTCCTGGGTGTCTTCACACCTATACTGCCTTACATTCCCATGTACAACCTGCACAGATCCATGTCTCTTTGGGAGGTTATAGTGTAGCTTCTCAATGGACCCATTTTTTTTGTCAGTATATCCAGTACTGTACAAAAATTAACCAAACCAAGCAGTAATGGCATTAATCCATAATTTGTGATCTAAATGCAGATTTAAAAGCTTGTAGATGAGGGAAGAAAAATCACAGTTTCTCACTAGGAGATTATTCCATATATTAGATTTTGGCGAAAACCAGCTCATGTCATGTCAGTGATGTAAGTAAATCTGCCCGTGTGTGTCTCCTTTCATTCTTCGCTCCGTCTTTGATCTGCAGTGATGTGTTCCTGTCAGGGGGGGAGACGTCGGCCGAGTGTCGACAGAGAGCGAGAATAAGCAGGTCATTTGCTGGATCCTATCTGACATTCCTGCAGAAAGCCTGTCCATTTCAAAGTTCAGCAGCCACCACTTCCCCTCCCCACCCCCACCCTGCTCAGTTCTCCCCGGATAATGTGACAGAACAAGACAGTGATGAGGCGAGATGTCGGTGGAGACTGTCCAACTTACAGCAGACGGCTGATAAAAAGGGTCAAAAACTAACTCTGAGTGCGATCTGTTTTGGCTGCGCAGAGATTCATTTGTCATCCGTCTCTGGTGCAGCATCTGTGTGTGTGTTTGTGAGTGTGTGTGTGTGTGTGTGTGTGTGTGTGTGTGTGTGTGTGTGTGTGTGTGTGTGTGTGTGTGTGTGACAGCCAGGGAGTTAAGTGCCAAACAAATAAGCCGGATCTAAAATACACAGAGCCTCACATAATCAATTATTTGACATTTTGGTTTAATTCCTCTGTCGGATCCGTTTACAAGGAGATTACGATCACTGTGAAGCAGCAGTAAGTCACAGTTTTACTGCCAGACGCCATAAAATGGGTGTAACACAACAACAAGGCGTTGATTAATCAAAGCCAATACCTGTGAGCAAAAGAGACGATTGTACATTTACTTACAAGATGGCTTTGGATCTGGGACTTACAACAATCAGCCACAACATTATGACCACTGACAGGAGAAGTAAATAACATCAACCATCTTGTGACAATTCATTATTCTGCTGGGAAACGTTTAGACCTGGCATTTGTTCATGTGGATGTTACTTAGACATGTAGCACCCACTTAAACCAGACCAGACACCCCCACCCTATAGCAATGACACTCCTTAATGGCAGCAGCCATCCCCAGCAGGATGCAGTGTGACACACACACAAAAAAACAGTACAAAGTGTTGACCTGGCCTCCAAATTTACTAGATCCCAAACTGACCAAGTATCTGTGGCCCCTCCCCTCAAACGCCCCCCCAATAACAACACCCCCAGAAGGACTATGATTTCTATTGTCAGCCTGACAGCCAGCACTAACAGATACCTTGTCTACATCTTTATTTTGAAATGTGTGCCTTTTTATGACTTATTAACATCAGTGAAGTGTGTCTGCGTGTGTGTACACAACGTCACAACAGCGCAGCATCAAACCTTTTCATTGTGCATGCATAAACAGTACATAATTGATGAGGTCAAACAAATTACAGAAGGCTGAGCCTTCAAAGGTATCTGAAGTGTAAATCTGCTCTGGGCTATCCTGGTTTTCAAACACAACCACTTTAGAAATAATGTCCTTACACTGGAATGCTCAGTGTTGTTGCATGACTCATGTAAATGTTTGCAATTAAGTTTTATGATGAGATTAAATCCACCAATGGTGCGTCCACACTCAAAAGCAACAAAAGCAACAACCCTGTCAGTGTTTGCCACCAAGATGGCAACATTAGACGTTTACAACCAGGTGACTGGATCCCCCCTTTCTGAACCAGGTCTTCATTTCTAGCAGCAGCACATACTTCACAACAATCCAATCTGGAGAAGAGCTCTAACTGTGAGTCACATAACGCCATCTATTTAAGAAACACTGTGAATTTTCTTAGTGGACCCGGGGGCACCTAAAATAACTTATCCTGGTTTCAAATTTAAAACTGCAAATGGGGAAAATGAATCAAACTGACCACACGTAGACTTCATATACATATATATAGGAAGTTTATTTGCCGTGACAGATTTGGAGGCTTTATAATGACATCTGCTACAAAGATGTATGCCACGCTCCTTCTCGGTGAGAGTGCAGACTCCCTGGATAACACATCCAACGAGTGTCTGTGTTATACACAAGCCCGTTTATATCTGAGATGTGTGTTTATACTTCTGTGTGTTCTCATCACACACTTCTGGCTTAAGAGGAATATATTCTGCAATGGCAGCATGGCAGCGAAAGTTTACTTTAATATCTGTCAAAGTACGTATAGAGAGAGCGAGTGGTCAATGAGGGCCCACTGAGGTTTAAATGCTGCATTCACGGTCGCCAGACTCACTTAGCCCACTATTAACTAAAGTGGGATGAATGACCTGTCAAACATAATCCTCCCCTCTATGCGTCTCCCGATTACCGCCCCCCCGCCTGACCCACTCCTTTAGTTCATCACAAAGGGACGTCGCCGACTGCTGCCACACACAGAGGACTTTGAGAATTTGACAGTTAAAGCCGGGAGTGGCTGGCGTCATTTGCTTAAACAGGAGCGAGAAAGGGGAAAAATGCAAAATGTAATAGGTGGAAGTCGCAGTCTTGTGATTCTCACCTGTGTCCTGTGGCATTTAAACAATTTTAACCCACCACCACCACCACCACCACCAGCCTGGACCGGTGATACATTGGAGGATGGATCCATGCTTTCATGTTGTTTACGCCAAATTCTGACCCTGTCATCCAAATGCAGCTGAAATCGAGACTCGTCGGACCAGACAATGTTTCTCCAAACTTCTATTGTCCAGTGTTGATGAGCCTGTGTGAACTGTCTCAGTTTCCTGTTCTTAGCTGACAGGAGTGGCCCTCGGTGTGGTCTTCTGATTCTGTGGCCCATCTTCTTCAAGGTTGGACGTGTTGTGCGTTCTGTGTAAATGCATGGAATTGCAGCCATGTGATTGGCCGATTAGCTATTTGTGTTAGCAAGCAATTGAACAGGTGTACCTAATAAAGTGGCGAGTGCATAGTCCTAGCTTTCCCACTTTTGCTTGTTACATTACTCTGCTTCTGTGCATATGTGATGGTTTCTGTCATTCTTCTGTGTCTTCCTTTGACTGCTGGTGTGTTCTACTTCTGTTAGACTTCCTACCTGATGCTGTCTAATACATTTTCATTAAAGCTCTTATGTTTCCTCCTCTCGTGTTCTGGATTTGAGCCATATCAACTTTTAGGTAAACCTCAAACTTGACACCGTAGGCATGTGGGAAACTGGTGGTGGCCAGATAAAGCCCAATGAAGCCTGTAGCTTTCCATCCAGTCAATTTCCTGAGGCAGTGTCAACACAGAAATACCAAACAAGAATAGAAATAAAAACACCTTAATTTGATTTTCTGTGGTTCATTTATTCATTCATCAATCTGCCTTTGATTAATGTGTGGGTAATGGTAATAGAGGTCTTTTAATTTCACCCTCATGAAGCAGTTGCTTCGAACCTGTGGGCTGATGCATGATTACTTTGATCACATGATTTGTTTATATATTTATTTTTATATTATGAACCACTTCCCTGCTTCGTTTTCAATAGAAACCTGGTTTAGTTGCCTCGACTCTTTAAGAGAGCCTTGGTTTGACAGTGTTTCATTGAGTACTAAAGATATAACACTACTAAACCATGATACCCCATGATGAAGAAGATTCATGGAGTGGATCTTGTCGCTAGGGTTCGATTCCCTTTCCCGTTTTAGTAGTTAGTAGAGCACTGCAGTGTAAAGATACCTGTGTTGGGAGGAAGAATAGGGATGGCCTTGGCCAAAGCTAATGGAGATCCAAACAAATGAAGAAAAAAATGAAAATGAAAAGTAGTAGAGTTAAGCTAATCTCTTGGTTGAAAGTCACATGGTTGTGTGGTGGCTGCATGGAGGGGGCAGACTCCAGGACGCTGGAACTCACTGTTAATCCTTAACTTCACAAAACATCGGTGAAGGGAGGTGCCTACTTGAAAACCCCAACGATGTGCTGCACACTGCACTAGGTACGTCTGTAACCTGACATGCACCTCCTCAGAAACTTAACTCCTCTGCAACAATGACCCAAAATGAGTGTGATTGCTCCACAGTGTATTTCCTTCCTTACATGTGACAAGCAAAGAAACTGCTCTCTTGTTCAGCCTCCAACACAACAACTACTCAGATGTCCTCTGAACGTGAACTGTTTACATTCATTAACTCCAACACGAGCAGCTCAGTTCCTCTCACTCGCTCACTCACTCAGAAGTACACAGCTAGCATTCTAGTGGCGTAATTACAGAAAGCTGCTGACAAAGGTAGAAAGGCTTTTGACGGTGTAGGAGTAGAAACCAAGCTCAACTTACACGAATGGAGCTCAGAGACTGCACCTCAAAGAAAATCATGAGCATTCTCAAGGCCAGGATTAACACTGTGATAACACTGTTGATGAAAAAGCAACTATCTACAGGTCTTCTGGGTTCCAAACTAAATATCAGTCTAATATTTTTGGCAGTTTTGTGTGCATGTTGGTGGTTTCTGAGTACCTTTCCGATTGGAAACCATCAGCTGTGTCTGGCAACACTGGTTTTACTTTACTGCTTGTAGTGTGAACCTGGAATATACAGGCTCCACAGGCGTTTGCCACAAGTGCCTCCTTTCCTCAGATGACCTTTGGTAGTCTATAAAATTCCTCATTTTTCACAGTCCGTTTGGTCCAGCCAAAAACACGGCAATAATTCACCATTTTCCACCATCTACTTCAGTCCATGTGCTTTGTTTGACGAGTGCCTCAAACATGGCAACTTCCGGTTATATGACATGCTGATGATGTGCCGTGAAAACCCTCTATAACTTCACAATCAAGAAACAAAAATGAAATGCATCCAGGTAAACTCTGAACCCAAAACAACAACAAACACTGAACACTGCGTTTAAAAGGAAAAGAAAAGTTTCACAGAGACGGCGGCAAGAATATAATGTAAGAAAATCCTTCATGAATCTCCAGGAGATAGAACCATTTTCGAAGACAGTATGGAGCTCAAGTGATTGCCTGTCAGCCCCAAAATCATAACCATCCTCATGCTGCACCATCTGTGGTTGACAAGGTGAGATATCTAAGCTTCTACGTGTCATTATCAAAGCACTTTCTGTAGAGCAGATCAATACCCATTCACTGGCTGTCAGTTGTTTAATAAGCTGCTCAATGCATTAATTAACATCTTGTTTTTCTGATAAAGAAGCGCTCTGAGAGTTGCCCGCTATGCTGTTGCTGGTTTTATTTTTGTTCTGCTGTTAATACTATAAGGGTCATTATTTCCCTCCTCTAAGTTCATTTCACATCTCTAGATTTAAACTGACCTCGTGCCACCCAATTACATGCAAGGTCAGCCCGCTGTAATGTTTCTGTTTAATGTGTCGCCGCAGCATACATTTATTTGGAAAGTACACTCTCGAGTGTGCAATTATGTTAAGTATAATGGGTATAATGACTCGAGCAGATGCGCACACACCCACACACAGGAACAGGAAAGACTGATACTATAAAAAGGATAAAAGAGTAGAGGAAGGGGCGTCACTAAGCAGCGGGAGAATTCACACTGAGCTTTGAATGAATCTCATAAAACATGCATCACACATATCTTGACGGGTTTTAAGTGAGTTGCTAAAGATCTATTTGACCACGTCAGAACTTTAAGTTCTTTCAGCCTTTGTGTTTGATCGAAAGTTCTTGTTAGTCATTTCTTTAGGAGACAGAAAAATTATTTTTTTCATCATTTTTTATCAACATTTAATTTTTACATTTAGTCAAACTGCAACTAACAACATTCATCGTCCTTAGACAAATAGATAATCTGAATTTTTCTCTCTTCAGACCAATCTAATGAAGCTTATATATGTTGGAGAACAGGCCGCATCGACACTAAACTCATTATCTTCCCACAGCTGGATGTCAGCCTGCTGATGCATCAATTATAAGGTTGGATCATACATTAAAGATAAGGAGGTATCATGCAAAAGCAGGATTCATTCCAGGAATTATATTTATGGACAGTTTTAGTTAAATGCTAATCCATCATACACTCTACTGTACATGGTTTAAATATGTGTTAGTGAAAAGTTGGAAGGCAATAACATCATTAAGCGCAAAACATCAATTTTTAAAGTACTTAGACGAGACTTATTTGACTTCACAGTTAGCTCACTGGCCGTGATGGAGGCTGCCTAATGTTTAGGGTGATGTTCCTTCAAATGTGGGATTCTTCCACCTAATTTGTAGCCACAGGGCTTGTGGCAGCTTGTTGGTTTTGGTCAGCTGCTGTCAGCTGCCTGAGATCAGATCGGGAAAATGGCCCTTATTCGAGGAATGACGGGGACATTGTCCCAAAAAAACTAAACAAAGAAAGACTCAGATATAAAGCTGGACCTTGGTGACAAATTACATTTTTGAACACAGCCAAAGGGATCATGTATTTTGAACATCTTGTCACATCAAATAACATTAACGTTTTGTCATCGTTTTTATCATCAGATGTTAGTTTTAGCTCCTCTGCGTCTCATCTTATCATGTTGCTTTCACATCAAAAATAGCTGAAATGAGAACCCAGGTCTGAAAATCCTTTGGTTTGCTTTCACACTGCCAGAAGTCCTGGGTCTGACCTCTGCTGTGAGAGCTGCAGTGGACAGCATGGTGCGTCCCATGCCTCCTGCTCATCCTGTCATTTATCAGAAGGCATTTTTTGTAAAGCTTTCAGGTTGTTGATGACCTGTCGAATGGACCGGACAAACCAACACGCTTTCAAAATGCCGTTAATATTTAAATAAATCACCAAAATATTTACAGTGCCCGATATCTGCCGCCAAATCTCCTCTTCTCCATGGATGCAGAGAAGCTCGCAGATTTCAGGGTCTTGTCAGTGTGCTACCATGATCGATAAAAAAAAAGTGTGCCATATCGCTATATAAGCTGTATATAAACACAGTTGCACATCTGAGGGCTGATTCACCTTTGCACTTCCATTAACAATCATATAAGAACACATTTGATTTGTTTCATTGAAAAAAAAAGGTTGAACGTTGAACATGGGCTGAATTTTTTCTCTTTCTTTATTTCTCTGTGAACACTCCTTTCAATCTCTCTCTCCATTTTTCTCCAACCTTGACCCCTTTTTTTCTTGTTCTTCCTTTTTCCCTGGACTCTCAGAGCACACCTCTCCCATCGACACGGTGTTATTCACCGGGTCTGGTCTGTTCTGTTCCCTGCACACTCTCCTCTTCCATCGCTCTTCACCGCTGACCCCTCTCGCACCATGGGGCCCTATCAGGATGAAATATTGAACTGGGAGAACTCCCTCAAGGCGTTTGGCAGCCTCACACTCTGTCCCCAGTCCAGCTGAGGTGAAAGATAAAAATGCATCACGGTAACCCCCCCTCTACACCAGGTCCTCCCATAAAGCTTCAGACACTCCATTCTGTATCCAATCTGTTCGGCTCTTATGGCTATTTAATGCAATTATCAGTGAATCTGCCAGCTAAAACTGGTATAAATGTAAACAGTCACAGAATCTGTTAAAGCACTTGCACAACATCATGCATGTTTGATTGATAGTAATTCAATAAAAGAGCTAGTTTCATGGGTTTTTAATGTTGTATTCTTTTTGGGGCTGTGCTGTTCAGCTGCGGGCTAATGCATGCACAGTTCGCTGTACATAGTCACAGTTTTGCCATACCCCCCCTCCAAAAAAAAAAAAAACATAAATCACATGCTTGCACACTTTTAAGCAGAGCTCGCAGCGTGGCTCCAGGGATAGTAAATCTCGTTCTGTCCATCTCTTGGGCTGGACGGAAATAGCTCAACAACAACATCTATAGGCTGTAAATTTGTTGTAGATATCCACGGGGTACAAAAGATGAATCCTAGCGCTGTTTGCGACCATCTGTCTTTCTTTTTTTTTCTTTTTTTTTTTGAGAAATGCTTTGAGGTCGACATCTGTGACTTTCAGTGAAATGTCCTGCTCAACGGACAAATCAAAATTTCAATGGACTGCCAAAACATTTAGGATGATTCCCTGATCTCCAGCAGTCCAATCAGCCTCAGTTGGACTTTTTTAATGCTGATTAGCATTTGTTAGCATGCTAACTCTTTTATTACCTGGTAGCCTTGTAGCTGCTAAGAATCTGTCTGTGATTGTGGAACCTTTCACTTTAAACCTTCACCTTAAAGACAGAGTTACAAGCTCAACTGCAGAGCTTTAGTTTTCAATATAATTCACTTTTATTTAGAAGCTTTATGGAACCTGAAACAACCAGAACATGCACCTACTTTTTTTTAATTTCAGAGGATTTGGTAGACAGACACGTTCAGGACAGGGTTATATAACATTAAAGCATCCAAAACTCCACAGTGCTAGACTTCACTGCTGAATACATCTACAACAAAACTAAATCAAAGGCATCTGGGCTTATTTCAGAACTTGTTCAAGTGTCTTTTTCTGTTTTTGAAACATCATTAATGGTAAAACATCTTCAAAAAATCTCTAACTTTGTGCTTGGATGCCTTCACATCCATATTCCGTTCCAGTTCAGGGAGTAATTGATGCAATATTGCTCCCATGTTGCATTTAACCTGGTTTCGGTTCGTGTTTACAGGGCAGTCGAGACAAAGTTCTTGCAAACAGTTATTTGACTGGTTCTAATTTTACTGGGGAAAAATGGATTTTAGGAAATCAAGAGCATTTACATTTTTTGTGGTTCATGTATTAGTGTCCTGTATATGAACGGCATCGTAAATCTGAATGCATATCTATATGAATATACACCAATCAGTTCTGACTGATCAGAGAATGGGGGGATGTCTAAGTAACATCCACATCAATAAATAAATGGTCCAAAAGCCTTCCAGTAAAACACAGAATTTTCACAAGATGGCCTAAATGTTGTTTACTGCTCCTGTCAGTGGTCATAATGTTGTGGCGGATCGGTGTATACCTTGACCGACTCCATATCAGGTAGTTCAGTGAGTTTTCTCCCATCATTACTCACTGCCGACTAGCACAAGACCTTTAAATGTGAAGAATTGCGTATCATCTGTAAATGTGTAGATATCAGTAGGAGGATCCTTAGAAACTTGAAAGCTGTTTACAGTCAACATGCATCACTGAGCCTGTAGCTCTACAACAAAAAGCAAGAGTCACACTGACAATTTGCAGAGAAATACTGTATGTCAGTGATCTGTTGCGAAAACAGCACAAAAGCAATTAAAGTTACACAAACCCGATGCTCATTAAAATACATGTACTTAAAACGCTGCATGCATTTAGTTCGTACCTTTAATAAGATTTAGAAAACTGCAATGTCAGGACGCTGAGAGTCTTTTTGCATATAAATCACCAAACTAAAACTGCAGCTCGATTTTTTTTATTTTTTTCCCCGCTAAATTCCCTCACCGGCTAATTTCTAATCCATCATTCTATCAAACCGCCCCGGCTACACCCACAGGATGGAGAGGAGTGTCTCCCTCATGACAGGGTTCAATAAAAACTGAGATTAAACGATTTATCTTCTCATAATATTCCACCATGAATATCAAACAAGGCTGATTCCGTGGTAATGAGAGAGGAGCCCGGAGGAGCAGCGTGGCCATCTATTGGATTTCCAAAATCGATGCCCTCGGATGGAAAAATGCATGAGCCACCTGCAAACACTGGATCTTAACAATGGAACCAACACGCCGTGTTTCCTGCAGCTGTCCTCGCGGGGCCCTGCAGGGATTCAACTTTCTAATCCTGCCTTCACTGATGTTGGTATTTTTTTTTTTAGCGTCGCTTAATGCAAGAAATGTCTGATGAGCAGGTATGCTCATTAGACATATATCAAGACTCTCTGCTTCTCATTTTTCCACTTATGCATATTTACGCGTATATATCATCTACTAAGACTCGTAGACTGATGAGCTACTTTTCGTTTTGGGTCCCTTGTGGTTATGAAACTCCAGCACAACAACAGTCGTTGCGTTTTCCCAGGAAGCAGGAATTCAAACCACTGACTTCCAGGAAAAGTTTCTCTAACTGCGGGGCGACTGCCACCCTCCTATGGGGACATTACAGCCTGAATGATTTATGATCTGACCCTTGTTTGTGTTCTCCGGGTGCACAGGGGACACATTTATGTGAGCTCACAAAGAGAAAAACACGGCTCATGGGAAAAATACGTATGAGAGCGCTTTACAGACGGGAAGTATTAGCGCAGGCAAACACGGGCGTGTTTCGAAGACCTCGTACCAATGGCACGCAGCTCATCAAAACAATAATTCAGGCCCGTGGGGCTGTCGCCGTTGTAAATCTCCAGGTCAGCTTTGTCTGGGTGCAGAGCGACGCTGCTGAATTCAGCCTCTGGGACCGGTGTGCTTTTCATTATGGGAACAAAGGTGGTGCAGGTGCAAACTGCTCGCGCTCGTGCAGCTCCAGCTGGTTTTGCTTTGACGGTGAAACGTGGTACAGGACGAGGCCAGTCCTAACACACACACATTCACTGCTGAGGAGGAGATTACTGCAGGACGCATGTCAGCCGTAGAGAATGTTCAGCTCTGGGAAACTCGTGAAACAGCTGCCTGTAACGGCATTTCACTCGATTTCATATGTTTGCAATGTTCACGTTGTTAGAGACTCCACGATATAAACATTTCTCGGAAGCAGAAAGCATTTCTGGTTGAGCTGAAGCTCAGCGGGCAAAAACAAACCACAGGTTTTCTGGTTAAGTAAAATCAGACCGAGAAACAAATACTCTTCTTATGAAGTGATAAACTTTTATTGACCCGTATATGCAGGCGTTCAGGTTTAGATGATGAGCTCCTAATTAAATCCAGGCGTGCTCTCCCACAGTCACTGAGCTCAGTGTTTTTAGATTATGACCCTGTTACAAAACTTGGTTATGAGGCCACGAAATGAAATACTGTTATTTATTTTGTTAAGTAGAATTTGGAGCTTGTGTGCCAGAAACAAGTTCCAAAGGTTCAAATATCAATACAAATATGATAAAAAAAAATAAATTAACATTGCGTTTCCTCATTCTTATGCGCGGTTTATGCTTCTGCGTCAAGCGCAGCTGTCGACACCAAAACAAAGCTTTTTGTTGTGCATTTGAATAGTGGTGTGCATGTTTGTCTTTCTGTGTTATGTGTGCGGTTTCTCCTTCTGCGTCAATTTGGGCTACTATGAAGAGACAATGTCTATTTAATCCAGATACTTTATGTCTTACAACAACAGCTGGATTTATACCAAACCAACCAACTAGTCTTTGGAGTCTCCCAAACACTGTACAAGTTCCCTTTATTTATTTTTATTTGATCCTTCTTATACCTTTTTATATAATTTTTATTTCTATCTCACTCTTATCTCATTGTTTCTGTCACTTTAAGGGAGAAACTATTTCCTTGCAGGATCAATAAAGTATTTTGAATCTTAACCTCCTCAGACCCAGCATTTGTTTGGAATTCATGTTAATTTCTTTAAGATTGAACATAAATAAACAAGTGCATTGGTCCTTTGCAAACAAGACAAAAGTGTCTCCTTCTGAAGACAATGGGTCTAAATGAAGCTGCCATAAATCTAAATGTTTCCATATGAGGACGCAGGGTCTCAGGAGGTTGAATCATAAAGGAACCATGTTTACACGATGATCATAGAAAAAAACAAATGCTCTGTTTTGTTAATTATTTAAAAAAAATATGCAAACGTTTCATTAAAAATATATATGTATAGCTTACAGCAAAGTGTAATGCCTGCGTAATTCAATCTAATCCTACTTACAGTTTAATTGCATGCTCAGACTCTGGGAGGGGCTGGTGTAACCGCACTAATGTGCAATAATGGGCCTGAGCTCTGAGCATCCCCACCTCAACCGAGCTGTGTCAGCATCGTGATAATCTGTTCAACTTCTGCAGCCGCGCTCGCAGCTCCCACAAAGACGAGACTTTATCCGTCTATATATCCAGGTGCTTTTCTGCCATAGTTTTATGAACTAGTCAAACTATGAGGTGACGGTTTCAATGAACCTCAAACCTTAGGTGTGTGTGTGTGTGTCATCGAGGTCCGACGCTTTATTTTTATAAACCAGAGACTTTTCCGTGGCCGCACTTTTCTAACAAATGTCTAATCTGAAACACGCACTCTGCTGTTTTCAGCTGCAACATACGGTCTTGAATTCTCAAATTGAGTAGTACGCTGCTTTAAGACTACCAGATGGGTAGTTAAAACTGACATATTTTTGTTATCGCCTCAAAGAACCCGTAGCACATGGCACCACCGTCAAATCAGAAACAGATTGTTCCCGTCTTCCATTCCTGTCTTCCATCCAGGCCTCTGACGGGCTGAGCTTGGAACCACAGAAGGGCGACTTGTCTTTCCCTTCAGACCTCGCTGTCCATCAGTTATCGCGCCGTGGTTCACAGAACACGAACAGCTGAGCCTCGACTGTTCGCCAAACTGTCTGTGCGCTGGCTCGTCTGAGGAGCTGGTACTAAGCACCACTGTAAAAAATCAGCATTCCACCAGAGACACAGAGAGGTGAGCTGGCAGCTACCCAGAGAGAGTGAAATATTACCGTGGGAGAACACATCGAGACGAGCTGCGCCAACGTAAAGCTTCCACTCGAGTTCAGGGGGTTAAAAAGCCCCAGAGCACGAGCTCAGCGATAAGGGCCCGGCGCGCCACGCTTCGGGAATACATGAACTCCTCTCCAGCAGGTGTGACGGCGCCTACCATGAGGTGGTCCGCTCGCTCTCCGGCTTTGATCCTTCCCGCTCGTTTTGCGGGTTTGCACAGCCCTCCATCCCGGGAATACAATTTATAGAGTCCATTAGATGTTTATGGGACATGCGTAAATCAAATGAGAGTCTGCAGAGCAGCCCCGACTCACTCTTTGTTCTTTTTATTTTATCGTCAGACGGAGCGTGCTCGGAGCATTCGTTTGTCATTTTGGAAGTAAACAATGGGTAAAAAATAATAAAGCTCTAAATAAGGAGAAGATCTGAAGGTGACTTCTCTCTTAACGATATCCTAAAAGAAGGGACTTCAACGTTTTTCAGGCCAAGGACCCCAAACAGATGGAGAGATTAATCAGAATCAGAATCACTTTATTGATCCCAGGGGGAAATTACTTAAGTAGTGACCTCCTACCTACTATATGTGTTCTATACTAAAGCTCGACCTAGTGCACTTTACAAATTCACATTAGTATTATTATAATTAATATAAGCTATTCAAATACTACACAGATTCAATTATTCTTTTTTTTATTTCAAACATGTGCATCAGTAGGGTGGCCGTGCAACTGCTGTAAACATAAACATACCTGAGTGGTAGACACAATTAACAGAAAAAAGAATTTAATTCACATATTCAAGTTTTAATTTCACCTGTGGACTGAATAGGCTCTCAGCCACTTGCAGGGAACCTGACAGAGTCAGTGTGTAATATGCAGCCTCGTGATTGGCTTAGCAGTGATAAGGGCGTGGCCTACTATGTACAGGAGGCTTTGATTGACAGGTCTCAAGTAGAGTGGCTAGTGGTGACTCTTGTCCCTCCATTTATTACATGGATTGGATTCACTGGATTCATCGGATTCAAATTTTGCGAGAAAGAAATGTCAACTTAATCCTTTATCTACCACTCAGTCTACCTCAGCTTTTTGTAACACCCACCTAGATCAAGCCAGACACCCCCCACCCTATAGCATGACACTCCACCCCCAGTAGGACGCAGCCTGACAAAGAAAGACGCACAAAAACACTCAAAAAAAAAACATGAAAAACATCACAAGGTGTTGATCTGACCTCCAAATTCACTAGATCCCAAACTGATCAAGTATCAGGGGGATGATCTAGAGAGGCCCCTCCCCTCAAAGGCCCCCCATTAACAACACTGTGTTGCCAGACACCACAGGACACCCTCAGACGCCCCATGTCTATTCTCTGATGAGTGTCTTGGAGGCGCAAGGGAGACCTACACAATATTAGGATATGCCTGATCGGTGTGTATGGAATTGACTTCCCAGAATAGTAAATGGCACTTAATTCGCACACATTCATCCATCAGCTTTGAGTTTTAGTGTCTTGTTTTTTACTTTTAAAGGACACTTGTCACACGCATGTGTGTCCATGTACTAGGTTGACCTGTTAACCCTGCATTTCATAGACAACCCAATTTAACTACCTGCCTGAGCCGCATCTGCCCCTTGAGTCCGAGTCTTTGGACTGACTCACAATTATTTTCCAAAGAACAAAAAGCACAATTTGTATTGGGTTCATTATGTTTCCCTTCCTCCAGACGGGCTTAGGCTGTGTTTTATAGCCTCAAATCAATCAGTTCATATTGACAGTAAAAACAGAAAGTCTCGTTCTGAAAAAGAAAGACATCCACTAGGGCTTAGAACAGAAGATTTGTGTTTTTATCCATTCCTGTTTGTCTGTCTCTGCTTTGTTTTCTTACATATTGCCATGTATTCCTGCTCTTTGTAGGGCAAATTACCTAATATTACTTCACTTCAGATTCTGCTGCTTTGATCATTTCCCAAAAAGAGGTCATAATAACAGAACATGCATGTTTTGGGATTTTTTGTTCTTTCTTTCTTTCTTTTTTCTTTTTTTTTTTGCTGCTGTCCATTCATATGTGTTTTAGACTTGTTATATTACAGCTAAGCCATGCCATCCGTGGTGTTACAGGCTCCTGTTCATCCCTGCTCCAAGGTGAAAAGGTAAACCACTGGGGACCTGCTGCAAAGCTAAACAAATATGAAACATGTGCAGGCTGGCTGGGAAATGTTCCAGATGCCCGTCACCTACATTCTCCATGCAGAAAGTAAATGGAACTTTTACTCAAACGCACAAAACAGACTTTACTGCTCACTCTGTTATGTGCTTTGTCAAAGAGCACATTTCCATTAAAGCCATTGACGCTAACTCGGAGTTAGCGCGGGTGGGTACACATAGAAATGGACTGTGATGCTGTCACGAGTGCAGACTGAGACCGATGTGTCGCTGCAGCTGCAGGACTGCAAAGCAATTTCCCAGCGTGCAGATCTGTGCACAGAATCGATAAATCACGTTCCTGATTACTCTGCAGGGGGAAATGGAGTTTGTATTGTTTCTCCAAGACAAATGTAGGCTCCAGGCAAGATAGATCTTATTTTCAGGGCCAAAGAAAGACAACCCACATGTAACACATGCACACACCTCCATGTCCACACAGCCCCCTGACCCCCCCAACACTCTGTTAAACCGAAAACTACTTTTCCCCCCTTTCACTTTTCTCTTTCATTACAGTCCAAAATTCTCCCGTTCCTGTTGGGCTCACCCTCCATTCTCCCTCTTTTTTTTTTTCCTTCTCCGGTTTGCTCCATTTCTTTCAAGGTGGCAATTTCAATAACTCCTCTGTGATTGAATCAATTGAAAGTTGCAGAGCAATCACGAAAACTTCTTTTAAGGTCACTTTCTGCTGCTTTTACTCAGAGCATGGCCCTCTATGCTGCAAAGTAACCATGTGCCACCTTTAACACATCCGGCATTTGAAAAGTCAAAGGCAACACACCTCGATGCAGACAGCATGTTAACAAGTGTAACGTGTTTTGTTTAGAAGATGTTTCTCCAGTTTCCTCATTTTTGATTTTCATTGATTAATTAAGAACAGATGAGGAACATTAAAGCTAGACATGACCAAAAACTCTGATTGCACCTCTGATATATTTTGATATAATATCATCGGAATCATAAATTACTGAATTTATCTACAGGACAAGAGTGTTGGAGGGAATCTCCCTTTGCTAAAACAGGACTCTGGTGTGTCTAACTCAAAGGGCAAAACATTGGAATCAATTTAGGGGGAAAGAAAAGTAATTTTCTCGAGGATGTTGAAAGATAAAATAACCAGATGAGATTATCGGTCTGTTACGGAGCCCAGAAACTGTCTCGGAGAAAAGGAAAATCAATTTGTCCTCACAAATTAATAATAAATAAACTGCGAAACAGACAACTGAAGCTAAATGAGCCACTTGGACTGAACATGGTTTTGTTCTGATTGTTGGACGGCGAGCCAAACAGTAAATCACAAACATATGTTAAAATCTCAACAGTATGATAAAATATTTTTTAACTGTTCTATTTCGTACGCATAAGTTATTAAATGTGTGCACACTGTTTCGCAATACAAAAGCATGTTTTTCTCT
This sequence comes from Mugil cephalus, assembly GCF_022458985.1. Lineage (NCBI taxonomy): Eukaryota > Metazoa > Chordata > Actinopteri > Mugiliformes > Mugilidae > Mugil > Mugil cephalus. The sequence goes on along the minus strand of NC_061780.1, from coordinate 24,904,746 downwards.
ATGTGACAGACCGTTTGACGACCTCAAGATTTACACTTTTTGCAGACGATGTGATCCTGTTGGTTTGGTCAGACTGTGACCTTCAGCACACATTGATGGTTGGGATGAGAGGCACCTCCTCCGAGCCTTGAGGCCACAGTTCTCTTCCAGAAAACAGCTGATTGCTCCTCTGGGTTACCTCCTTTTTCTGTTTATTTTCATGAGTGATGTAAAAAAAAAAAAAAAAAAAAAAAAAGGAGCTTGAGACAGAGAGGCAGATTGGTGGAATAACACCCATAGGGAGGGAACTGAGATGGAAGGCAAAGCTTTTCATTTACCAGCTGACCAACATTTTTACCATCACCCATTATATTGGGTCAAAGTCATGAGTCCATGATTTCTTTTATATCACCAAATCATAACAGAAGTCATTTCAGGACACATCTAGATCGCGTTCTTTTAATAAATATTGAGGTACTGATCTAATTTCTGATCGAATTTATTTAATGTCATTTTCTCCACTTATCTCCACTCCTCCTCCACTCACTGTTTTACGATGGACGGAGCTCAGCACCGACGTACACACAAACAAACATGTGAAAACACACCTACAGCCAGAGTGCCTCAATATAGGGAGACTAGTGGTGCTAACGTGGTGGTTACTACACCGTGGAGAGAGGAGCTAACCGTAATAATGAATGAGCTAACCATGGGGCTAAGTTAGTATGCTAATGCCATGTTAAACATGCTGTTGTTATTTGGCTGTCAGACTCTTTAGTGTCTCTAGGTTAGTGTGTATATGTTAACTAACTAGTGTTTGCCGCCTGCTACCGTGGAACGGTAGGCTAACCGATTAGCCAGTTGTCGGCTAACTGGTGGAACATTACTACGCCTTTGTGTAACAATCTCCATTAACATATTATAGTATTTAGTTCTCTAATGCTCGTGGCTGACGGAGCTTCAGAAGATGCTCTACTGCTCTAACGATATGATTACCAGTTGCCAAGGCAACCTTGACACTGATCAGTTTGGCAATAAAGCTGATTGACATACCTGCCCAATGCCAGTTCAGTTATTGCAATGCAGTTTGGGATTTGTAGATTTGTACTCACCATCAAAGGTGCACGCGCAAAATACCTGCGCACCAACACCTGATAGATAACACAATAGAATTGGCAGAGTTTGACATGAGTTTCATAAGATGACGGGTTTTGACCCAACTTGGCTGTCAGAGAGGAAGTATTTCTCCTGGCTGAACAAAACTGATATTGGTAAGAATGTAAATAATAAATAAGAGAGAAGCCATAAACCCAGGGGAAACACTGCATCACCTAAGGCTTAGACAAAAGTTTAAGATCAGTACGATTATAGATACAAGTATCCACAATGAGTGTTCTCAGATTAAGAGATTGTGGTGAGGAGCTGCTGCTCCTATGCATCATATGGAGCCAGCTGAGATGGTTTGGGCATCTGATCAGGATGCCTCCTGGATGTTTACCAGGAACAGGCAGCTGGGTCAAGACCCCAGGGTAGGCCCAGAATTCACTTATGCTTTACAGATGTCATCTGGCCTGGGATCAAACTCAGGAAGCCTCAAGAGATGCCCTGTTTAGCCGTGGATGGATGGATGGATGGATGGATGGATGGATGGATGGATGGATGGATGGATGGATGGATGGATGGATTTTTGTTCTGTATGTTTTGTTAATTTATATTATCAGGACTGTCTACTGGTTAATTGTATGATTTACAAATTAATCACACTTTTTCAAATTACTTTTTTAAAATCTACTTGGAACACATATTTCTTCAAACTCTGATCAACATTGGTGACCTAAACCCCGTCTTCGGTCCAGTATATATGGGTTGACCACCTTATTCACACCTTATTCCTAAAGCGTTTTTGAATGCATCCAGCTGGGGATGGCTGCTGCCATCAATGAGTGTCATTGTTATGGGGTCGAGGTGTCTGGTCTGGTCTAGGTGGTTGCTACATGTCAAAGTAACATCCACATGAATGAATGAATGAATTCCAGGTCCAAACTTTTCCCAGCAGAACATTGAATTATCACAAGATGCTCAATAATATTTACTTCTCCTGTCAGTGGTTTTAATGTTGTAGCTGATCAGTGTCTATATACACAGATTATAAAATACCAAATGCAAATCCAGTAAGATTTAAGACATATTGCTATATCACATACCTTGAGTTTGACTATTTGTAAACGAGATCATTAAGATGCAAGAAAATAAATTGACACAAGGATTGAAAAAGCTTAAACAAATCACTAATTGCTGGAAGAAGTTCACAAAATGTTCAACGGCTGCAATAAACTCTAACAACACTGAGACAACAACCTCATTCCTTTCATCACCCTGTTTGTCTCGAGGCTCCTTTTCAAATCCTCCTAAAAGACTCCTTTACCCCACGTGTTCATGTAGTTACATGCATGAAGTCTTTTTCAATGTCTTGAAGGCACATTTTTTCTGTTACATTTTATTGCATTAAGGCGAGAGAAAACAAACACTCTTTCGTCCCCTCTAGGGATGGACTTCCTCATCATGTCCGTCACTCATCCCAGAACAAGATTGCACAAAGCTGCAACGGGAGACTTTGCCGTTAGTCCCATTTCATGCAGGTGTGGACACGCTTTTTCTACTTCCTTTTGCAGCGTGTAAGAAAAATTCCTCCAATAACGTGAATCTTTCCAAGACTAAGTGTGCCCGTGCTGCTGCAGTGCGCTAATGGAAGAACTGTCATCATCATCTATAGGATCATTTGGTGCCTTTTTTTTTTTTTTTTTTTTTTTTTTGAATAAAGGAGCGTAAATGTTTATAGAGCCCTTGGGGCACGTAAGCAAGTCTGACCTCATCCGAGCAGATATAAAGCGTCTGCTTTTGGTGGGAGTACAGATGGAAACTAGCTCCGGCACGATCTGTAAATCACAAAATCTGCTCCACTCAATCGAACAGCTGTTTGGTTTCTCTGTGCACAATTATAAAGCTCGAGATCTTCCAAACTTCTAATGAACTGCTTGAGTGACGCCACGTTGAACGCCTGCAGAGTTGGAAAGTGACTTTTTTTTGTTTGATAAAGCAGAGAAAATCTTTTTATGGTATTTACGTTTCCATTTGTGCAGCTTTATACTTGAACTCCATATAAGTGTCAAATCAAAGCTTTATTGCTATTTTGACATAATGCAGACAGAATTAAATGGCGTTTCTCTCTGGGATCTGTGCAGGTGTTGTACTCGGTTACAGTTTTAAATTTACACCGTCTCCTCTTCAGGTTCATTCGACATATCCGGCCCCGTTGATATAATCTTTTCTCACCCCAGCGTCCCACCCACCGTGTGACACATGGAGAAAAGCGATCACACCTGCAAGCTGGCAAATAGGCTCCTTTGTTGCACCCTTTGAAACCAAACTCACACCGGAGCTGACGGTGCCGCCCGTACAGGCGCTGCAGCAGAATGTAGATCAGTGACTCGTGCGTGATCTCCCTAAAGCTCCCGATATCAGACTAAACTGCCCCACATTCTGCTGGTGTTTAGGAAATCTGGAGCTCAGAGGAGCATTTGAGAGAATAAGCGACAAAGAGTGGGGGACGAGAGGGAAAAGCATCGGGCCTGAAAGGAGTGGGAACGGTGTGTGTCGGTGTTTCTGTGCGACAGAGAGCGAGAGGTGGTTGCTTTGTGTTAATCTTGTATCAGCTTTCCACCATTTGGAAGCTTCCCAGTGTTTTACTCATTATATGCACATGAGCCTGTTAAATACAGATTAGATGGGATGGGGGTGGGGGGGTGGGGGGGGGGGCAAAGGGACGCAGTATTCATGAAACTTCCTCGTGAAACCCCTTCATGCAAGAACAATCCGTCTTCCCACGAGTTGTCTGGGCTTCGTCTCTGTGATGTCCCCACTTTTTATTTTTTATTTTTTTCTCTCCTCCTTCATGTGCGTGTCTCCTCCCCATTCTCCTCCAGCTGCGCTCCATATTTCAACCTTTCTCTCCAGCAGTTTTTAAATTGAGCTATCCCCGTAATTCAAAAGACGGCAGTAAAGAAATAAAAAAAAAAACTTTTTTAGACGGTCATCTATCGTGGTTTTTTTTTTATTTTTTATTTTTTTCCAGGAGTCATCGCATTTTTGTTTTTTGATGACCCAGCAGGTTCGAGCCGCGTGAGGCCACATATTTCCTCATAATTACTTTCCACTTTCAAAAAGAAAATCAATAGATCCATATGAGCGTGCGTGCGTACCGGCGCAGTAAGTGCACCACGGGTGAGTGCTCCATTTAAAAAGGTACCTCCTGATCCAATAAGATCCAACAGTCTGCAGCCACATGCTACGGCTGCAGCTCAGGAAGCTGCTCACACGAGGTAATAACACCGGGGAAATGGTCGGTCTCTGAAATGTGACTCCCCCCCACTTGTTTAAAAATGAGCTATAAAGGAATTTCATCAACAGTTTAATCGTATACTAATATACACCAATCAGCCACAACATTAAAACCACTGAGAGGAGACGTAAATAACATTGAGCATCTACAGACTCAGTGATGCAAGCAGTGAACAGCTTTCAGCTTTCTAAGGATCCTCCTATTGATATCATCACATTTACAGATGATGCACTACTGTTCACATTTAATGATGGGAGAAAATTCATTAGACTACCTGATACGGTCATTGTATACACCGATCAGCCACAACATTATGACCAATATGAGGAGAAGTAAACAACATTGCCCATCTTATGACAATTCAATGTTCTGTGGGAAAACCTTTGGATCTGGAATTCATTCATTCATGTAGACGTTACTTAGACATGTAGCACTTACCTAGACCAGATCAGACACCCCCACCCCATAACAATGACACTCCTTGATGGCAGCAGCCATCCCCAGCAGGATGCACACGAAAATGTTCACATCTTCACATCTTAATAGCGCTCTGTGCAGCAGTACTGTCACAAGAAAGCAAGCAGAGTCTGAAGTGTAGATACTTTAAAAGATCAATAGCTCACTAACGAAATAATGTTAAGACAGAGGCGATGATTATTTTCTCTCGTGGTTAAGTGGACATCGGGCTGCAACATAGCTTTCACCAAAACGAGCTGGCACACAAAATTAGTTTGATCTCTAGTTGCACCTGGCTGAAAGATGAGTGCACAGGGAGCCTCTGCAGAGTGCAAAGTCGATAAAAGCAGCAAGAAGAAACGCGCAAGAACTTCACAAATATTCACTGTAGCATGATAAACATCACCACTATGAACCATTAAGAAGCTCTCGCCGCTTTAACGTTTTCTTTACAAGTCCCAACCCCCCGTCTTCACTGCCACCTTTATAAATTAACCCACTGCCGTAGCTTCTCGAGTACCTAACAGTAGTACGGTAAACAGTGTGTGTTTCTCTGTCTTTGTTAAAAAATAAAAAACAGATGTGCACATTAACAAGGAGATGAGTTGCACTCTGCAGGCGAATTCCTCCAAGAAAAATAACCTGCTCGGGGTTTATGGCTCCTAAAGATGGAGCTGTCCGTAAATCACGAAAGATAAAACGGAATATGCAAACAATCTCCAAAAGTAAGTGCACAGATATCACACTTTCTGCTTCTCTTCGTTTATTTTTTCACTAAAGGAGAAAACATAGCGACAGAAATGCACTAAAATGATCGGCTTGTGCAGTTTGTGGCTGAATTCCTTTCACTTAAAACATTCAAGCTTTGAAAGAATAACCTTAATTAGACGTCTGATGAAAAGACAGACGCACAAACAGGAAGATTGGAGCTCGCTGCCTTGAAGCTAAAAGCTCCTTATTGTAGCTTTGAGCCTGGTAATAACAGCTTAAACACAGAGGGTGACAAATGAGTGGGTTTAAGGGACACAAAGCAATTAGATGTAGAGATATAACACTTTGAATGTAAAGAAAAAAAAACATCACGGACATGCAAAATATCTCCTGTTAAGATCTCAGCAGGCGTCCTTCTGCGCGACCTTAGCGAAGGCCAAACAGCGTCTGACAGACAGCGAGCTGATCACACTAAAAGATAAAGAAGGAGACTCACCGCGCTGAAGCCCGGGAAGAGGCTGACCGCCGAGGCTGTGTCCAGTGGAATCGGGAGGAACTGCTTCATGCCCAGTGAGGTCTGGATGGTGGGCAGGGCGGGACGCACCAAGGCGGGCATAAGGCCATTCTGACATGTGTTACCTGCGGGAGGGAGAGCAAAGGCAACATGTTGAACAGCTGACAGCAGCGGGTGCAGACGGAAAAAAGCCAAAATCCACCAGCTCACGTCCAAGCGAAACCTTCAATGTCAGTGACTTAGTCCTCGTCTGTGGCATCACGGCGTCCACACATCCATCTTCTATTTAACTACGCAGCACCTGCATCACCAAAGTCGCCAGAGCAAGACATTCCTTCAGCTGCAGAGCTCACGCCGTTCATTGCATAACTCATCTCGTAGCATGGAAGTCCCCCAAATCTCCCCAAAAAATTTGAGTGGTTTTAATGTTTTAAAGCTGGAAAAACCTTAAATCTCAAACCGCTTTGGGGGATTTCCATCAGTCTGAAGTTACATTTTTCTCGGGTCGATAGCAACGCTTTTGTTATTTTATTACCAACTGCTCATAACTTAATTTCCTCGTTCCAATTCCGAGGATTTCCACTTTGAATTCCAGTATTTGTGATGGAATTATCTCAGTGTGAGGTCAAGTTAGAAGCGTTTTTGGAACTTGTAAAGACTTTCAGAGGCTGTTGTCTACTCATGAAGACCATGAGGTCAAATAAACACGCTTCTGAAATATTTGGTGGATTTCTGCAGAGCTTGATCCCCAAACTCTTGTGATTTCATTCCGTATTTGGTATTTTTTGATAGTCGATGCGACTTACACCTTAACACATCAACTTACTTTACTCACAAACTAATTCAAGTTTATTTGCTGCAGGTCACTATTAAACCCTTACATTCTGTAGTCGTTACTTTCTCTCTCTTCAAACACCACCACAATTCAGAATCAGAATCAGAATCAGCTTTATTGTCCAGGTATGTGAACACATACAAGGAATTTGACTCCGGTCACTTTGTTCAATGGTACAAAAAAATAAAAAGCAACACTTGAATAAGCATAAGAATACAAATCTACGCAAAAATACAATCAAAGCTGAGGTTACAGTGGTTTGGTGGTTTCACATGCTTTGTGTACTCACAACTCGTCCTTTACATGTGCACCTCAGTTTACCGCATTGTGTTCATTTTGTCATGATTTACCATCGTTGCCTTAACATATCACTCGTGTTTGTTTGTGCTACAGTTTACATGAAAGCATATGAGTAAATTAAAATAAACACAGAGTCATTAGTTGAGTTAAGTTACTTTTATTGGTGGCAGGTTTGAGGCAGCTTTGATGGTTCCTTTGTTCAGACCCAGCATTAGGACTGTTTGGGAGGGGGCCGTCCAGCGTTGATGATGTCATGGCTGCCATCATTGGGCTGAACCAATGTCGAGGGGTTTTCATTTTGTTGGAGTATTTATTTCGTTTGTTTGGGTCGATTAATGCATTTTCATCATCGCTGACTTTATGTTGACATATTTAGTTGTGAGTAAATGAGATTATTAGTTAATTATGTTATGTTATTTTTGTCAATTCTGTGCATTCGTTATTGTGGAAGTCAACCTACCAGATGAACCTGGCCTAATTCGAGGCAGTATAATAGCTCAGTGGAGATCAGGTGCTCCAGACAGGAGAGAAGGAAGGCCAGGCTGTTGTCAGCATGCACCATTAGTTTGGTCTGTTTTTCTAGTGATTTGTGTTGAAGTATTTGCTGTTTGTTTTGTAAATATTTTTGCCTCATTTCTATATATTGGCAGCCACTGGGAAATAAACCTTCACCAGTTTGCAAAGTCTGCACCAGCCTGCGCTAGTTGGGCATGAAAATCTGTTAATGTTTGAGGGGAACAAACTAAACCTGAACTCAGTCGCAGTCGATCAAACATGTTTGAATTTTTTGGAGCTGACCTGGACACAGGCGGGTAGTGTGAACTGGTTACCGGGCCAACTGTGTTTACCAACAGCCAATGAAAAGGAAGACAACAGGAAGTAACAGGAATATCAAAACAGGAGAGTTTCATCGAGTTGTGGCAGGAACACGAGGTTTAATGTCAAATAATAATGTTGGTTTGATACATCTGGGGATCACACACTTAAAAACTGCGCCTGACGAGGGATCACCGTCTTTTTAAAAAATCTGTCAAGACTCTGAGCAGTCCTGAATTTGCGCTGCGAGCTGGTGCATTAACTGCATTCACTGTGAGCGAGGCTGCGATGATGTTTATCCCTCACTGCCAGATGTTCTCATTCTGAAATTGTCGCCACAAATGGCCGATGTGGAACGGCTGCAGCAGGCAGAGCGTCTTACGAGATGATTCAACGGCGAAGCGAGGCCTGGCCCACACATCTCTAGGAAAAACAAAAGTAAATACTTCACTTTTATTGTCATGTGAGTGTGCCACGCCAGCAAGAGCGCTTTTTAAACCACCAACTGGAAACAGCACAGGGCTGATTTCAACATGGCCCTGGATGGAGGAGGGATGGGAGAGGGGGGCGAGGCAGAGAAAGCTGTCATAGTCTTCCAAAGCATTAGGAATTAAAGAAGCTATTTCGCAAAAGCTATAATGAGAACCAGAGGGATGTTTTTTTTTGTTGTTTTTTTTTTTTTTTTTTATTGCTGCACATTTAACAACAGTGGAATTGTGGCCCAGCGTGGCTCTAAAGCGCTGGCAGATATGGTATCAAACCACTGTCTTGGGACGTATAAAAACAAAGGTTTGCCACGTTCGGGTCCCCAGGCAGTGGTTAGGGGTAAATAAAAAGCAAATGTCATAAAGACGAGAAGAGACGTGGGGAAAACCAAAGGCTGTCTCCCCCCCTCTATTTCTCTCCCCCCTCCATCTTCTGTCTTCTCTCTCCAGTCGCCGGAGCGCTGCCATCTGTTGGAAACGGAACACATGCCGTCTCTCATGTGGAGGCACGTCCTAGCCCCAACTTTAACAAAGCATGTCCTTCTGCGGGGATCATCCGACCGTGCCCATCCCTCGACATGCCGGCCTGACGTCAGCCCTCAGACTCGCTTCACCTCGCTCTCAGCCAAATCCGCCACTCATCGGCCCGACGTGCTCGGTCGAAGAAACCCGTTCAGGCACACCGGGATCTGATGCCTGGGATTAGTCTGCGGCGGGATGAAGAGTGACAAACCGAAAATGTTTGGTTTGCTGATTGATAGGAGATTGAATCTTCAATGTCACCATGCTTCGCTTTTCTGAAACATCACACGTGGATGATTTGTTCCACCAGGGAAGGAGAGATCTCAATAACGTCTCGTTATTCCATTGAGGCAGTCGCTGCTGGAAATAAAAACGCTATAGGAACGTTTAAATATTCTGCATCACACAACATACTTGAAGAGGCTTTAGCATAGCTGCTCACTAATATGAACTGTTGTGGAATTACATCTAACGTCATCTTACTGTATTATTTGAACATATGGTTTGAATGAAGAATAAACGGTGATTATTTAGTTGGTTTCTTTGACTTCATTTGCTCGTATGGTGGTTAAGTGATTCACAATAAGCAAGAAAACAGTACTTTAAAGCAAAGTGGGGTTTTGAGCTAAATGTGCATGGGCAACCCGGCATCCTGATGCTTAACAGTGTTACCATGTTCAACATCTTCCATGAGTGTGTTTGTCAGTTAGCACTAAACACAAAAGCACAAACAAGCGCCAACGAAAGACTAAACAGACAGTCACTGGCAATCGGGACCATGTCCTGCACCGCTGCAAAGTTATTTCCTCTCATGCCGGCGCAGAACTTATGAACCAGCTGGCCGCTGACTGTTGCGGTGTGTTCAAGCGCAAATATTTGGTCCAGACACATGAGGCATGAAACACTGCCTTCATTGACACAAATGTCTCATAGCAGTTCAAGATGCAAAGCCAAAGGATCACCAAAGTCCTTAAGATTTAGTGTCTGTGGAAAATGAATGTGATCGGTGCAACATTTTATTCCAATACATTCAACCTCAGCGTGTCAGCGTGCCAACGTTTGTAAATTAGCATTAAGCACAAACAACAAACGGCCATGAAACGCTTAAGATGAAAGTCGGTCACTGGCAAATGCTGGACAGTCGGTGACGGCCTGTGTCCCACGCTACTGAAAAGTAATTTCCTCTCATGCAGGTGCAGAATGTTTGCACCAGCTGTCGTCTTCGAGGTGCATTCGAGTTCAACTTTTTGGCCCAGGCGCGTGAGACATGACACATGACACTCGGCTATTGGCAAATATCTGAGGATTCTGTGACTGTATGAATTTTATGGATGTCTCCAAACATCTCACAGTAGTAAGAGATGCTGACGATCACCAGAGTGCTTAAGATTTACCCTCCGTGGACAATATTTGTGCAAACTTTTAATCTAGTTTATTCAACATCATGTCAACATGTTCATTTAATGTGTTACAGTGCAAACCTTTGCCAGTTAGCACTACACAGAAAAGTATCAACAAGCACCACTGGCAAATGTTGGACAGTCAGTGACGACCTGCGTCCCAAGCCACTGAAAAAGTAATATCCTCTCATGCAGGTGCAGAATGCTTGTGTCAGCTGTCGTCTTTGAGTCTGTGACCATGTCCTGCACCGCTGGACCTCATCTTTGAGGTGCATTCAAGTTCAGCTTTTTGGTCTAGGCACATGAGACATAACATTTTGTCCCCATTGGCAAATTCAGAGGAGTCTGTGACCATGTCCTGCACCACTGGACGGCTATTTCCTCTCGTGGAGGTGCCGGCTTTGAGGTGTCATCTTTGTCATCTCTGAGGTGTGTTCAAGTGCAAGTGTTCGGTCTGGCCACGGGAGACGTGACACATGGCATTCAGATGCTAAGGCTGACAGAAAAGGTTAATTAATTGTTCAGATATTTGCCCAGAAACTAAAGTATTGGTGAAATTGAAAATTTTGATGAAGGCAACAGGAGGAACATAAAAATTCCTCCAAGGGGAACATGAATTTCTCCAAACATCTCATAGTAGTGGGAGTCCCAAGCCACTGAAAGTAATTTCCTCTCAAGCAGGTGCAGAATGCTTGTGTCAGCTGTCGTCTTTGAGATGCATTCGAGTTCAACATTTTAGAGCAGGCACATGAGACATGACAATCGACATGACATTTTGTCCCCAACGGACGGTTACTTCCTCTCATGGAGGTGCAGAACGTCTCTGCCGGCTGTCATTGTTGAGGTGCGTTCAAGTGTTCGGTCCAGGCACAGGAGACATGTGAGACATGACACATGGCAATCATTGCCACTAGTTCATTGATGTTGGTTTAGAGTGTCCCGGTGCTAAGGCTGAGGTGACAAATGTGACATTTGAATCAATTGTACAGATAATAAAGGGAACCCCAAAGCTCTTACAAATTTCCTCAAAGGATTACAATTAATAAAGTATTCTGAAATCCTGGAAGAGAAACCTGTATGTCTATAAATGCTTCCAAGCCACAATGCATGTCAAGATATCGATCACGAAGCGAGGCCAATGATCACCAAAGTCCTTAAAAGTTAACTGCGTGCTTTAGATTTGTTAGTGCAGTGTGTTCAGATGCTAAGGCTAATAGGAAAGGTACCAGTTGTAGAGATATTTACTCAGAAACTATAAATCAGAGACACACTGCCAGGAGATCTTGGCTTTTTTTTTTTTTTTGATGAATCTTCTACACAGCTGGAAGAAACGCTGCCTCTGTGTGATTATTAATTAGTCATCATTTTAACTGGAACATTTTTATGTCTCTATCTATCATTTTTAAGAGCCTTAAGCTAATGGGATGGTTCTAGTGGGTGTAGACTCATCAGGTGGTGAACTCTTTTATGGAAAGCCCTAATTTGTATGAAAACGTACGGTGGGGTACGTTCTTGGTCAGTATATTATACATTTTTGGCACACGGTTTTCTATATATACTGAAATGTTGATCTTCTGAGGGGAATGTGTCTGTGAATATAAGTGACTGGATACTCAAAGTCTTTAAGAGCTGTCCTCTATGGGCAGTGAAAATCTGTTAAAAACTCTCTCCCAGAAAATTGAAAAGTTGTTGAGCTGTTTCAGTCTGGCCCGCAGCGTTATCTTAACCAACCATGCTGCTCCTGTAGCTAAACAGCTGAAGAAATAGAAACTTAAATGCTGTCTGACGGGCGAATTGGGGAGAGAAGATCACAATATTTTCTCCTGGATAGTGATGAAGTCAAAAATGTAGTCATGTAAAAGACAAGAACACAACATTGTCTTACATTCCTAAACACCGGACTGAATATTTTCTTTGTCTTCTGTTACAAACTGTAAAGCGGTGATCCAGCCAACATGCCCGAACACAAGGGCGCATTCCAGCCTGCAGCGAGGGTTAATGGTTCAAGTCTCTTAAGCCTGATCATCTGTCACCGCCAGTGAAAAGGGTGAAGAATAAGGCAGAGCAGAGGAATGAACTGTAACCCCAGTCCCTGAGCACGACTTCACGGAGATAGAAAACCACTTATAGCCTGCGGGATTATCACTCTTTCACAAAGTGTCGATATATTAGCTCGCTTTAAATGTTAATATTCGTGTTTTGTCGACGGCGTCTAAAATTTTTTTGATTAGAGCGAGAGGAGAGCAGGACCCAGGTTCGGCCGAATCTCTGCGTCTTGCACTGTCATATACTTTGCATCGAGGGTGACTCAGGAGAGTCGCTGCACATTGAAAGGCCGGCGGGTCAGAGTCATTAAAACAGAGTACAAGACAGCACGAGCAGCCGGGGAGTCAGAAATGAGCCATAGAGAGGAATAAAAAAAAAATAAAAAGAGGGAGCCTTCAGCCTTGCCTTCGGCCTCATCTATTTCTTTCTGACTGCTTCCATTTCGATCGCCTCTACGACTGCTCCAATCAAAACGCACGGCCGAGCCAAACAAATGCAACATTTGAATGAGAAGCTTGGGTTTGTGTCAGAGCTGCAGCCTCCAAACAGGCTCCCTCAGCTAGTGATCGGTTTACAAGGAGAGTAAAGAGTGAAGTCTTGTACACGAACGGCTCTGACAGCAAAGTATGCGATGGGCTAAATGTGAGATTTATAAGAGGCAGAAAGAATGTTTGGATATGTAAAATGTGACCACAGATGTGCTTTTGAGGCCACACAGAAAACACTAAATACCATCTGACTGCAGCTCTCAAACACCAAACCTGAAAAAAGGGTTGAAAAGTCAAATCTAAAGCCCTATTAAACACGGGATTAGTTTTACCTGGGGACCTCCGGTAATTTCTAATACTAATGGAGGTCGTCTGTGATCCTAATCCCGTGTCTGTGATTTGTAAAGTAAACATAACACCAGAAATTACCTACTATAATTCTCATAACACAGAGGTCCTCTTTAGGGCTGAGTTTTAACTTTTTTGCAACTTTTTTCTTATTTGCGACTTCTTTTCTGCCTCTTGTCACTCAAAAATGATAAAGGATGAGCTATAATTGAAAGTTTGGACAGATGTTTGAGCGCAAAGTCAAGATGTCGCTGAACTATTCGCCTGTAATCAATCATTAATGTGTTCATCTGTAAAGGTGGAGCTGATTTAAATACTGACGGGTCGTGGCTAATTTCTTTCTTAGGATAAATAGCATGAAAAATCTATTTTAATAAATTCATTATAATTTGCAAAGTAATTAAAATTGTCTCTCACTGATACGCAGTGGAGAAAGATGGGAAGTAGCAGAGCCATTTGAGTAAACGCAAATTTGAGTAAAACATAGTTCGTTTATCCCGTGTGAATGCACATGAAACACAGACGTAAGGGGGTAGTATTTGAATCCCAGGACGTCCTCAGGTAAAACTAAACCCGTGCGAATACGGCTTAAATGTGAGGTAGTAGGTAATGTAAAGCGTTCTCGTGGTATTCTTATTTGATTAGACCATCCCTGACTTAAGAATGACCTCCATGTTCACAAAATGAAAATGTTAAAGCTTGACTGTCCTTCAAGACAATTCAAGCAATGAAGCAGGAGCAACCTTAAAGATAAACTAATCAATCTTTTAAATAATCAATAGGTCAAATTAGATTGAAAGGTGCCGTTCAATAAAGCGTTTTAGCTTCTTTTTCTGGTCCGTACTTTGATCGGCTGACACTAAATTGTCAAAAAGCAGCTAAAGAGCGACATGAATCAGAGTGTATTACTGTATAACAAAGCTAGATCTATGCTGTTGTGAACTGACGTACAAAGTAAATTCTTCTGCCTCCTACTGGACGTGTCTTTTCTGTGTTGCAGTTATTTCAGTGAACTTGGCAGTTATCAGCTCAATTAAGAGGAAAAGCACGGAATCTTTACATTCCTGCAGTTGGAAGCATGAGAGGTTGCGTGAAAAAGAAAGATAGATGCCTGACGAGCAACTTCAAAAAAAAACACTGAAGATTTGCTGGTGGAGACCTCGGCACGTCCATGTCTCTCAGTAACTCGACAAGCAACACAGAAAAGAAACGTCCAAGTATATGTAATGGTTTCAGTAACGGTTATTAGTTCCAACTCAAACATGAGCTGTACTCGTACTGTTTATTTTCAGCATGGATTTATCTGCTGATCAGTTTCTCCGTTAACTGACGGATGGTTTTGTTCTTTTAAACTTTGAAAATATCGTGAAATGTTCCCACAGTTAGCCACAGCCCAACGTCACACCTTCGCAATGCTTGGTCTGTCAAAAGTCAACAGTCTGGGCAAATATGAAAATGATGACAAAATACATAAAAGTATTTAAAAGCAAAGAAGAAAGTCGTCAGATTTGTTTGTGCAAAATGTTTTAGCTCCAAGCTGCAGCTATGGATTTATCTGTCACGATTAACTGATGGATTGAAATTTTGAAATGGTGCACGGAGAAAGTCAACACAGCTGATTAGCCACAGTTTAGTGATTTAGCGGCGCGGTTATGCAACGATGCCGACGCACCAGCGCCCAAGTATAAAAGCTCCCAGCGGCGTAGACAAACTTTAAGCTTAAAGGTCGTTTGCAGAAGTATCAGGTTGTACTCTGTCATAACTCTAAATCCTACTGTTGCTGCGTGCCTACTGGACATGTAGACACATTAGCATAAGCCTCCTCACGTCACGCTCATATCAAGCTCCGGGGCGTCATTTACCAAACATAATTCTAATTAATCAAATTAAACACAAACCAGTTCACAGACATTCAACCTGGGGCTGTTGGAGCAGCTCCTCTGCCTGCACCGCCCCGTGAAATGTAATCACGCGGAGCCCGCGATGAGATCTGACTTCAGGAAAAAAGATCAGAATTGATGAGTTTTTCCTTGTTTATCCAGTCTCTTTGTGTTTAACGATGCAGCTCATACACAGTGAGAGGTGTTAGATGCTACTGTATGTGCTTCACACCGTCCTCTGAGCTGCCCTTCCTGAAGGATTCACGTTTTTTTTTTATATATTTTATTCCTGCGGCCGTATGTGGAGCGAGGGAAAGGAGTAAAAAATGGTGTCTGAAGGCCGCCAACGGCCGTTAATAATTTAACATCTCCCTCTCCTCCACCTACTGTCTCCTCTTCCCATCCTGAACCTGGCGGCTCCTCTGATAAGATCTGTCCAGAGCGTCTGGGAGCGCCCAAGGGCGGTTGGAAAGCCTCAGAATGAGAGGGAGGCCCCGTTCGCGGCCGTCCGTCACCTTCGGCAAATATAAATCCAATTATTAGATAAATCTGAGGCTCATTCACGTCGACGCACGTTTCCAGATGTGATTAACAGCTTTGTGTTTTGGTGGCGCTCGCTGATTGTATTCTGTGACCCGAGATGGATAAAATCATTTCACCCCTATTAAAAGGAACAAAGTGGGCACAAAGGAGTTGGGTTTAAGATATTCTCCAGGTTCTGGGAAGCTACACTTTGACTCCATTTCCAATTAACCTTTACACGATGAACCCTTTGTTGTGGTTTGAATTTCATAAATATTGCATTTGGCTTGGAGGAGCACAACGCAAGCTGCCTCCTTCCTCCTCGGATCGGGCTCGGCTGTCACGGACACAGCTTACTAACAAACACAGCTGTCTGTGAATCAGCTCCAACAATCACTTCCAACGTAATCTGAGGTTAACCGAAAAGACAGTTTATGTGCTGCTAAACGCCGACCGCCGTGGCTGGCACGCCGGATAGATTTCCTCCAGGGCCTTCAGCTCCACCAAACGCTAATAGCCGGTATGATTGCAGCACACACCGCTCAGCACCTATTACTCTGCTTGGTTACAGCTCATTTGCCGCCTGGTTTTTGATGTATGCAAAATAGAAGTCTATTCCCGCTCTGTTTATTTTTATTTATTTCTGATATCGTGTTTCAAAGAGGGGTCAAGAGTCTGATGCGTCGCCTCGTATAAATCACTTCAGGGGAAGACGTGTTCCAGTTAAAAAAGCGCCCGTGCAGAGTTGGGTAACAAACAGCGTTATTAATCTTTTAGGAGATGCCGTCTATTTTCTGTGCGTGCAGTGCACTCAGGACTGCATTCATAAATAAAACGATGCACATCCTGTACACAAGCAGTGACCTTTACTCTCCGTCTTCTTCCTCCTTTACTCTAGAGATAAGATGGTTCGCCAGCTTCAGAAGTCTCTCTTGAACCGCTCTTCCACTTTCACTTCTCGGGTTTTCGGGGCGAAACGGGACCAAACTTCCAAAAAAAAACAAAACAAAAAAAAAAACACAACCATCTGACCAGACCTGCACCACCTTCAATTTCTCTCTTCGCTTCCCGGCAGTTTCACACCTGACCGACGTTGTCCGTGGATCTGAGCGAGCTCCACGGCGCTGTCTCTGCACCTGACAGCTTATTCATTTATAAGCTCCCAGCTCTTTTTCTCCTTCCTCCTCCTCCTCCTCCTCCTCCTCTGTGTACAGCATAACAAGAGAAAATCCCTCTCGCTCCTACACGCCATGGTCTGTAACTTCAGATCGCTTTAATCCCCGGGATGGAAAAAAAAAAAAAAAAAGGAAAAGAGTCTTTCATTTAACAAATCACCCCCTCAGAACTCCGGATCCCTGTGTAATTATTCCTGCGATGTGACTGTAAGCCAGCCGTGAGAGGAGCACTTGACTAGAAGCCGCTCACGCATTAAGTCTCCCAAAGCCTCCTCCATAAAAACTAATGGAAAGGAGGAAGGTGGTGGTGGGGAGGGGGGGCTTTCTTTTCGATTCCTCTACATATTCTACACGGAATATCAAGTGACTCCCGGAGCTGGCAAACCCTTAAGAATCTTATTTGGCTGCTTAAACAGTCGCGATGAAATTCTCTGAAGCTCCGCCGCCCGGGTTTAAGTCCAGCGTATCAACTCTGGGAAGGAGTTTACCTGGCGAGCAGGTTCATTCAGCGTTTGGACTTCACACTTTTGCAGCAGCCAGCGCTCGTCTCCGTCTAGTTTCCAGAACAAGTAACACGCTGGGACGCATTTACATTCAGGAAATGTAGATGCATTTTAACTCATTTAAAAAAAAAAAAGGAAAAAGACCTTCACGCTCTTTACCTTTTAATGGAAACCAGTGCAGTTGCATTCCAGAGCAAGAACACACACACATGCATGCTGGAGTTAAGGACTCACACACACACACACACACATACAGAAAATAAAATAAAACACACATGTATGAAGACAAACACTCACCAAAGAACATGCTGCTGTCCATAGCTCCTCAGTCTCGGGGGTTTGCTGTATTTCCTCTCTGGTGCCCTGCCAGTGTGTGTGTGTCCATGGACGGCAGCCTGTGCATGTCTCATACGCTCCTCATGCGGGTGGTGTGTAGCCTCTGCATGTGTGTTTGTGTGTGTGTGTGTGTGTGTGTGTATGTGTGTTCAATCCGACAGCAGCGTCAGTGGCCGGTCTGCACACCGCTGCCGTCTGTGGACCTCCGTATCTGCCTCTCTCCTCGCGCCGGTCCTCCCTTTGCCTCTCACGTCCCCTCCCCTCCTCTTTAGCTCTTCCCCTCCCTCCCTCCCTCCCTCCCTCCCTCCCTCCTTCCTCTGTCTTCCTCCTCCTCCTCTTCTTCTTCTCTCTACCGAGGTGTCTATCTACATTTTCCAGCCTCTCCTCTCCTCTCTCCGTCTTTATAGTTGTCTCATCTTTGTTTTATGTGTCAACCGGGCTTCTCCCTCTCTTTCTCCCGGCTGTCTCTCCTTTATTTGATCTCACTCTCCTTTCTTTCCAAGCTTCCATCTCTTTTTGTTGTTGTTGTTGTTGTTGTTGATGTTGCTGTTGCAGTTGTTGTCTATTCATCTCTCACCTCTTTGTGTTTCCACCTCTGTAAATATCTTTGTCGTGTGTTTTATTTTTTCTTTCATGCTTTCCTTCTCTCTCTCTCTCTCTCTCACGTATCCCTTTTGTCTCTTATCGTTTTTCTTCCTTTTTATCACCACGTTCCCATGCATACCAAAGAGAAACAAAGAAAGCAGGTTGACAGAAGAAGAACCAGGTTGTGCAGGAGGTTGTGCATTGCAATATGCAGGAAGTAGACCAAGCCGGGGAAACGAACGTGAACATTTCGTATCAAATAAGGCTTCAAGGACGAGCAACCAATAGGTGGTCGTCAATCTCGTTTAATTCATTTTTTACATCAACAACAGAAAATTAAGATTTAAGTTGCTCTGTGTGCTGATAAAGGCTCAAATGTCAAACAGAGCTATGTTTTGGTTCATTTTCTCCACCACTTACATCGTCTACAAAGTGTTTGTGAAAAGAGCGAGGAGATTCAAGATGTCTATTCTCATGTGCACTACAAAATATAAAAAAATCTGTTTAGACCATGCGATAAACTTTACTTTGCAAGTATCTCTTCCAGGGAAGGAGGCTGATTTAAGACACCATACGTCTACATTATCTACAGGCGAATTTCCTTCACATTTCTTTCCCACTGTGTTTAGTCTTTTTGAGCCAAAATATCCGACTATTTCCTCCCGGATTCCGTGTGGATCGAAGCTGAGCTCGAATCAAAGCGAACGCCTGGAACATCAGTCTGTTTCTGTTCATGTCTTCTGGATGTAAATCTCAGCTAACAGCTGCGTGCTAACCGAGCAGCAGCCTCCACGGAGGGAAAAGAAGGCAACAAAGACGTGCCAGACAAAAAAAAAATAGATATAAACGCAGTTCCTCAAATTACCACTTGGGGCAGGCTCCAAAAGCGTTTTACAGCCTGGCATCAAAAAAACATGTGTACAGAGGAAAAATTGAACAGAACTGAATTAAATCAAGGTTTATAATTGTGCATAATTAAAGTTGCTAGCTTTCTGCCGCCAACCTGCATCCGCACCAACAATCTTCCACCTTTTCTACCATCTTAGCCAAGTAGAAGGAAATATTTACGCTGATGTAAAGTAGTAAAACAGAATGCACCCACGTCACATTTTAATAAATCAAAGATCTTCTCCGGCCGACTGACTCGGCAGCGAGGCGTTCACTGCTGCCACAGGTGGGCGAATCATTTTAATCTCTAGCTGCCATCTTTGATTTATGGAAGAGAACTTTCTTGTTTCGGGGTTTTTGTTTTAAAGAAAGTTACCTACCGTCTGGTGAGGTTGTGTTTTTGTTTAAGCTTTACAATATTCTCCTCTTGTGTGTTTATTGAGTGTGAATTTACATGTGGAGTCGCTGCAGGAGCCATGTAGTAACAAGGTTAGGGTGAATAAGACACTTATGCATGCAGCGGGTCAGTAATCCGATTTCTCTCCAGATTTGTTTTGGCACCATGTTGATTTATTGTTTTCTTGTGTGTGTTTGTGTTTGTGTGGAGCATTTGAACCGACGGCGCTGTGAGAACACTGCAGAGAAGGCGCACACAGCTTGTCTCCGCAGTGAGAGCTTTATAAATAGGTGACTTCTCAGGCAATGTAATTTGTGTTCCTTTTTAAATTTTTACCGAGACCTGGGGCTGAATTATTCTGGAGAAGGGATTCTCTGCTACCTGTAATGATCCTGTCTGTGTCTTGCTGTCACAGAGATGTGTTGTCATCTGTCTGAAAGAAAAATACAGCGGCGTTATCTGGTTTCTAATCACCTCCACTGATTACACAACGACTTTAAAGAAATCTGATTACTGCAGTGAGGTGACGGTCACTTAAGAGCATGTGAGTGCCCTGATTGATTCTTCCTCGGTTCAACAATAAACTGTATGGATGTGTTGCCACTTCCTTGCATCGGCCAAACTGATGCTATTTTCCCAGGGATACGGGCGGTGGCATCTTGCAAGTTTGAATCCAGAGTCTGTGCAGTACAGATATTAATGAACCGACTGTAAATTACCCATATTTTTGTTTGAAATTAATGCAACAATTTACAACAATGTGTTTTTTGTTTCGTTTGTGGTTGTAGAGTTTATTGTTTAAAAGCCTTTACTTTGAAGGGCGTAGATGCGGCATCGTAGTTGCAGCTTTGTTACTGTAGGTTTTCCAATAAAACGGTCCACTCAAAAGTTCATCTTCTCAGATTTATTGAACAAAAGTAGAAAAAATAAATACACGTAAAGGAATCCACTATTTTCTGGCCAACACGATCTGAACACGGCAAACATCATTGCACCTCGCACTAATATTACAAATAATTCAATTCAATTACACAGTTTATCCATTTGGCACCTGTAGTTGCTATGCATACGCTAGTGGTGTGAGGAAAAAGAGAGTAACATTGTAAAAAAGCCACAAAGATGAAATTTGTTCATGTCATGGAGATATAACAAACTGAGAGGGACTTTGTTGTTCATGTTGTTTCATAGCACCCAGCTGAATGTGTTCAATTGAGTCTATTGCCGCGTGTGACTGAGCGCACTAACTAACAGTGATGCTAATGCTAGCCAGTGTTTCACAGATTGTTAGCCAGTGAACGCGTGGTTATATAGTATATATGTGAATTGTGATTGTGTTTTATTTTGCTTTCAGCCTGTGATTTTTGTGGTTTGTGAGAAGTAAACGTTTGAACCAGTGTGAAGTTCTGGTACGGATGCTACACGGACCACACTCCCTCCAGATTCACTCAGTCTACCTCCAGGAACTGATGGATTTTACACTTTTATTTATTTATTTATTTATTTTTACAACTCACACGTTATGAAGCGGTTGGCATGGAAACTGGTAGTCGCTATGTCACATCCTGTTTCTACAGTGTCAAATAACTAAGATGAAATTTATACAAAAAAAATAAACTTGCCTCGACATTATTTTAACTACCTAAAATGACCGAAAAAAACATGTATTTTAGTGTTTTGTTTGGCCCAAGTCCCATCCACTAACATGGAGTGGGTGGAGCTTATAATTATATACCACCGTCGGCCACCAGGGGGAGCTCTCCTCGGTTTGACTTCACTTTTTAGTAGCAGTTCCGCCGTCCATCTTTATACAGTCGATGGTTTCATCCTTTGCCGATGACACTTTATTTTTCACTCCAACGCTCACACTCTTGTTCCCAGAATGTCCCTTTTGTCGCACTTCAATCCCCTTCTGTCCTTCCTTTTTCAGTCTCTCTCTCTCGTTTTCTCTTTCTCTTCCTCATGATTTGTTTCTTTCCTCTCTGGCGGCTCGTAATCAGGCTCAACAGGAGCTGGTATCAGGCTGCTGCTCTGCTTCTGCAGCCATGAGAGCCTGCTGCTCCCTTCTATCTTCGGTTTTCACGCACACACACACACACAGACACACACACAGACGTAAGAAACACATGCAGGCACCAAACAAACTGCACACATCACACACAGTCAGAGATACCGATGCACGCACAAAGAGATAAGCGGCAAAACAACTGGCGGCACATGCATGCACACATGCAAGCAGATTTAAAGTTGCATAAAAGTTTTTATGTAGCGCTAAGACGCATAAAAACTCCCCAATCACATTCACAACACAATATGAAAATAGCATTGTTGGAAAAAATTATACATAATTTATGATCGGATGAAAACATTGTTGCTTCTAGACAAGCAGGGAAATTGTCTATGTGTTCTTTGTTTGGGTGAAGTAAAAAACAAAAAAATATAAAGAAGGAGACGTCGTCGGAGGTGACGTGAAAGATCTGCTAGACAACAGGAAGTTCTGTCAAACAAAGTTTCTCAAACGTGGACTTGTTGTGTCTGTGTCAGATGTCATCATCGTAGGCACAAACTGAGGGTTGGGTACATGTTAGGAGCTTTTTAGTTAGCGGTTATTATTCAGTTCTATCATTGAATAGCACCAGAGTCATGTTGCACTTTAACTGAGTAGAAAAAAATGTGGCTGTGTGTGAAGTAAGCAGGTACCAATTATGAACTAATCCCAATTTTGGCAGCGATTGATACAGCTCATATAAAAACACACGCACAGCAGGGAAACATTGGAACCTGGGCTTTCACGCATTTATACAAGTCATGATCCAGGTTAAGCGAAGCAACATGGTCATTGTTCATTTACATTTACAGGTTCTGTGATAGACGACTAGCTAGCTGCTGCTGCTGCTGCTGCTGCTGCCACTATTACTGAGCCTGTTTAAGGAAGCAGGATGATCTGGATTTTGCCCTCAGTAAGCTCAGTCTCCCCAAAATTAGATTTTCAAGATGAGGTCATGTCCTGCAATGTGGCAAGTGTATGGAGCTGCATTTTTTTTTTTTTTTTTTTCTCAGCCCCTTTGACTCATTGGAAAGTTTTGTCAAGGTCTTGCGTTGCAGTAGGTGGGATTATGTTATGTCACAAACGAGGCAAAGACAAAAGTATCAGGAGTTGTTTGAAGATGTTTAACTTCTCATCCAAGTTATCTTCTTCGATTCTGAATCAGTGACAAACATCTAACCAGTCCAGTTTTTCACATTTAGCTTTAATGCCAATGCAGCATTTCAAGCTAAAAAGCAAAAACTGGTATTTACTCCATCCTTAACCTTTACTTCTTCATACATTTTTATTGCAATATGTTTCTGTTGTAAAAAAAGCTGACAATGTCAAGCTGTGTGTGTTTGCAGAAGTCTGTTGAAACATGGAGAATGTACCACCTAGAGGAAACATACCTGTGCCCCCGTTTGTCTATCTGTGCAGGTGTGTTGTGTTTGCAAAGCTTCACAGGAGAAGTTCAAATGATCCCAAGGGTCTGAGGAGTGCGTGTTTATCTCTGTCATGGCGTGTGCGTATCAGTTGTGTGTCTGTATTCCCACACGTACTTAACCTCCACACACAAAGACACACACACACACACACACACACACACACACACACACACACTCACGCACACACACAGACGATCTGACTGTAACGATGCTGAAGGTCAGACGGAATTGACCGCTTCTGAGCTCCGGCCGCCGGTATCGACTACAAATGAGGCACTTTCTTGATCAAAGCGATGTGTGCTGGTGCACCCACAGAGACACACACACACTCACACATACAGACACACACACAATCTTGTGTTTCTATATTTGAAAGGTCTTCCCATCGATACAATGCATTCCTCAGCCCCTTACCCTTAGTGGCTAACCCCAACTCACCTAAACCGAACTGTTACGACTGCACAACATTAGTGTAAAGCTTTGATCCACAACACACACACAACCTCATGTTTCCCTATTTGAAAGGACTTACTGTGACGACCCGTCGGCCATGAGCTGGCTACTTTGTATGTGTGTGTGAGTGAGTGTAGTTTTGGATTTTCTTTTGTGCTTCCTTTTGTGTGCTTGGTGTGTTTTTGTTTTGGCTGTCCGTGTCTCACTCGCTCTCGGGGCTGCTGGTGGGCGTGGTTTGGGCAACTCCAGACGACACACCTGCTACTCATCTCACCTGCACTCCGGTTTCTCGTCACCTAATCAACTCCCCTATAAAAGACCAGTCCGACCTTCCAGTTCCCGCCGGATTGTCGCATCAGCTCACCTTCACACTCTCTGCCTGAAACTAGATCCGTCTGCCAGCAAGCCCAGGCCGAGACCCCTGGAGCTCCGATCCATGCGCTCGCCCAGACTCTTCAGCAACTCACGCCACGACTCATTTCTGTGTTTTCAAATAAACTCACTGAAAATCACTTTAACTCCTGGTCTGCGTTTGAGTCCTGTCACCAGGCCTGACACTTAGATCCTTTAACGCTCACCTAAACCTAATTGTCATGATCCTGCAATGTTAGCACAAAGGTTTGCTCCCCACAATTTATGCACACACAGCCTCGTGCTTCTATATTGGAAAGGACTTCTCTTTTATATAATGTGTTCCTTAGCCCCTTACCCTAACCCTAACCATCTCAACTAAGTGCCTAACCGTAGCCCCAACCCTCACCTAAATCTAATCATCAAGACCCCACAACGTTAGCGCAAGGGTTTGGTCCCCACAACTTATGAACACAAGAACACACGCACACCCACAACCTTGTGCTTTTATTTTGGAAAGGACTTCTCATTTCTATGCTGTGCTCCTTAGCCCCATACCTAGTCTCTAGACGCCTCAACCAAGTGCCAAACCCTGACTCTAACCCTCACCTAAACCTACACCGACCCCACAACGCTTGCGTAATGCTTTGGTCCCCGCAACTTTTACAAAACAAGAACACTCACACATGCACACACTCTTGCAGTCAAATGAAAAGCAATGTAGAATCAAATGTAATAAATGCTCTCAAGCACTACGCAAGATTCCTCTCTCTATCATTCCCCCTCAGGCTCTTCTGCTGCGGCCATGTTGCACGGCACAGATGTTTTCAATTAATTCTCAATTCCCATTCTCCCTGTCCGCCCCCCCTCCCCTCCCCCCTCCACACCATCTCTCCTGACCCCCCCTCTCCACTTCCTCCCCCACTGAGCCCACTATTTCAGAAAATAAGTTTATCCCGTCTCCGAATCGGCAGCTCTCCCTTTCCGTCTTGGTCCTCCACCGCCGTCCATCTTCCATCCCTCTATCCGCGTTCTCCCCCATCCTGTTTCGTCGTCAGCCGCACACCGGCCGCGGAGAATGTGTTTTTTAACCTTGACTCGCAGGTGTCGGCGGCAGAACGGGCCATTATTTGTCACCATAAATAGCGGTTAAGCAGCGACGGCAGCCCTGCAGGAAAAGCCCCAGTGCGCCGCGTGCGAGTGCAGCCCAGGATACTTCATTAATCTTGCTGTCACTTCCATGACGCTTTTCATTAGTTACAGGGCTATCTGATCAACAGGCACACTCTCGACTTTTCAAAGCCGTCCACCGGCTGCTGGGAGAGGATAGAAAGAGAGAGAGAGAGAGAGAGACGGGGGGAAGGGGAGTCGGAGGTTTGCAAACAGACAGAAATGAAACTCGGGGAGAATCAAAGGAGGATCCTTAGATTATTTTGCCCTCTAGCAAATCACAGCCTCGTGGAGGGGTCGACCAAAGTGGCGCCACCAAAGAACCAGCTGACCTTTTCTAATAGAAACAGTGTGTGATACACGGATAATGATGTGTTATTGTTCTTCTAGGAACATTCAACCCACAAATCAAGCAAAACTATCTGTTTGCTGAAATTCTAATTAAATCAGATGCTATTTATGGGTTAGCATAGTCCAGCAATTTATTTTAAATGCATCACAATCTGGGATTTTTGTTCCTGTACTGTCTTTGCTTGGATTGCTTCCACAACTGAAGCAATCTTTAAACAGTGTTCAAAGACTGAAGGGATTCACAGGAAACAACGGACAAATTACCGTCCAACATTTGCTAAAGTTAAGGTTTCATTCTGGCCAAGATTCACTCTGAAAAACTTTTACAAAAATCTGTCCAAAGCTGTAAAAGCACAGAAAAAAAAAAAGAAAAAAAACTAAGACTCGCCGTTTCTGTTACAGTATCCTCCAGCACGTATTTTATTTAGTATGAGATTAAAGTACATTTTACGAGGCAGCGTTGCCAGGTTCAGGAATGTTTTAATAATTTTTAATTTCCTTGAAATGTGAAGAACAAAAAGTAGAAATTCTCCAAATGTTGGTGCCAAACTTAAGCTGGGCTCGGATTACAGGAGTTTTGGGCCAATTCGTTCCCACGTTCACCTGTCCCGAGAGTCGCTGGAGAAATCAAACCTTGGTCTGTATCAAGGTTTGGCCGAGATTATCTGGAAATGTGAGGTGTCTGTGGAGGTGTTCAATCATCCAGGTCGTGGTGTTTCCAAAAAAACAAGCTCAAATGAGAAAAAAGGCTAGAGTCAGTGGTCAGCGGGTACTGAACATATGTTCTGGTCCTGCAGAGCTACTGTTAGCTAGGAGGCTAAGAGGCTAAGAAGACATATAACTGTTGTACAGATCGGTTCTCCAGGTTCATCCAGGTCATGAAATAACAAGCTGAAACAAATAAAACGGGCCTTGTAGAGTTTCTTGAAGACATTTCCAAACAACTGGTGGGGACTCGTGGTTTAAATGGGAACATCTGCTCATCAGAAACTTACATGACTAGTGTCTGTTAATGACCAGATATATACAGATGTGTTTACAGATTAATACCGCATGTGGTTTCAAAATCTGGACGATTACATCAGTACTTTCACAATAGCCAATGAGAAATTAGTTCGCGAGGATACGGAGCAGCTACTGGTGTTCTCAAGCAAAGGCTTGGACATAAGCTCTACACTTAAAACGTTACCTCTGACGAAAAAGACGCGTGTTTTTCCCCAACATTTTCTCATCCGCACTCGTTTAACCTTCGGCTTCTGCTAATTTTTTCCGCACTGCACAAAGTGTTACCGAGCTACAGCAGGTTGTTTTGTTTGCATCCTCTTCTCCGTTGAGATCATACGCCGTGTACTTCAGCGTGTGATGTAGCTTGATTTGAATCTTAGCCTAGCTGTGGAAAACGATATCTTCCGTCTAGGATGTAGAGGATGTTGAATTGAAGTGTTCGACCTCCTTCAACCTGCTTTGCAATCATTGTTCTTTCAGGTCTCTGGCTCCTGCTCTGAATCCTCCTCGCTAACAATCACAGCATCCATCCAGCGTGCTGTAACTTCACTATCTGTTTCCAATTACTTCACTGGGCAGAAGCAGGAGGTTGGTGGTGGTGGTGGATGTTGAAAAGCGTTGCAGGGACACTTTGATCCTCTCTGCTGAGAAACTCTGGGGCAAAAAAAAAGGAAAAAAACACGATGGAAGACGGATCAACGATTTGGCGAGCGGTTGAGCGTTACAGAGTATGCAGCCGCAGCATTTTCAGGTTGATTACCTGGAATCCCATTTCTATTCCATTTTCAATCTAACAGCAACTTTAAGTGTTGCTGCTGTGGTTTTTACGTGCCATTTTATTTCTTAACCGCCGCAGGCTGCCGTCCAAATTCACCTGGAACTCAGAGATGAAAAGAGGTTTTAGTCAATATCTCATCTAACATTGATGATATCCTCAAAGTTACAAACCATTCTCAACAAAGAGGGTTCTGTGTGAGTCATAGTGGTGACTGGAAACAGTTATGTGCTTTTTCTCTCGCGCCCGGTTTGCTTCAAAGTGCTGCCTCTTGTTTTAGATGGTGTAGATCGAATTTCAGAATAAAAGCTCCTCAAATTCCAGTGTTTAGGCAGCTCTGTAGCCCCGCAGGTACGAGCGGTTATCTCCCGCCTGCTCGCTCTTCACACCGTGATGTAAAACACATGGAGAGGAAATGGTGGGAAACCAAATTCGATCCCTCAGGAGTCAGTGGGAGGGACGCAGGCCACAATGCCCTCGGCGCACATGTAGGTGGGTTACACACAAGCCACATTTGACATAGTGCAGTTTTATGTAGCGCCGCAGTTCATGAAGCTTCTATCATGGCGGCCGTCGGCGTAATACTCGGGTCTTACAAGCATGCGGTCGAGCCGCTGCGAGCCAGAGTTTTCTCATCTGGTGTTGAGTTTCCACTTGTGATATTTTTCTCCGTGAGTGACTCATAATCGCTCCTTGATCCCAAGCAAATAAAAAAAGAAACGCTTCAGCTTATTCATTTCTGTTTTATTTTTATTTTTTTTCCACTCACTGTTGTCATGACATTTTAGTTCAACACTCCTGGTAGGTGTGGCGGTAATAGATGTTGCAGAGCATTACAGCATATTGCATTACGCTGAATCGTCAGACAGGAATAGACGTGAAAATAAGAGCTGAATAAACACAATGCTAATATAAAATAAATCTTATCTTGCCACTTCATTGAGTCAATTTTCCATTTTTTTTTTCTGGAAAGAGGTGCATTGGAGTTTTGTGGAATGGATATCAAAATAAAACCAGATGAAGCAAATTGTAATTCTCAAGATTGTAGTTCTTAGACAAATGTGGTTAACCGCAGTGGTTTACTACGACGTAAAACAATCTTTAAGCTTTTCCAGAAACACAACAGAAGAATTGCTTTTGTGCCAGTCTGCATCACAACCAAACCCTTGTTGTTTTATGGACAGATTCGATAACCGCTGATTCCTTGTGGCTTGTTCACGTTTTCCATCGACATCGACACTGACAAATGATATGTCTGTTGAGACCTGCACTGTAAATAAGAATGGATTAGAATTAAGTAGGGCCCCCACAAGCCCACAGATGTTGACATAAATTGAATTATAATGTCAACTACATCCCCCCGATTTGTTGTTCTTGGATAAGAACAGTGAAAATCTAGCTCTAAAACCCGACTTGATTTAGTTTATATTGTTTTACAGTATATAAAACAGAGCTAATGTTTAAGTAATTTATCACAGGAGTAGGAGGAATGTCTGGAGACACCAAGCTGACGTCAAAGAACTTCAGGCGACGACGGACACCTTGTGTTACCTGCGTCTGGACCAAAAAGTTGCACCTGAACAAACCACAAGTAACAGCTGTACTGGCCTCGTGTGAGAGGGAATTACTCTTCGTACCAGCAGGTGGCTGCAATCTGTAGTCTTCATTCAAAAAGAGGATGCCACGCTAGGAAGAGCAACGCACAGAAGCAAATGGAACTGGACTTGTGGAGTTTCTTGAAGACGTTTCAGTTGTAAAATACTGGAGGGGAGTTTGGGTTTAAACAGGAACATGTGTTGGTGTCGTCCACGGGAAACTTGGATGACCTTTATCTGCTAACGACCAAATGCTAACCTGAGGAAATTGTTTTAAGTAATTTCCCTTTGGGATTAATAAAGTAATTCTGATTCTGATTAGTCTCGTTTGCCGTCTCCAATGAATGGTCCATTAATAAACCAATTAATGGCCAGAGACTCCAGACTTGTGCGCAGTTTGTACCCAGACAGCACAAGCTATGATGATTGGTCCACTTGGTAGTGGTGTGTTTTTACTTTAATATTTCTGGCTGCTTCCCCATCTCTGCAGTATTTGAACTAATTGCTTGGAGAAACCTGGGCGAGAAATTTGCGTAAAAGTTTTAGCTGCGGGAAATAGAAACCTGGCAAAAACGACACAGCACCATCTAGTTTTTTTTTTTTTGTTCGTGGCGTTGCCAGACTGACAAGCACACAAGTGTAAATGGCTCACACCACCATAGGCTACGTACGCAGGTTACGGGGTACGTCCCGTAGTACCTTAAATGAGCCTTATGTGATGAAATATAGTAATTACAACACGCCAACCTTTGTGGCCTTTGCTTCAGACGATTAGAAAGGAGTTATTACCACTCTTATGTAAATAACAAGGTATAGAAATGTACAATTAAATAGTTTATTAGTTGTACTCATATTTTGTAAGATTGTATGAACCCCCTAATAACCGGATTTTAAATACTATAATATTTAATCTGGTTACAGTGTCTACACTTTAAATGAGCCTTTAAGACACAGGCGTCGAACATAAACTAGGGCCACAGATTCCCAGTAAACGGCCGAGAGTTGGTTTGGTGTGAGAGTGTTTCGAAGGCTGCAATCAAAACTGATCTCCATCAACAAAACATCTGACAATGCTAATCTTTTCATATTTAGTATCAGTCAATCAGAGTCCCGATCCAATCTGAATTAAACAGTTTTTCCTGCCCTGGAGATTAATAAATAATTTTTTCTTCTTCTTCTTCTTCTTCTTTGATATTTGGCAGCTTTGATGCTCGCCAACCACCACACAAACACAAGAAGAAGTAGTTTTTAAACTACAGGAATGCGGTTTTGGTTTATGACAGATCTAAAACAAATAATTACAAAAAAATGCCTGGATCGCAATAGCAACCGGGACATCCTGTTTTCCTGCTTGTGGACGAAATATTCTTTTTTATTGTGGGCTCTGTTTTAGGAGTACACCTCCTCTCTCTCATCTCTACCTGTCATTTTCATCCCCTCCTACTTTATAACTGGGTTCAGCTATAGGCCATCAGCCTTTTATCATCTTGTCTTGTCATCGAGTTCCGATACAGTGAGAGGGTTCATCCTGTTACTCCGCAATAAAATCTCACTCTGTGCACTCATTTAATTTGTTCATTTATCAGCTCGGTTATATCTGGGAGAATGACGCAGTGTCTGTAGCGATGAAAGGGAGCTCTAAATGAAGGGAAGACGTTCTGAATTCATAAATGAGGAGGACGGCGGCGGCGGGAAACAGACGCTCGTCGCTCCGTTTCAGCTGAAGGCCTTTAACAGACAGCGGGAGGCTTCAATTACACTGAATGTTTAGTGAACCCTTCATTTAAAGGTCTCATCTGGTCCAGAGATTCCTAATCTCGCTATAGAGCTGTTGCCCTCCCTCGACAAGCTGCAAATCTTAATTAGTCTGACTTTCAAAGGCGAGCTGTTGAGCCAGGTAATGTTTCTGTTTTGTTTCTTTTGTTTGGTTTTTATCTGAACCGCTGAACCTTTAGTTCGGCTTCAGAAATTCCTTTTAGTCATCATGAGCATATTATTTACAACTTATTGTGCAGGAAGTCCGGCGGCATTGATGGGAAAACATCACACAGGCCGAGCAGAAAACATCAGGGAAGTCATGCTCCAGCAATAAAACCAATTCCAGATTTACTCTGCAGCTTGTGATTCCCTCCACCTCCGTTCACCTCTCTCCTCGCAATCTCCTTCTCCCTTCTTTCTTCTCACTTTATCCGTCTTTACGGCTTATAAAGCCGAACAGCCAGAAAGAGACGAGCTGAGGTATTGATCTCCAGGGGCTGGGTTTGGTGGTTGGTGGGTTGGGGGGAGGGGGTGGTAGATGCAGTCTAATGAACACAAATTGATGTCAAAAGCTCATCACTTGACTAAAAGACAAGTCTGCCACGGATAAATGTTTACTGCCGCTCCAACAGATCTGACGGAAGAGACGGGATTAAAGTGGAGTGCTTAGACGGAAAAGGGGCATCGGTGTTTAAAGATTAACAAGAGGGAGGCGGCCTTCTGAGTTCTAAATGTCAGCTCTGGGCGATTTCATGTGACCTCAAACTACTTTGCTTGTGTGTTTAGTCGCAGTGCGGGCGCGCACGGGTGTAATGAAGAGGTGGTTAAGTGCAGGGGAAGTCAGGAGGTGTCGAGAAAAAGGAAAGTCAAAACAAGGGCTGGAAGTCTGGTGGAGGCCGGAATGACGTGATCGAAAACAACGGGCGTCCAAAATGAATTTCGTTAGCGTGCACTTCGACCGCCAGCGCCTGTCACTCATCGGGCTGCGGCGAGGGTTATTCACTCCCCACCACCACCCCTGTTTTGACACGAGGGCAGGGAGGAAAAAAAAAAAAAAGGCGGGAGGTTCTGCCAAACTCTACATGCGAGGTTCCCAGTTTTAACAGCGTCTAATTGGATACTGATGTGTTCCCTGACTTCCTGGCGACCCACAGGCTCTTTTCAAAAGCAATCGCCAGCACTAAATAAGGAAAGTAGCAACCATGGCGGCTATCTAAACATCTGTTTTTACAAGGAGCAGAAAGAGTAAACTGTGAATGCTGCAGCAGAGATGCAAAATGATCACAAATCAGGTCATTGACATCGTTGTGCGTCAGTCGAGATAAGGAGCAGGTGTAATTTTACTGGGAGCCTCCGTCGTGGGCCAACATCTGACTCCCGTTATCTTCAGAAATGAGGAGGGTATTAGCTGAGGAATGCCATCAGCGTTGCACCGGAGACAGCTTTTACGCACATGATGTGTCGCGGTCGCCGTGGCCCCGATGACTCAAACTCACAGAGGATTGTCCAGGGTTTGAATCTGTGGATTCTGGGATTCTTTCCCGTGGTGTTGTTGGCCGACTCTGCACTTAATTAAACTTGCGTGGGGGGTCGAGGGGGGGTCCTGCGCTAAAGTCGGTTCGGTGCGACCCTATCGATTTCAGCCCAGGCCTCCAGGATGTCAGGTCAATGCCGATCTGATTTGCATCAACGTCTCTTGGAAAAGAAAAGTCGGAGAGTTGGAAGTTTCGCACCGTGAAATCTCAACACTGTGGCTGCAGAGTGTGAAGGCAGAAGGAAACGAAGCAAGACGGAACCAAGACTTCTGTTTGCTGCACTGTTTCCATTCATCCATGTAAAAAAAAAACATACATATATATATGCAAAAAAGAAAAAAATAAATAAATAAAATGTCAGTATGCACTGGATACTTAAACTGTTAATGATTAATTGTTTTGAGCTTGTAAATTTGCACTTGTATGGGATATTTTTTATTTTTTTGTCTTGTTTGTTTGTGTTGTTGGTGTAGTACAGAGGTCTTCAACGGTCCCTAGCTACTATATGGGTTCTATACCATAGAGTGCTATTTATAAATATACATTATTATTATCATTTTGCATCCAATATCAAGCTGTCACTTATCCTTCACTAAAATATGTTGGATTCAAACCCTTTCTAACCGTTTCTAATCATGGATGTGTTGATTTGGAAATGTAGAGTGCAATTATGTAAAAATTCTGTTGTCCACTTTCATGTAAGGAAGAAATAAATAAAATTCAGATCAAAATAAAAGGAGTCAGTTCCCGTGAAACTCGACTTGTTTGTTTGCTCGCTCGGTCTGTTGGTTGTTTGTCAGGAGGCGTCTCATCAACACACAGTTTATCCCTTTATATCATTTCCTGGAAATTCTTCAGACTTTTCATTTGAACTCTCCTAAATTTTTCAGTGTCTAAAATTAAATATAAGTCACTTTTACATAGTGTGTGTGTTTGTGTGTGTGTCCGTGCATTAGAAATGTAATCAGAACATCACCAATCCAATTAATAATAAGAGAGTAAAGGAGAGTTTCCCTGTAAATGAGCGTTGGACTTATTTTCTCCCATTTTTCAAACAGTGGAAATCTCATCGTGGAACGAAACCTGCTAGATATTTTCCTCACAACTTTTGCAGATGCAGTGATTTATTTTATTTATTTATTTATTTTTTTTAAAAAAAAGCAATTTTCCTATGGAATCCATTCTTCATTAGCCGTTGTTCTTTTCGACAACTGAGGATTTCCTTGACATCAGGAATGCGGCGGCCTTCAGTGAGCCCTTCACATGCCCCGTGCAGGCATGTCATACATCCATTTGTGCCGTGCTTCAAAAAAATGCATTTCGTGATGCCGTCCAACGTTTTCTTGGCCGGTCAACAAAGGGCGCCTTTGTAAACCATCTGAGAAAATGTTTGCTGTATTTTCCAGCATCGCCGGATTAGTGGGGCGAGAGGGGAGAAGAGGAGCGGCGGAAAATGGAAGCAGGAGGTCGGCGCTGCAGCTCCCTCAGCCAATGCGTCGACGGGACCTGCTTAATGAGTCATTTATTCTGCAAGAAACGGGCACGTGTAACACATCTCTTTACATTCTGCTGATGCAGTTTGAACGGACTCTTAAGTCTTAAGCTATTTCTGCGGTTGCCGCAAGTTTGATTTCTGTTTTTCTGCAGAGCCTGTGACACGTCAGTGAAAGATATTCTGGTTACTCATGAACAAATCACTAATAATTTGAGTGTGCAAATGAGCACATTTTCAAATTAACCAATGGAGTTAATCAGCTGACAACATCGTGTTATTGCACTCTTTCTGCAGGATTTAGTTTTCGTGGTTACGCTGGTCAAAGTTAATGTCTGGGTAGCAGCTGTTTGTGCTGAAAGTCCTAAAATTACACCACTGTGCAATATAAAAAAGTTAGTAATTGATTACCACAAAGCCGCAGACATTTTCCTGCCAGAGTCCTGTCTGTGTGTGTGTCTGTGTGTGTGTCTGTGTGAGTGTGGCAACAAAAGGTTTAGGAAAAAAGGCTGCGGTTTTTAACTAAAATGTTAATAAAGTTCCCACATTGTGTTAAGGTTCCTGCTACTGTGAAGTCTTTTGGTATTTAACCATAGACCATGATCAGTCCCAAGACTGTGAGGTGATGTTTGACCGTCCCTTATAATATATATACATATATATATATACACTTAACCGAAGCACAGTCGTAGCATTTCTACCTGTGCGCTCGTGCGCCGCCATTTTTTTATACGTAATTAATACTGAGGCCCCATTTTCACAGGATTAGTTTTACCACGGGAATGTTGTGTAATTTAGAAATTACACCCCTATGTGTGTTTCATGTGGTGCTTTCACACGGGAAAAGGAAACAGTTTTACTCAGATTTACCATCCATGCTAATAATGCACTTCACTCCCCTACATGTCAGACGTAATATTACACCTTTCATACCTCTACACCTTTTGACTTTTTCACTTTTTAGTTTTGGCACATTTAGATTAATGATTAAAAAAATGGTTGTCACTGGGTATTCATTGTGGTTTATATATATATATATATATAAGCTAATTATTAGATATTTATATATTATGCCTTTTTATTATTATTATGTATTTTTTATGTGTGTTTTTTTGTATCATTCCTGTTTATTTGCTTATATACACACATCATTTGCATGTTCGGAATAAATCACTGATTCACAAAAACTTACAAACTATCCGTCAGTATTTAATTCAGCTCCACCTTTACTGTTGTGATGAACATATTATTGTGTGACCAACATCTAAATATACATCTCAAATTTTCCTGTCAGTGCATCAGAGACTTTGCACCATCACATCTGCCCAAACTTTGATTTATAGCATCCTTCATAATTCTCAGGTGAAAAGAAAAAAAGCTGTGAATCTAACAAAAAATAAATAAATAACTAAAAGCACACTCTCCTCAAATCAAAGAGATGCCGATTCAGTGCCTCTGTGTTTGCTGTTATTTTTATTTTGCAAATTACCGGCATTAAGATCACATTTGTTCACACATTATTAGAGGACTCCGGGTCAAACTAGTCCTGTGGGTCTAGTGGAATAGAGTTTAAAACACCAGCTAGTAACTGAGCCCCTCAATAAATGTAGATCAACATTTACTTCCCCTGCAGCTCAGAGCGTAGAGAGGACGAGGGAGAAGTTTCTGTGCTTGTCTGAGCACCGAGACAAGGAAATGCATTTCAGGCCAGTTACATTTCTGGGGCGATGCACATCAGGCTGCAGCGTAGAAGCGATAATTGAGCTTTTCTCCTGACCTGATGAAGGGGGAACTTTTTCTTCCTCGTTACCTTCAGTCTGAACTTAATGTGACACATTTCCCATGAACGTTGCTCTGTGTGTGTCGCACTTTGCATGGATTCATGGAAATGAGCTGTCGCATACGTTGATCTCAACAAACTTTTGCATAAATCAGAGCAGCTGGTGCCTAAACGTGACAAACTGAATCTGCTCAGATTCAATCTACTAGTCGTCTCTGTCTGGTGCGTTGTTGTTATTTTGGTGGGAAGATTTTCCATGTTTACTGCGTGTTGTCCAATCTGACCACTAAGTAAGAAATAATGAAGGATAATCAAGTCAAGCAAAGTCTAAATGAGCCGATGGGCATCAGTCATACTTTGATTTTGGCACCAGATGAGAGGACATATTCCCAGTTTGGCAACATTTCGCATTCCTTTATGTTTTTGTCTGCTGTTGTGCCCGGCCCTTGGCTCGGCCTCATTGTTTTCGCATTTTTCGCCCGTGAAGCAAGCCGAATGCATTTCCTCCGCCTCTGTTCATGCTTCCCTCGGAACTCTACTTGTATTTTCTTTTTTATATTTTCCTCCGTGGGGCTTCATTCATAAATTTAGCACCACGTATAAGTCAATAAAAGACGTAACCTCGAAGGATATTTACAGGGAGCCTTCCGAGTTGTATCATCTGAGACCATAATGCACAGAAAAGAATGTGCACCTTGTCACAGGATGACACCCAAAGCCCTATAAATCCCGCTGCTGCCATTGCGCCACAAGATAAATGGAAGCACCCCTCCCACCACCCTCCACCACCCTTCTGTCCGACAGCAGCCGCTATCAAGGTTACCAGGAGCAAAGCACTTTGAGAGGGATCAGCACTCTTTATTTTCCATCATCGCAGCCCTCGGCCCCGTACAGCGAGGGTGGAAGATGGTCCCGTGTGAAGGTGAAGGGGGGATCAGTGCACATTACGTCTGCACGGCGGCTGAGCGAAACCGAGTCGCCTGCCCTGCAGGAGTTGCAGAAGAAGAAGAAGAAGAAGAAGCGGCATTTATTTATTCAGGTTCCAGTTTCATTAATATCCTGCCAGAGGTGAAAAACAAGCAGTTCAAGAAATACCATGAAATCATTTTTCATGTCCCTCCGCTGTCAAACCCGTGAGCAAACTTCCCCGGTCATTTAGTCTCCGCTCTTTCCATTGCTTCATTTTATTGTCAGCTAAATATTTAAACTGTTTTGTTGAGGGGAGGACTTCTTCCTTTCATTCATTTGGTTTTGGTTCGCTCGTCACGCACAGTATGGCAGGCCCAGATTGTAGTGGTTTGTTATACAAACACAGCTGCACTGGGAGCAGAAATAATCACACTGGTTGGTTAAACCTCAGCAGGCAGCGCTGACACAAACCATGTAACCCAAATGTCAAATGATGTAAAACGAAGTTGAAATGATAATGTTAGACAAAAGGTTGATTAAGGAGATGTGATGCTGTGATGCACAGGTGGAGACATTTTTATTATTATTATTATGAGTTTATTGAATTGGGACGATGCACATTATTCAACATTGATGCGTTAGTCATCTATGTAAATGCGCCGGACTTAGCACAAATGCTAATTTCCAGCCGTAGCCCCAAGGCAGCTACACAACAAAGACACAGAAAACTTCATTCAATAGACAATTACAGAACCAGACACAGACAGACAATATCGACCCAGGCAATATTATGACAAAACAGAAGAAGAAAAACCCCAAGAGCATGCATCAGATTAAGAAAACGATTTAGGGCTATTGGCCATCGGTTTATTTTTAACCAATGTTTGAGATTTTTTAATTTTTTTTTTTAAAGGTTAGTAGTAGTCACAGTTTCAGATGCGTTCTGGTAACTTATTCCAGGTTCCTCTTATGAATAGAACCATTTGGTAGATTTGGTTGTTCCTGCTGGTACTCTTAAATGAGCTGTGCTATCGTTAATTCCACCTATTATTTAACTCCTGACAGGTCAAAATGTTTAAAGTTCCTAATTCCTGCAGCCTTGAAATGTTACTACGACATGGGAAGCTGTATGCAGTAACGGATGTAACATCATTTGAAGCCATAAGACTAACAGGTTAGCTGGCTAATTACTGGGTAGTCTGACTTAGGAAATGCAGATGCATCATTAAATAATGAGGCTGTTGTGCATATATTATTTTTTTCTTACATATTAAGAAATTTTCACTGCGGTTTTTGGCACCACAATCTTTAGCCACTTAGCTTAGCTTAGATCATGCTAAAGGTAAGGCTATTAATTTGACAGAACTAGCTTTAAGTTAAAGCTAATCAAGCTAAACAAGTAAGCTGCTGCTAGCTTAGCATGCCAGAGCTGAGCTAGCCAGTAAACTAAAACCAACTTCTTGATTTGAATCAGTTTCTTTTTGGCAGAAAATATCGTTTTATTGTTAAACTTTCTGCATCAAGTCTGAAGCTGATTTTGTTTTGACATAAGCGCGAGGAATGTGGCCAGAGATGGAATCAATGCTTCATGGACTTATGATTATCAATCTGCACATCACTACTCCAGAACGTTAATGCGAGGTCTGAATAACATCCTCTCCTCTTTCTATTATTTGTCTATCATCATTAAATCTGGTCACATTAAACAAATCATCGACCATTTTAAGAACCTGTTGCCATCTGGTTCATTTTATGTCGCTCCCATTAAGCTCTAGTGAGCTCGGTCAGAACAGTTCTCCATTTATTTGAAGCGGGGAGTCCCAACACTTTTAGTCCGACAGTAAAAACAAGATTGTCAAGAGTACAAACACAGCGTAATAATTTGTACTAATTTGCTGCTTACCTGTGTAGCATATAAAGAGGGACTCATTTCTGCAACACTGAACCTTACAGAGGCTGCAAATGGACCTGGAGGCGTGTTATTAATTTGCTGTGTGGTACGTTGCCATCTGCAAAGCCTTAAAGTAGCACTTATTTTTTATTTTATTTTTTTTTTCCCCTGCAAAACCTACAGTCCCACACCTACACAGATGCTTGTGTCTCATCCTCTACAAGATGTCAAAACATGTCTATATAGGTCACTAATTGCTCATGTGGGCGACTGTATCGTTCATGATGTAAACCATATTTATAGCTGTCCTACTTTGAGATTTTTGTTTCTTTACTAAAACACATTGCAGCAAAAGTACAGAGAAGTAAAAGTGTGGGAGTGAACACATAAAAAAGGCCGTGAAAAAGTTGCCGCCGTGCGAGCTGGTTTTATGTTTATTATAGAACGTATGATGTGTAACGTAGTAAAATATCACCTAAAATCAAACACATCTGGATCTTGTTAAGCAAATAAAACTGACCTTGGGAATTCAGGAGGGATTTTAAGATCTGAAAGGTAATATAAGTGAAGGAAGAGAGGCTGGAGGACTTAAATACACTAATAATTCTTGGAAAAATACAAAGAAAAACAGCAATGATGACACATTTGAGCATTTGTAATTCTCTTCCCCAATTAAAAATTACAACTGGCTGTTTCATTTAAGAGAAGTGCGACAAAAAGAGGTTTTCACCACAAGCTCCAGTCAAGGAAAACTTGTTCATTGCTGGCTCTGTCATCAACGCAATCTGCCAAGGCCGGCGCAGCACAACTGAGAAACCACACTGGACATCCAACAAGAAGCCAATTAACAATTAGCACTACAACATAATGAGAGCGAAAAACAAATCAGCAGCAAGTTCATTAAAATGTTCAGTGGTTCAGTCGACCCTTAAGTCTGTGGTTAATGACGACGGCCACGTCAACTGGATGCTTTGCTCCAAAACAAGGTTTAACTTGTAACAGTGCAGAAGTATGAGGTGTGAGTTTATGTTCATGGATGTTTCTTTGATACCAGATTCAACTTAACTTTCCCCACAAATTTAAACTTCTTTAAATACATATTAACCTGAATCCGGCATATTTTAGCAAAGGGATAAATGGAGGTAAAAAAATTACACACCGACTCTGTCAGTTTCCCCGCAATTGGCCGTAATCCTGTTCAGTCCCCAGAGGAAATCCTAGACGAACCGGCTATGTTTCTGTCAGGTTCGTGTCTTTATCACACAGGATGAGATGTTACAATCCTGTTCAATCCAAAAATACATTTCGAAGCCCAGTCAAACTTAAAAAACGACCAGCAGGCTAGCCATCAGCTACCAACTAGCAACCAACAAGGAGACACCAGCTAACTAGCCTAGCCAACAGCAGTAGGCAATATGCAGCACATCATTGGGGTTTTCAAGCAGGTACCTCCCTTCACCGACGTTTCGTTAAGTGACAGTGATTTACAGCGAGTTCCAGCGTCCCCTCCATGTAGCCACCACGCAGCCGTATGACTTTCAACCACTAAGAGATTAGCTTAGCCCTACTACAAACCACTAAACCACTAAAACCACTCAGCTAGCCTTACATTTAGCACGCTCCCCAGCTAGGATGTTTCCTCTTCAGCCACCGCCACTCACTTGCTCACTCTGCTGCCAGGGACATGTTGTTTACTGCAACCCCCTGTTCTTTCCCTGCCCAGCTCACACAGAAGAGCAATGGTGGATTTTGCCACGAATCCACGACGATCCACCTACACCCTCATTTGTTCAGCAGTATGTTTAAGGTTTATGCAGTTGCAGATGTTTGAAATAAAAACAAAGTAATACTATTTGAACCTTTGTATTGTTTGAATAGCTTGATATTGAAGGCAAAATATTAATGATAATGTATATTTATAAATAGCGCTAGGTCGAGTTTAATATAGAACACATAGAGTAGGTACGGGGAGCCTTCATTCTGCACATAACATACAGAAATGACTCCAAAAGACAAAGGTGAAAAGACGACAACTTGAAGTTTCTTGAAGACATTTCAACATATTTTTAGGAGTTCAGATGCTGAACCTGGTCACTAACAGACTTTAGTGATGCAGTTTCTTGATGGATAACACCCACAGATATTCTTATTTAAATCCCAAGTCCCCACCAGTCCTTTAGAAATAAAGGCACAACTTTACGTTTATGCTTATTTTATTTTTTTTGTTGTAAGCTACATGAATTCATTCACCATATAACAAGATTCAAGATTCAAGATCACTTTATTGATTCCTGCAGGGAAATTGTTTTGTCCAAGTCTCAAGCAAACAGAGAACATAAATTTGACCAGACATAGACATAAGAATATGAGTCAAGGAGAAAAAATAGAATAAGATAAAAAATAAAAAAAATAGTCTAGTGTAAGAATGAAGTAACTACAAGAAAATTACAAGAAAATATACAGTTTAATCTACAATCACAGACATGAGTTATATATATATACACATTTTAAAGTGTCTCAGTGTTTGTTAAATAAAGTTTCTATAAAGTAAAGTGTCTTGTATGCAGATACAGATGCAATCACCCAAGCCATTAGCCGTTAGCCTGCTAACAGTTAGCGTTGTGAACATGCTATATATTTGCTTTAACTGGAGGTAAAACTAGTCCAGTAGCTTCCAGAAAGTCTCTGCATAATAACATACTGTAGCAGAGGAAATAAATACTTTGCATGTAACTCGGCATAAAACAGAAAATTGTTAATTTACATTTTTATACGAATTGAATAGCCTGCTCAGCAGATTTAAAATCTCCGACTTATCTGCAATTCATTCCTCTCTCATCCGTCTCTCATTCTAGTTTTAATTTTTTTTTTTCTTAATAATCAATGCATTGTATATGAAACACTGTGAGCTTCGCACTTATCAGAATGAACAAGAAAATTCAGCAAGCTACAGCAAAGCGGTCACATTTCATTTGCATTTAAAGAGCCGGGCACATTTCAGACAAGAGAAACAATGGAAAGTGACACATAGGGATGAATATTACTGCTTTACTATTCAACCACGGCAATAAGAAAATACACCCGCAGACAACAGAGGCAAAAACTGATAAAAGTACATTGCATTCAGCAACTGGTTCGTGCAGAGTCTTTATTTTTCCATCAGAAGTGCATTCATGTGGCGAAGGCTTCAACACTGCAAACACTTTGGATTTACAGGTGGAGAGACATTTCTAAAAAAAAAAGACTTTCAGTCTCAACAAAATGCTCTTCCCCCTCGAAGCTTCCATTCACAGACAAAACATTTAAAATAGACTCTGCGTGGTTGCGGCTGTGGGCAAGAGTCCAACAGAGCGATGAAGAGGACGTCCAATGCAATCAAAATAAATAGAATAAATCTGGATGCTGAATACGATTCTGTCTACTGATGCTGCACGGACTGGAAACAATGACGCTACATATCCACAGTTTGTTAAGGAAATTTTTTTTTGTGGCTCTAAGATATGACAAGACATCAAATCTGTGGAGTATAGTTGGATAGTTGGATTAAAAGAGAAACTCTTCTTCGTCTTCGTGCCATCGGAATAATCTCAGAAAGACGTAACTGCGCACTCATGGCTGACTGCACGTACAGTTGACTCAGTTGCTATTTCTATTGCATCTATTTCACATGCTGCTTTTTAAAACTTACCTATTTAATACTTAAATATACACCGATCAGCCACAACATTATGACCACTGATAGGAGAAGTTAATAACGTTGACTGTCTTGTGTCAATTTAACGTTCTGCTGGGAAACTTTTGGACCTGGTCTTCATTCATGTGGATGTTATTTAGACGTGTAGCCCCCACCTAGACCAGACCAGGCCCCCTCCCACCCTATAGCAATGACCTTGATGGCAGCAGACACACACATGTCGCATTCATTGTGGACAGCAAAGGGAATATTTGTGCATTCATTGCGCAGGGAAGCATGGATTGAATCTTGAAGAAGAAAACTTCAGAGAGGGATGAAACATCATGGGTGGATTCAGAGAGAGAGAGAGAGCGGTTGATATGAGACATAAAGAAAAAGCAGGCCTGTAACAGTGCAGACTCTTTTTCCTCTTTTTAAATGCAGAGACTAGTTCACAATAAGCACTTTATATCTCATGCTATAGCAGTGAGGACATTGTTCAGTGGTTATGTTATGAAGAAAGTTCCAGAATGTTCATTTAATTTTCAATGTCACTAAAACATATTCAAATCATTATGGCTTTTATATTTTGTTAATTATTGCATACAGTATATTACATGACATTATACTGTGTAACAGATATTTTCCACCAAAAACGAGTGGTGTTAAACTTAAAAAAGAAAAACACTTTCCCTGCTCTTTGAAACATTTATGAAGGATTAATCATTCATAATTTTTTTTAAGCGGCTACTTAAACATTCTGAATAAAT
Organism: Mugil cephalus; assembly: GCF_022458985.1. Taxonomy (NCBI): domain Eukaryota; kingdom Metazoa; phylum Chordata; class Actinopteri; order Mugiliformes; family Mugilidae; genus Mugil; species Mugil cephalus. Next base: position 24,862,182 of record NC_061780.1, on the reverse strand, counting down.
TTGTTGTTAAAAAAAAATGTTGGAAATACTTGCTACAGCACTGTGAAGGTACAGAATATGAACAGTATGTAAGTGTTAAAGAGGTTCCTTTTCCTTCTGATCTGAACTCACCGGCAGTTCGACAGCGAGACACCATCTTATTCGACCCCCCCCTGTAAAGTGATGAACACAGCGTTTTCCAGTGCAGCCTTATCTGCAGCGACACGGCGGCACACAGTTCGCCGCTCCACTTCAATATCAGCGAACACGCAACCGGGGAAATGTGACAGCCGCACTTGACTGCGTTTCAGCCATTATCACATCCACCAGTTTAAACACTGCTGCCTTTTTTTTTTTATTCTTTTTTTTTTTTATGGTTGATTACTTCCTGTTTGATCAAATGAACGTGTCATCAAATGGCTGCTGACGGACTCTGGAGGCCTGGTGACCTTTCACCTCCCAAACAGGAGCTGACAGCAGAGAGGCGTGTTCATTTATCGGATGAGTAAAAGTGAAAGAATAGAAAGCAAAATGAAAAAAAAAAAATGCATGGTACCATTTTGCATACAGATTGCAAAGCCTTATGGGAAAGTCACTCCCCTGAAGAGGAACATCTGTGATCGTCTAAATCAAAACTCACCGATGCACTCAACAAGTTTGGAGCTCGATGTGCAAATACACTCTGGGCCCTTAGGAGATTCTAAACTCCTTCTATCTTTAAAAAACAATTTGACTTCAGGACATCACGAGGAAAATCTCATCTGTTTCACATTGTTGATAAATTGCGAGCTGCGTCATGTTTTCCTGAGAGGTGCAACAGCGTAATCTGAGGGAACATCTCTCCAAGTTTGTTTCAGATGTTTATTTATCCCACTTCCACTGTTTCCCAGCACGGCCGGCTTTTCTAGCCGTCTGCCTCTATAACTGCTCGCTCTGACGGAGCTCTACTTGTCGAGGGAGCGGGAAGCATTATTAATGTACCACCCCCCCTTCCCCCTAACCACATTTTCCTAGTCAATCCGGGAACTGGTGACTCTCCAATCATAAAACTGCTCTCTGAACCCCTGCACACGCTTCTCGTTTGGCTGTCCCATATGTACACTGAATCCAGTTATTATTTTATTTTTTAGGTTGGTTTGCATTTGTGAAATCTGATTCGCCTCCTTTTTCTCGCTCTTGGTGCTCAGGTTATGAACACAACTCCGGCGTTTCCTCACTAGAAAAACAACAATTGTAATTGTGACCTTGCACATAACAACTTTAACCAACCAGATGTGTGGGGGCTATCATAACCTCCTGAGAACCAAGCATTTGTCTGGAATTTGGAAATACAAGATTAAGATCTTTAGGTATTTGGGGTTAGTAGGACCTCAGGAAACATAAAAACTAAAACAAATAAGCATCATCGTTGAACTGGAAGTAGTTTCTGATAAAAATATGTGGACACAGGGATTATTAAAAATTGGAAACAATGAAATCCCATCTTCCAGACACATGTACTTGTTAAGAAAAGTTAATAAGTATAAATAAACAAGTGTATTGACCCTTCGCTACCAGTACATGACAGATAAAAGTGTCTCCTTATGAGGACAACGGCTCTAAATGAAGCAGAATAAACTCCCACAAACCCAAGACATAATGTCCCCGCATGAGGACGCCAGGTCTCAGAAGGATAAAAAGCAATGCAGTCTAAGCACAGAAATCTTCCAACAAGAACTAATGCCTGGATTCCACTTGTTTCTTCTGATCCATTTACTTCTCCTTTCTTTGGCAGTCGGAGATATCTGTAAAAAAATAAATAAATAAATCTCTGACTGCTTTTCAAATCTGCACAACAGCTCTTTGCCTTTTTTTTCTTGTTAATTTTACAGTTTAGTTGCTATTAAAGCCTATGATTCTAACTAACTATTGTCCATGCTCAATTTTTGCTACTCGATAGCCGTAACCATGGAGACTTCCACTTGCTCCGACGTCACATGCATGCCCTCTATAAACATACAAAAATAACAGAAAATATAATTGTCCCAAGTCACATTCACTCCATTTAACATGGAGTATGTGAAGCTTATGACCTATATTGTAGCCAGCCACCAGGGGGAGCTCTGCATGCTTTGTCTTCGCTTTAGACGAGTTGTCATGGATTCTACTTTTCATACAGTCTATGGTCTAGACCAGATCTCTCCTTGGAATCGAGTGGGGTGAACACATTGACATAAAACTCGACCGTCCACCTCTCCTTCTGCAAAAAGTCGACGTCTTTGAACTACATCAGCTGCCCTTAGATAGCTTTACTTATTGTCCCTGCAAGGAGTAAATTAAGTCATTTTGTATTTTTCTGTCATCTGTAATTAAGCCAATCTACTTTATGAATGAGAAACCTTCAGAGGATTAATCATTATTTGCTGATAAACTGATTCATTAACTGAATAATTCCTGATTATTAATATCAAATGATGATGGTTTAATTACAAACAATTGCCTGTGTTCTGTTTAGCGCTGCAGAGATAAAGTTTTCATTAACCAAACAGAGCTGCAGAGCAATGCAGCAGAGTGCGCTGCTTCCCTGGCCCAGACTAAACGAGGGCTTGTTTTACAGCATTGCCTCAGAGCTGGCACTTGGTGTAAACAGGCTGTGCTGCACGCTGAGGTGGACTTTGAGAAGACAATACCAAAAAAGTAGACAGGCCAATCCATTACAAGGCCTCTAGGATTGCACTTTCCTCAGATACCGAGGAGTCCTGGGAGACCCAATACACCATGTTCCTGGAGATGGGAACAATTTGGCCCAGGTTGGCTAATTCTCTGAGACCATGTACTTACTCACAGCAACGATGGTGCAACACAAACACACACAAAACAAAACAAAAATGTGTACTGGAGGATTTCTCTGACTTGCATTTCTTGAAAATAACTCAAAAGCTCAACCCCATGTAGACGTGAAACATCTGGTTGTGTAACCTCTCAGCACAGCTGATGAGCGACTCTTAACCTCTGGCCTTTTCCTTACGCTGACACAGTGCTGCAATTTTTGTGTCAGCGGATTGAGAAAACGAAAAGGACTTTTGTTCAGCATTTCAGTTACACCGAGAAAACACAGCAGAGATGGAAAAGAACGGATTCAGGAACAGATGGCTCCCCTTGAGAGTTGCTGAAGGGTGTGATTTAAATTAAAACAAAATGAATCATACGAGGTGTTTTTTTTTTCTTTATTGAATTCTTTGCAATTATCAAGGGAAAGTAAAGACATGTTTGCTTGTCCACTGTGATGTGGATATGGATTTGTTTATTTTCACAATGCTCTGGGATTCGGAGTCCAGTGTACGCCTTAGCATAGCAGAAAGGAAGACAACTTTGTAGATGGTACACTGGGGACATTAAAACAGCTGTTTTGATTTTACGGCATCAGCAGTCAAGTCTGCTGGTGGTCCGGAGCTGGGAACGACAATAAAAGAAGACCATTCAAATGCATTAATCTCCACTAGAGGATGCACAAGATCAGAAGTTGACACTGACTAGTCTCTGATGACGTCACACATAAAAACACAGTAGAAAGCAATGCTTTACAACAATGAACTCTATATTCTTGACCTGAATACATATGCTGAGAACAGACAGGGTTGCACAGACTGAACACGAGACAATAACAACATGGACGCCTCAGAGAAGACAGGTGGGAAGCCCAGTGAGTTGTTGCAGAAAAACTAGCAACGGTGCATCAAGTGTTTCACTAAAGGTGAAGCCCATACCATTGTCAGTCTTGTAATACAATAAAAACACTACTGCAATGCATCTGAAAAGGTATCCGCTAACGCTAGCAGAGGAACAGCCCAAATCCTCTGGACAACTTCACCAAACGTCCTGTGGTAACAGAGAGAAGGAGGAAGCACATCATCAGTTTGATACAATTATTAGACGTTTAGCTGTCATAGCCTACACGGGAAAGACTTTGGCTTTTTCTTTTTTTTTTTTTTTCACGCTGTGAAGTACTAAACGGTATTGACAGAATTTACATCAGCTATTGATAAGCTAATGTGTTTACGTTCTGTTCTGTTGTGTTCCATTAGTCGGCTTTGTAGCCATGGTAGTACAATGTGTTTTTTGTCCTTGATGTCAGTGAACGCACCATGAGAGAAAGTTATGGCAGAGCTGAGAGTTTACGCAGTTGACGAAGGAAGCTATGGATTCTTTTCTGCAACTTGCAGAAAACCATCCATAGCTTCCTTTGTGTGATTCACTATAATATGTATTCAGGTCAAGAATCTACATTTCATTGTTGCATAGCATTAATTTATATTGTGTTTTATTAGTGACAGTACACGAGTAAGTAATAAGTGATAGTAGCTGATGTCGACTGGACTTTTACCACATATTAGTCAACTTTAAAAAAAATCAAAAGTCGTTCAGCCCCTAATACATGCTGTGCACTGCAGAAATTTATGGCCTGTATAAAAACAGGCAGCAACCCAACACCATCAATAATATTTAACAGTACTCCACAGTCCTTGAAGGACATTTTATTATATGAAAAATTCTCATAATTAAACATTTTACCAAGCTTCTGTACAAACAGAAATGACTGTGTTTGTGGTCTTTAATAATCTTTACTCATATTTAAATCACAAAGCCACAGAAATTCACAGTTTTCGCATAAAACAAAAGAACTTGATGCTTAAAAATACTCCCCTACAGTTGAGGTTGGGACAGGGAGTAAAGTTTTTTTTTTTTTTACTGGTGCTTTGTTTTCAGTATTAGTCTTATTCCATTAAATCTATGTAGAACAATTCTTATCTTTGACCATGAGTCATCATTTTTATGGCAAAACGCAGGTTAAACCTCTATTGGAATCTGGTTTTATCACCTCCTTTTTAAAATTCACTGCTCCTGCCTTGACCAACTTTTTTTTTTAAAAAAAAACACGTATGTGTATATCTTACTTGGCCTTTCCACCACTGTCATATTTGCTAAAGGGAAGCATACAGCAAACAGACCTGCAGAGTGGAGTGTTGATTCTAGCACCTTTCATATAACACCGGGAGTCATTTGATAAAGTGTTAATATCCAGAGCTTTCACTCCTCTTACCACATCGTGACAGTAGCGTCTCACTGTTGTTTTCATTGCCTTAAATGAGCTGTTAGCTAATAAACACGTAATAAACTGAAGAAAAGAGATTCGTCACATCCAGAAGGCCAACATTCGTGTTATTCCATCTGTGCTGAGACAGAGTCTACATCTCCCAATGACTTTCGTAATAATATTAGAGGTGGTTTGCTCTTGTGTCTGAGCCGCAGAAGTGATATATGAATTCAATTTCCTGTCAGTCTCGTGAAAGCAGCACAACTCTGCTAAGATTGCAACTTCTTAACCCTCGTCAGACACGCAACAAAAGTACAGTTTGATCCCGGCGATGAGATCGTCTGATGTGCTCATCCAAATGATGCCACGAGATGGGGAAAAAAAATATATATCACTCAATCAGTCTCAGCTTCAAAAGACTTGGTGACACGTGAATATATGCAGAATAAAATAATGATTCATTAAACCATTTGTGTGTTTATGCATCTTTAGTAAAAGAAGCTTTATACATGACGTCGTGACGTTGCTTCGTAGCAGCCAGATGAGTGTAGCTGTGGTGGTTGGATGATTTCTCTGTTCTATTAACTTTTTTTTAACGTATATAATCTACAGCAGAGTAAATAATGTTGGTGGTTAAAGTACTAAATGAAATATCAGATTCGTATTTTGTGTGTGTTCTGGTGGTTTGTGAACTATGGGCTGGTTGTGATACAATGTAACCAGTTCATCAAAAACAAAAAAGAGAAAAGAAAAAGATGAATGAAGCTGGAATCGATGTGGACAGAAGCGATGAAACATCTTCTTCTTCTACTAAATTAATCTGTGACTGGAGGTAAAGATGGAGGAAACACTTTCTTCTTCTCCTTCACCTTCTTTTACCTCCACCACCTCCTCCTCCAACAGTTTCTTCCACCCTTTACTCCTCCCCCTCCCTTTTTTCCTCCTCCTCCTCCTTCTTCTCCTTCACCTTCTTCCATCCCTCCTCTTCCTTCCTGGTCCACATCTTCATCCTTCGCCTTATTCTATCTTAAACAACTTCTCCCTCCTCCTCCTCCTCCTCCTCCTCCATCTTCTTCTTCTCTTACTTCCTCTCCTTCTTCTCCTCTTCCTCCTCCTCCATTTTCTCTGTCTATATCCAGCAGTTTGTTCTTCTTCTCCTTCTCCCTCTCATTTTTCACCTTATTCTCCTCCTCTTTCATCTTCCTCCTTTTCTGCTCCTCCTCTTCCTCCTTCTTCTCTTTCTATCTAAAGCAACTTCTCCTCCTCCTCTTTATCCTTCTTCTCCTCCTCCTCCTCCACCTCCTCCTCCTCTTCTTCTCCTGTCCTATTTCCAGCAGACGTGATGCAGAACCACTTCCTCATTAAAGTCTTACAGTGACTGATGTTTTGACGTAAACACGCACAACTCTGATCATGTTTTATTTATTGTCCATGTAATTAACATTAATTAACATCTGAGCTCGTATCGGAACGACTCAAACGAAGCCGAAGGAATATTAGAAAAGCAGCAACGTAAGATTAAATCATGGTTTGAAACAGAATTTGGAAATAAAACGATAAAAAACGCGCATGTGGTTGATAGTGTGTAAAAAGTTGGTCGAGCGTCACGCTGTGTTGAGCTCTGGGAATCTTTCCAAAGCCAGAAATAAAAAAAAAAATAAATAAAAAAATCACATGAACAGAAATAAAGGCAGCAGCAGCGTTGATGGCGGTGAATGGAGAGGAGGGGGAGGGGATTGGGGGTGGGGGGGCTATGTGAGACACTATTTCCTGTGTTTTCTAACCAGCTCTCCATTCGCCAAAAGCCCCGAGCTTGTCAAAGTGACGGCTCCATTGACAGCGCACTAGTGACACATTGAACCGGGGGCGAATAATAATAACAGAGACTCAAACTGAAAAATAGGCTCGCCCCAGTCGTCCTTTGTCAGCGATGCCATTAAAATTCAGAGGCAAATAGCTGGCTGAAAGACTTGTGAGCAATTACTTCTGCTGCGACTGCAAATAAAAGCACTAACCTGAAAATCTGTACAGTCAAACAGCTCATTTATTGTCATTTTTGACATATAAACTTTTTAATGTCAGGCTGCAGCGATACCAACACAAGAGCGGAACATAAAATCCATATAAATGCGTTTATAAATCCCTCTTTATAAACCACCCCGTGCATTTATCCATCTACTGTATCTCTGATATATTTTCCTTCCCTTCTCCCTTTGGGGTCGTATCATCTCTCAGCTTGAATTCCAGCCGACTCCGCTGGCCACAGGTTATTTGTCATCCCTCATTTCGTCTTTGATCCCGCAGCTTTCCGAGGCCCAGGCGATCCGAGCCATCCCCGGCACCCTTTTGTAATTAATAACAGGCGTCTTTCTGGGGAATTCTGCTCATTTGTTTTCTTTTTTCCCCCCATAACCATCCAGCTGTGTCTGCACGAGTCCCCCAGTAATTGTTTTTTGGCCGTGGCTGGTGCAGAATAGCAGGGAAATGCACTTAAATTTCGGTTTGAGAGCGGACGAGGAGGAGTTTGAGGGGGGGGATGGAGGTTGTTTGTGCCAGTGGGCAGGGGAGGATTGTTCTATTGCTTTACTGGCCCACCTTGGACCTCGGCTGATGTCATTTCTCATTAAAATAATTGGTCTTGATAGGAAACAGGAGAGCTTTGATATTCTCCTCATCCAGGAGTATGAAACTAATTATTATTTGGGATCAAGCACTCGCTTAGCTGGAAAATTCAAAAGGATATTGCTTCCTGCGGGGATAAGTGCCTTGCTATTGTTCACTTATCTGCTCGGCTTATTAATCAGAAACAAGGTTTTTAATCAGGAAGGATTCTTTAATCAGAAAAAAAAAGAAAAACAGAGCTCTTAGAAAGCAAGAAAAACATTTGCTGCAAGTGTTGTGTTTTGGCTGGGAAATACGCCAGCAGGACTTTGGTTCTGTGCACAGCATGATGTGTTTACTTCCAAGCCTCTTACCAACATTTGACTGGCACTAAATGATAAAAAAAAAATGAAAACAGGATGATTGCAAGAAAATTGTAGCGTGCTTGAGTTAACCACTTAAGGCTATCTGCTGATTAAAAGAAGATACATGATTTATACGCCCATCTTTAGATGTTAGACTAAGCTTAAGAGGAAATCGTTAGCGGCTGAAAAGGCTTAAAGTGTCATAAGTTGCGTTTCCATCACATTTTTTCGCTAAATAAAAGCGATATTTATGAAATTTCGATAAAGTAGAATTGTGCTTTGCACGTATTTCGATTAAAAGGTGTTTTTGTACATGTAGATAAACATATAAACGGAAGCGCCAGATACTGAGCCGAGCAGAACTGGTACCTACACCATGCAGTGACGGGCAAATGTGAAACAAAAAAGTTCATTCCATTACACTTTTGTGATAAAAAAACTTTTATATGTATGCGTCTGAAAAGAAAAGCCATGAATGTTTTAGCTTTAGATATTTGAGATGTTTGTCAAAATGTTACCAGTTTTTTATTGCGATATCTGGGTTTGCCCATTTCTAGGGAGAATGGAAACGCAGCAATAGTCAGATTTGGACTTTATTATAGAGACCGAAACAACAAAAAGTAGCGTTAGTTTAGATAACTAGACGAAAATAAAACAATTTTGCAGACTGTTGCTGATTTAACAGTTCGATGTGAAGTTTCGAAAGAGTAATATTGATGAAATAGGGGCATCTGGACAATTTTATGTCAAATAAGATTTCTAAAATAACATTATTTAGTTAAGAACTTATAATAAAACCATCTCTGCTGCCATCCTTACAGGTTAGTGTTTCACATGATCTTTGTCAAGGTTTGTTGTTCCACATCTGTCCATGTCATGTTGTGTTTCCTGTTTTATTTTGTTAAGTTGCTCGGTTTCCTGTTGTTTCTCCTCGTCTCTTGATTGGTTATTGGTCTCACCTGTGTTGATTGTCCTCATGTGTTTCATCTGTGTCTTGTCAACCCTCAACCCTCATGTGTATATATAGCCCTGCCTTTCCCTTTGTTCCTTGTTGAGTTGTTAATGTTAGCTCCACGCCATGTTCCGTGGTTCCTCGTCCTTGGTCCACGTCTTGCTACCATGTTTCCTTGTCGTGTTTGATGGTTCTTTTGTATTTTTGGTTGCACTACCAGCACCTTTTGTTAATTATTAAAAACTTTTTGTTTTGGAGATCCTGCCTCATCAATAGTTCTGCATCTGGGTCCTCGCCTCGCCTCACCTACAACATCCTCAACTCCCCTCCCTGACAATCTTTACTCTTTGTTCCATGTTTTTACGAAAACAGTAGTTACCAGGAGGTAACCCCAGTTCTCCGAGCATGTGCCAACACTTGACAGTTTATTGCAAAATAAAGCCAAGAAATGAAGAGTTATTGTGGAGAATGTGCAGTTATGTTAAAGAGGAAGGTGAGCAAACAATGGTTGATATGCAACAAAAAGATAATTCACTACAGAATTTTCATAAAAATTTGGAAACAGGAGGTTTTTCCTTTGTCTTATTGACATTCAGTAGAGAGAGATGACCGCGAATGTTATCAACACTCTCAAACGAGTTTTCTTTTAAAACTTAACTGATGGTACTGTATTAATCCAACAGAAGAAGGCGACCAATGTCTCCAACGTTGCTGTCCACAAGAATTCCAGCTTCATTCATGTTTTTCTAACACTTGAATAACCACTTATTCAACTGCTCTGACCCAGTTTCTCTTAAGAAAACCTATTGGTGTTTTGAATCGTTTTGTGCAGTCATTCTGTGAAAATCGCCCAACTTTACTTTACTGACGTCACTAGATTGATTCAAAAGAAGAAGGTGATCAAGATGTCCCCACATTTCCCACGTCAGCAGTGCAACTACGATACAGAGGTCATGAAAATGCCTGAAATGAACAATACGTGCATGTACGTCATAACATCCATTTTAAATCACCTGACACTTTCAAAGCAACATTCATCTCTGTGTCGTGTGAACAAGACTGATCCTTAAAATAATCAGGAAAAGTTGTTCACATGATTATTTTAAGTGTCCGACAATCACCTCAATCAGGCCGGTGTTATCTCTAATTGTGAATGTGAATGCACTTGATGGTGAAGTTGTTTTTCCATGAGTGTATCGGCTCCACGTGGAACCCTCTTGACTCCACTGAAATGTGAAAGCACTGATTTGTATAGATTTTTAACCACCATCATATCATTCTTTTCCTTCATTCCTCTGCAGCAAAGTCACAGGTCATACCTCATGCAGCCATTAGTTTTGTTTATTTTTTATTATATCGCACAAACTACGCCAAGTTTGTCTTCATTTCAGCTCAAGGACTTTCTTAAAGTCACCAGTGAGATCATTCCATAATTTGGCTCCTAGAAAAGAAACACATCTGTATTTATCAGGAGTTCTCACTTTGCATGGTTCAAAAATTCACAATCCTCTAAAATTATAATTTCCTTCTCTTAAGGAAGGAAATAATTTATTCGGGTATTGTACATTTTCAAATGCACAGTATACGAGCATTTTAAGATGTGTGACCATATGAACAATGCAACATTTCTTTTTATTATCATTATTTATTATTCTAATATCTTTTTTTTTCTTAATTTTGATTAATGGATCTATATTTGTTTTATACACATTTCCGACTATGGACCTGAAAAATATGCTATTCGTAAACATTGTTAAACAGCGTTTTTGTTTAACAAATGACTTATTTTATAAATAATAGCAACAGATTTGGATAGTTTCTGCATTACATTTCCAACACAGTTTGAAATTTAGTTTCATATACTTTGAATTTTGACCCCATTTAAGCAAAGTTTAATTTCACAGTGCGAACCCCACCAACACCATTCATTTTTCATTTCATGATAATTTATTAATATCAAACCATTTCTTTTCACCTTTTTAACCAATTTTCCCTGAACAGTTGTCAATAACTATTTCATCTTGTCCTCTGAGAAAAATTAATTTGTATCCTCTGCAAATGTCATCATTTTAGATACAGTACAAATATAATAAATAACTTCGGTCCCAAAATTGAACCTTGCGGTACACCACAGGTTACTCTTCTAAAAGAAGGTTGAGCCGTATTAATTTTCACATGTTGAAACCTGGCCTGTTTTTAGTTTGTAATTTGAATGGGATTTCTTTGCATTTGATTGATAATTAAAAACGCATTTTTTCTATCAAAAACTCCAGTGTCCTGTTGCCTAGCTGCCTACCAAAAAAAAGAGAAACTAAAAGGAGTCCAATCACTGACTTCATCCTCATTCCTTACCTCTGGGTCCGTCTTCCTGTGTTGTCTTGTAATAGCAGGAAAAGAGCAGGTGATCCAAATTCTATTAAGGCACCAGCCAGTTTTCATGCGCCATTAACATTTTGGGAGAAAAGGAAAAAAAGAAAAAGAAATGGATGTCCAATTATTTATGATATTAACAATGGCTCAGTTCCATTTAGTGCTCCAGTGAGCCAGCATGCACATTCCCCATAGCCCCGAAACTGACTCGCCTGAATAGAGTCCAGCTATTGTTACTGTAATAACAGTAGCTTCCTGCTAAGATGTGTCAAAAATGTCCACTCTGAAAAGGTCGTTTTTAAAGCTTTTACTGATATCAGTTACACCTGTACATTACCTAAAATGTCAGTTGTGGAAAAAGGCAGATCATGGCGTGAAACGGTTTTTAACAGCAACGTGGTGAACATATTCCTGTTGTATTTAGCATATAGATGAACTGAAGGGTGAACATTGGTCGCTGTTCAAATCCAATAAAACCTCAATGAACCCAAGCTGAGAACAACCACTGTTCTCTGCAGCAAATAAAACTGGATTTCATTTTTGTTTTACTACCTTTCAAACCTACAGGGGATTAATATTTTACATTGAAAAGAGAGATGTTGGGTAGAAAATCGGTTTAAGTGTTGGCTCCTGAACATCATTACGTTTACAAGGTTTGATATAAAAATCAAGCCCAGGAGTAAAACAGTAACTCAACAACAAGGAAAGGGATCTCATGAAATTTGGGCCCCCTCTCGTTCCAGTAAAATGCTCGATCGTGATGATCGGTGTCGGGAGGCTGGAGGTTCGCACGGCACTGAACGCACCACGGCATGAAAACAAATGTCAGCAGCCACACAATCACGGTGCAGCCTGCAGCAGAAAGCACACACACACACACACAAAAAAAATGAGATGAACATCATTATAAAAGAATTTTTTTCCTGCACGTTTCCTGCACGTTGGATGATTATTAGAACAGAAGGATACAGAAATAAGACAAATGCATTGTGGCAAATATTCATTTCTGTGTTTCAGAGCAGTTTAGTATTGGGGCTTAGTTTTCAGGCTGAATCTACTGAATGAGAGACTCCAAAAATAAGTCTGAAAAGACGTAAATGTAACGTGGCAATTCCCAAGGAGATACCAGAAGTAGGCCAATCACCGTTAGCATGGCAGTGTCTCAGTTCAGAGTCTGCACTATGCAGATTTCTACCTTTATTACCATTCATTTATTCATTCATTCTCTGTAACCTCTGGTCCTGTGGAGGGTCATGGGAGGGCTGGAGCCTATCCCAGCTGTCACTGGGTGAGAGGCGGGTTTGGGGGGGTGGGAGGGGGGTCCACCCTGGACAGGTCCAAGGGCTAATTCAAAGAGACAGACAATAATATACACTCACACCTACAGACAATGAAATAAAACCTTTACATAAACCTGTACTTCATGAAGAGAGTTATCGGTATGTCAGTATCTGTGGATGTAGTTTTAGGAACGTTTATGCTTTTGAAGTCGAAGCTACGCATCAATGGAGACCACAAGAGCTGTGATTGGTCCGCTTGGTAGTAGCATGTTTTCACTGCAGTATCTCCAGCTACTTCTCCATCTCCATCCACTTTTGAATCGATTGATTTGGATCAATAAAGATGGAATGCCTCACAGAGGAATAAATGAAAAGTTTATTTCGAATATTTAACCTCCTGAGACCCAAGCATTTATTTGGAATCCGTCTTAATTTCTTTAAGATAAGATTAAGATCTTTAGGTATTCGAAATTAGTATAATGTTAAATAAATTAAGCATCATCTTTGAACTGGAAGTGGGTTTTTGGTGCGTGGACACAGGGATTATTTCATTGTATATTACAATTTAAGTCACCAACGGTCACCAAAACAATAATAATTCATTTTAATGGAAAATCAGAAATGGTAATGATGAAATCCCAGCGTCCTCAAGTGAGTACTTGGGAATTTGTTAAATTTTCATGTCATATCAAACTAGAAAAGTTAATAAGAATAAAAAAAAACAGGTGTATGACCCTTCGTTACCAGTACATGGAAAAGAAAAGTGTCTCCTTATGAGGACAACAGGTCTAAATGAAGCAGAATAAGCTGCGACAAACCTAAAACATAATGTCCCCATATGAGGACGCCAGGTCTCAGGAGGAAGTTATAAGAAGTTATAAGAAATATAAACATTCATCAAGAAATAATAGAAAATGCAAATATATCAATATTTAAGTGAGACTATTATACAATCAGAACCAGAATTACTTTATTGATCCCAGGAGGAAATTACTTTTCATTACAGCAGCTCCTACTCAAAGTGAACCAGTCTTGAGAGCAATGAACCACGTAGGCAATAAGAATAAATACAAGTAAGTAGGCAATTATAGTAAGAATACACTCATCAATGTAAAACATATAAGAAATATATATAGAAATATGTACAAGTATAAGTGCCCCTGTATTCTGAGTGGTTGCTCTATAATAACAATGAATAAGTGATATTGCACAGCAGGAAATTATTGCACATGATGAGTCCAGAGTCCAATAACTATAAAAGGAAATATGTAAAAGTATATGGAAAAAAATGACCTAACAAAAATAGTAAAGATAGATAAGAAGAAAAAGTTAGAAATGGGCAGGAACAATGTCAGCAAACATATTCACACAAGCACACTTTATTTTATTTATTTATTTATTTTTCGTACTGGGTTGGAGCAAATAATGGACAAAATACAAAATAAATATATAATTTAATTTACATACTCGAAAAGGAGTGGGTGGAAGTAAAAAAAAAAAAAAAAAAAAAGAAATCCCATCCCTCTTCCTTAAATCATTAATTAATGATAGTTTGCCTCCTGTCTCCTCTATGTGAATATATACATGCACATGTTAACACACACACACACACATACATGAACACATATTCAGTGCCAACATAGATGAATAAGTGTGGAAATAAATGAGAACCCTACATCCAACAGCTTCTTCCTCCCTGTTCTGTTTGAAGACCATATTTTTATACCGTATGTTAAACTGGTGGATGTTTGAACGCTGCTTTAACTCCACATTCAAACTGTTCCATAATCTTACACCACAGATGGAAATGCAAAATCTTTTTGTGTTTGTATGAGCACTGTGAATTAAACTCCTCTGTCAGCAGGTTTTCAACCAATTCAACACGTTTTAGTGAACCAGAGAAAAAGGAAGAGGAACGGAGGAGACAAAAGCAACGAAGTTCAAAGGGCTCTTCTTGTTTTTCTCTTCATCACATCTCAGGATGATCATTTTAAAGACTTCAGATCAAACGATGGATAGAACAGGCTATGTGTCCCATACACACCCATGTTGTCGATGTTTTAGCTGATTAAACGTGTTGCACTGGTGACGTAACAAGTCGACTTTAAGGAGAACTTGTGCAACTCAAAAGCACAAAAAGAAGGCTCTTCTTGTTTTTTATTTTCATCTAATCTGAACATTAAAATCCTCATATATTTCTAGACCAGCTGATCTGCAGGATTCAGGAGAGGTCCTCTCTGTATCCTAGCTTCCTATCTGACAGTAGCTCTTCCTGTTTCTTTTTTTGAATGACGAACACAGACTACTGCCACCTGCTGGTGTGGAGGGTTATTTCCTTTCATGCAGGCCAGCTGGTTGTTGGCTGTAGTCTCTGTGGTGAGTTCAGGTCCCAGTTGACCTCTGTTGCCGATAGTTCTTTGACTATCATAGATAGTCATACATAGTCTTACAGTCCAAAAGTATTTACTTTATTATATTTTACTTTTATTAATATTTATCTTTAATTTTTCCACTCTGTGTATAGTGAAATGTAATTTCATGTAATGTGCACAGCTGGTGTAAAACTTTAAATGAATTTTTGAAGTAAAATGAGAACTAAACATTTGCAAAAACTATCACTTTAGCTTCTCAAGAAGAAGATTTCATGTTCTTATACAAAACATATATAAACTTATACATAAAACTATATAATTGGATATTTTTAGACATTAAAAAAAAAGAAGTGAGAATCATCAGCTGTACTTATGCATGCAAGAATATTTTTTACACCATCTGTTGTTTCTGTCTATTTACATCTGACCTCACTTCATCCTCATGAAACGCTGTGAAATGAGCCTCGTCTGTAAAAAAAAATCTTGATACTGTTTAAATGAATATACTCCCCAAACCCGGAGAGCTGACTGGAAACAGAGTGACGTTGCTGGAAAATTAGTATATGGAATTTTTTTTTTTTTTTTTTTTTTAGTGGTGGCGGGACGGGTGTGTACATTTCCCATCAACTCTGATGACGCTGCTGTAACTCACGAGCCTCCTGCTTTGACTAAAGTCGCTCTGAGTCAACCTTTGCGTTCCTTTTCAAAGACTCTGCGCTGCCAGAAATGAACATTGTGACCTTGTCTTGAGTTGGGGTGTGAGATCATGATGAAGTGCATGGCAGCGAATCAGAAACCTTCAGCGTGACGTGCTATTATCACTCCCCCTCCCACTACCCCCCGTGTGGTCCTATTTCATCTCTACCTTTCTGGTGACCTTCCTCAAACAATGCATCCTGCTGACGTAAAGGTTTCTCTGTCCTTTCTGCATGGATGACGGACGCCTCACCTGTCCTGCTCTTCACCTCCTCCCCAGCACCAACACAACAGCATGGCAGAAGCCTGTGCCGAGGGTTGGAGACCTGCACTGCTCTCCTTCTCTTTCAGAAAGCGACTGCGTGCTCTTCAATTATTCACGTTGTCGAATAATGACGTTCTTCCAACTTTATCTGAGCTCGATCCTTATCTGAAGGTTGAGTAATGGCGGGGTCGATGGGAGGTGGCAGGATTTCAATAAATGGGCTTTGTCGTTGTTCCTGGACGTTTAGGCTGAATACCACCACAATTTAGGGCAGAAGTGAAGATGAGATGATGATAATGAGT
Source organism: Mugil cephalus (assembly GCF_022458985.1). Classification (NCBI taxonomy): domain Eukaryota; kingdom Metazoa; phylum Chordata; class Actinopteri; order Mugiliformes; family Mugilidae; genus Mugil; species Mugil cephalus. The sequence goes on along the minus strand of NC_061780.1, from coordinate 24,845,926 downwards.
TAAAGAGGTGGAGAGGAAACACGTCAATAAGTTTAGACGTCTAAACACACACACTACCAGTCTAAAGTTTTAGAACAGCATCAGTGTCCTCTGGTATAGTTGGTCAGGGCTTCATCCTACAGCAAGATAGTGACCCAAAACTTTAGTCCGAGCTCTACCAGAACTACCTCAGGATAAAAACAAGATGGAAAGCTTGAAAACATGGAGTGGACCGTGGCCCAGAGTAATATGAGACATTAACCTCCTGAGACGCTGCATCCTCATACGGGGACATTAAGTTTTAGGTTTGTGACGGCTTATTCTGCTTCATTAAACCTGTTGTCCTCGTAAGTGGACGCTTTAATCTGCCATCTAGTGGTAGCAAAGGGTCAACATACTAGTTGGGGTAAGAACATGATAGCGGGCTGATTCATTCTGCAGTCGATCATGGGACAAAAGTGGACAAAAACCTCATCCAATTTTACGATTGAAACTTGGTAATTTAAGTTTATTAACTTTTCTAGTTTGATACGATATTTAAATTTAACAAATTATATCAATAGTAATGAGCTACAACTTCACTAATTAGCAAGTACTCATTTGAGGACATTGGAGCTTCTTTGTTTGTAATCCTGTTTTTGCACAGCAATGTTCAGGATTACAAATAAATAGTTTTAGAATGTTTTGTTACACACTGGTGACTTTGCTGTATTATACAGAGAAATAAGCCCCGTGTCCACATATGAAGACTTTTTTTTTTTCAAACTGTACTTCTAGTTCAAAGATGATGCTTAGTTTAGGTCCTACTAATCCCAAATACCATGAAGAAATTAAATATGTATCCCAAACTAAAGTTTAGGTCTCAGAAGGTTAAACAGCACGTTTCGATAAAAAAAAGAAAGAAATATTGCAGTGTCCTAAAACTTTTGACTGGTAGTGTATGTGTTTGGGGTAGTTCAGGTTTTTTTGAAGCCGACACTGACAAATAAAAACCCAGTAGAGAGTAATGCTTTGCAACAATGAGATCTATATTCTGGACCTGAATACACACTCTGAGGACAGACGATATATACGTATATCCTGTATAAAAACAGACTGCAACTCAGCACTGTGAGTAACATTTAACAGTGGGTATATCTCTGAAGCTAAAGGTCTAATAACTTTTGATGAAGCATTGACCTATGTTCAGAGGATTTGGACCGTTCCTCTACTAGCAGATGTCTTTTCAGATGCATTGCTGTAGTACTTTCGTTGTCTATACAAGCCCTAGTATGTGGTTTATGGCTGAAAACTATATCTGTGGAGTTTTTCGGTCCCTTTTCATTTTGGTTTTATGGCACATTAACTATACCATAAAAAGTCTAACCTGGTTTCCAGCACCTGTTTTCATCTAAGAAACCAGCTGTGGTACTCGTCCTCCCTCGTCCATCCTTTTCCTCACACTTATCTGGGTCTTGATCGTGGCAGGACGTCCTCCATTTTTTTTTTTTCCCCCTTCAACGTGTTCCAACCCTCATCTGTTAGTCATGCATGGAAAACCTCCACGGGGAGGGACCCTGATCATATGCCTGATCAAAATACATCAACCGAATGCAAAGGAGCAGCAGCTGCACTCAAAGTTCCATTCGGATGCTGACAAAATATTTTCCTGAACCCTTAATCTGAAGTCTTTTGATCATCACCCAAAGTGTTGATCAGCAGGAGGATCGAGAGCAGCTTCATCTAAAGGATCAGGTCCTTCCTCAGCAGACGAACCAAAGACGCTCTGTCAGAAACTCCAAAGCGCTGTGAGATTAGTGAGACTAACCCTAAGTCCTTGCAAGATTAAGCATTAATTATAGCTTCTACACTTGAACTCAACTTTAGAGTTTTAACCAAGAGCTTCATATTTGGGACAAAGTGTATTTTTCAGATGCAGGAAGAGAAATTGAATGCTAAAATCAATGCGATATAGAATAATCAACAGTCTGATCGATAGTTACAACTAACCTGTGTTCATGATCACTTAAAAGTATTTGCATCCTAAAAGTGAATCACACCAATAAAAATGGACAAAAAGAACAATTATATTGTACTTGTGTATTTGTTTATTTAAGAAAATGAATATTTTGCACATATCTGTGAGATGCAAAAGTACGTGAACTCTTGTTTTCAGTATCTGCTGCTGTACAATACGGTTTCCAGTAACTGCTGATCTGCCGTCCAGAGCAGCTTGAATGACTTTTAGTTCATTCCCCAGAACAGAACCGATTCAGTTCTGACATGTTGCTCGGTTTCCTCACATGAACTGTTTGCTTCAGTTCCTTCCACAACATTTCTAATGGATTAAGGTCAGGACTTTAATGTTCTTCTTCTTCTTTAACCATTCTTTTGTAGAATGACTTGTGTGTGTGTGTGTGTGCTCGGGCCGGTTGTCTTGCTGCATGACCCAGTTTCTCTTTAGACACTTGTGTGAAAATCCGCTGATGCTTTGAATCTTTTTTATGCAGAAATGTGGAGGCTTGGATCCCTCGTTTCAAACACTCCTTTGTGTTATTAAAAGTTTACACCATCACCTCTACATCTGACAGAAAACTCCATGAGATCAGGTCAGTGTGTTGGGCTAGAGGTGGTTATGTTACTACTTAGTGGAGCACGGATAGAGTAGCTACGATGTTAATGAGTTTATTGGTTTAAAAATGGGGCGGCACAGTGGTGCAGTGGGTAGCTCTGATGCAGGGCTGTTTCGAGACATTCCCTCCCCAACTCCCTAAGAAAACATGAAGCGTTTGGAACAAATATTTTAATTTAAGAAAAGAGCAAAATTGGTTTACATTATTTGGTAGTATACCATAACAAACACACACATGTAACAATAAAATACAAAAATATAACAATAAAATCAATATCTCGAGTTTTTACACTTCATTCTTATTTGCACATTTGCTAACAAAACTGTAGTCCAGTGCATTTTTCTTTTCAAACTGCTGCTTGCAAGCCTTGGCCTTTTTAAAAGCTTCAAGCTATCCACAGTGTAACTAATAGTAGCCGTTGTTGTGCATCGAACAACACATTTTTCTGATGCTTGGTGGAACAGGGACAAAGTGGCATGTGGCAACAACTACTTTTAATTTAACACACATTCATACTTACTCGTTTTGGGTTTTTTTTTCCTCTTCCTCATGACTTTTTGCATGCCTTGAGAGGTAGCCCGAAGCAAGTAGGGCCCCCCATTAAAGAGAGACTCCCAGCATGTTGTCGTTGCAGTGTCTAAAGGGATTGTCATTGATATGGACCAATATCTCTCGGGGCCTCCTTCCATGTTTGAGCTTTGCATGTTCTCCCTGTGTCTGTGTGGGTTCTTTTATGGATGAATGAATGAATGGTCTAAAAACACATGCATTTTCATATTTGCGTCACTCTGACTGGAACCATCTGTCGTGATCTGTAAGATAATCAGAAAAAGTCGTTTATATATTGTTTTAAGTGTTGGACAATCGCCTCAATCAGGCCGATGTTATCTCTAATTGTGAATGTGAATGCACTTCATGATGTTAGTTATTGTGATTATTATAATGAGAGCGCCGAGCGTCTCCACGTTGAGCAGAAGTCCTCGACTCCTCACTGAAAGGTGAGAACACTTTGATTCGCGAAGATTTTGAAGACGCGTCATCGGCCAGAAATGAGAGTCATTCTTCAAATGTGACAAACAAGAAAGGGCTCGCTCGCACCTTCCTGCCCCGATGTTGACAGGGAAGAGCAACGAGCTGTCGGCACGTCCACCGGCCCCGACACGCACATAAACAAATCATTACGCTGCACGGACGCACGACTTCACACAGTCCAAATTCAGATGTATTATCACTCGAAAAACTTTCCAGACCCAATGCATTGTATATTGACGTTTTTCGATATGCATGATGAAAAAAAAGTGTACCTCATCTCATTTTTTATTTTTTATTTTTTTGTCATGGTTGGCCCTAATACTCTAGGTCAGGGGTCTTCAACGTTTTTCAGGCCAAGGACCCCAAACTATGGAGAGATTAAAAAGGGACGCCCTACCTACTATTACACCTGGGTTAGTGCTATTAATAAATATACTAACATTTTACAATTTTATTTCAAATGTGCAACAGTATGTGATACTAAAAGATGAAGAAAATAAAACAAAGCAATGCATTATAGCCTCAGTAGCTGGCTGATAGGAGCTAGCTGCACTGTTAGCTTCTCTTTTGCTAATATTTGCAGTGTGTGTCTTGGAGTGTGGAACCTGACAGAGTCAGCGTGTAATATGCAGCCTTGTGATTGGCTTAACAGCAATAGGGGCGTGGCCTACTGTGTACAGGAAGCTTAAATTAACAGGTGGCGCTCTGTGTTGACTGAAAGATAACATCTTCCGACTCCATTTATCTCTTTACTAAAATATGTTGGATTTATGTTAATGTGTATTTAAAGAATTTTAAATTTGTGGGGGAAAACTAAAAGAAATATATAAAAAAAAAGTCTAAACAACCAAAGATTTTGCGACCCCCTGTTGAAGAAGACCTATAATCTAGGTAGCAGAAGAGTAATGCACTCTGCAGATTATCTTGTCAAGTTGCTGGCGATGGAATGGAAAACTTGGAAAAAACAGAGGAAACCCCCAAATTCTGCTCCAAGAAAAAAAAGAGGAATTTATTTAGGACAACGTTTCGGGCACAGGGCCTTTGTCGAGTCTGGAGTGGCTGATAAAGCCTTGTGTGAGCCGACTGCTCACCTGGTCTGCATTTCACACCACTCACCTGCAGAGAAGTGAATAAATCAGCTGATTTCAAAGCTGAAAAACTCAAAGCTAACCCTGATACTCCTCTGTAAGTTTTTTGTTTTCCTCCGTCATCATGAAGAAACTGAAGCACAGATAGAAATTAAAACGTGAACACATTTAACGAAACGACAGCTACAATAAATAACTCTGTTGCTCAGGGGAGGGATAGCAATCAGGCAGCGGCAGCTAACTCCCCCCTGCTCCCCCAAACGGGTGACATGACTCATAACGCAGTAATTCAATTTTCAACGGGCATTTGTGAGGACGAAAACAATCAAGGACTCGAAGACTTCCCAGAAGCTGGAGCCCTAACTCTCCATTAGACGCAGACGATCCTGCTCTCCGATATTGGCAATGCCCCGAGACGGAGAGACGGAGTGGGGGGGTGGGGGGAGACGACGGAGGCCACGATTCCATCTCTGGCCTCATGACTAATCTCTGACAACGATCTGTTCTTTAGAAGGATTGCATAATGTCCCACTATTAGTCATGTTCCATGAGCCATATGTTGAGCTAACTGACAATAATGGCAACAATCTGAACAAAGTGGAAAAGCTGTGGAAAGTGGCACGCACACCAGAGCAGATGTTTCCGTTTAGCCTCTGAACCTGCGGAGATCACCTTGACTTGCTCTGTCTTCGTTTTCCAATTTCCGAGGTATTTCTGGCACCGGGAGGTTTTTTTTTTTTGTTTTTTTTTCGGTCCTGGGTTCAAATCCAGCTCGGGACATGTGCATCACGTACGGCCCTGCTGTCAGATTTAGAAATGAAAAGTTATGAGGTTCACGCATGTGATTTTAGATCATTCAATCATTCACTTTGTAAGCACTTAAACTCTGGTGGATTGCGGAGGGGGCTGGAGCCAAGCTCAGCTGTCATTGGGTGAAAGGAGGGGTCCAACCTGGACAGGTCTCTAGTCTGTCTCAGGACTAACACAGAGAGACACTCACACCTACAGACAATTTAGAATCAACAATGAACCTAACGTCTGTGGACGGTGGGAGGAAGCTGGAGATCCAGAGAAAACCCACACAGACACAGGGAGAACATAAAAACGTAGGCCTATGGATTTGAACCCAGAACCTTCTTGCTGTGAGGCCTCAGTAGTAACCTGAGGCAGAAACAAAACCTGAGTATGATGATTAGTATTTTTAAAAATGTGATTTTCTTTTCTTTATCTTTTATTTTCTTTGTTTATGGGTTTACCCAATTAGGCTCAGTTTCTCTAGTCTCTTAGTTTGTGTTATTTCCTGGTGATTGCATATTGTTTATTTGTTTATCAACGTATTATTATAAGGATAATGATAATTATCCTATTTTTTCATTGATTTCTCTTTATTAAATATGCAAATTTGATTATCTAAACATCTTATTTATTCATTTTTGTTAGATTTTTCTTCATCCTCTCAGAGTCATCCAGTGAGAAACTGAATCTGTTTAAGTACGTAGATACTTAATTTGGCTCTAAACTGGACAAGACATGATTATGACGAATGCGATTCTATTCACCTTCACTGCGTCTGCATTTTCTCTCGTTCATTAAAGATCCTGGTCTCTTAGCATTTTCCTACGTAACACAGGAACAACTCCTTTCATGGCTTCACCAGACTAAACATTTCTGTGGTGAATATTTTCAAAAGCTGCATCTTTTATCTATTATCAGTCTCCCATGTGTCATGAATCACCTGGCGTCTCGTCCTCTCTTTTGCATCGTGTTTATGGGCTGCATGCTTTGCTTTATCTAGCATGAATAAATTCCTTCAGCATCACCCTGGAGATAGGACGACTGGTGGCGATGTCTGGACGCATAAATCCAATCTGATCCCACGCAAATAACACTCCAGACGCTTTGTCCTAGAGATCTAATTTAAGAAGCAACTCAGAGGACTGCAGTCTGAACTGTCTGTCAGGTGGGCGGCTCGCAAAAACTGCAATACCCAGAAGTCTCTGCCTTGATTACAAATGATGTCGCCTTCACATGGGGTCGAAAAGAGTACATGTAATGGTCTCCTACTCAAAAACTTGTGAAGTCATCTTTTTTTTAAACCTTATTCTATTTATTTGTATATTGCACAGTTGTTTCCTGCCTCCGTAGAACCTTAATTTCCCCACAGGGATAAATAAAGTCCTATCTTATCGTATCATTACATTGCTAAAGTGTCTCATTGACTTCCTGACGCCAACAATCATCCGGCAGTTGTGTTATCTCCCTTTTTCTTGTCTGTCAGTGGTTCCCAACCCACCCGACACACCCGACCCACCATCACCGATTTCTGAGCATTAAAATATGTGCAGCATTTTTTATTTTGGAAGCAGTTTGACAACTCAGAGCTCATTTTTCCCCTAAATTGTCTTGAATGCAGCTGCAGCTGGATCGCAACCAAGTTTTCCAAACCCCGCCCACACCCGACTCCTGATTGGCTAGTGATGTTAGTTTGGAGAAGGAAAGCTGTGTTACTCTCATTCCATTGGTGGATGAACTCAATTTACTGCTCGATCTTCTCTTTTATCGCAATCAACGCCACATGGTGCAGGAATACTTTAAGTCCTGTATATTGTACATGTAGGGAAACACGTGCAACACTGGTTAAAAACTGGTGAAGCAGGTGAAAACTTCTGTGATGTCAGATCAGATGAGCCCTGTGAGCGCGGACGCCAGGTTACCTCCTTTTTTTTTTTGTGCATGACTTCCTACGTCACGAGGTTAAACGTTCCAGCAGAGCAGCAGAAAGCCATCAAATCTCCAACCAGAATCCAAAAGTAAATCAATTTAAGCTGTTTCCTCAACAACTGTCATCTTTCAGCAGAGGTTTTTTAACCTCGCCGATCGGAGATTCCTGCAGACATGGACAGCTTTTTATGTGCACAAGGCTTCACCTCTGACAGTTTGTCAAAGAACCAAACATTTTCCAACTAGTTTGGTTTCTGAACAAGCTCCTATTAAACCAGAAGAAAAAAAAACTCAACAGCCTCTGCTTTTTTTTTTTTTTTTTTTTTATTTGGCAACTATTTTTTAATAATCAGCAGGCCTTGGACTTGTCTTTTGCTTTTGATTAATGTTGTTTAAAAGCCCTGCAAGTGTATTTTATACCGTATTTTCAACGTACAACAGACAGCTGAAAACAGTTAACAGTGGATGAGGCTGATTCATGCTTAAAGCCTTTAGTTTGCTGTTTCACAGGCATTTCTTCTTCTTCTTCTTTCTTTTTTTTTAATCCAAGCTAAATGTTTTCGTGAGATCAATACAATCCCAGTTCCCATTCCCTTTTGGAAATCACTCGCTCTGAACTCCGTCTGGAAACGGTTACGAGGGATTCGCGATCGGGATTAAACGTCAGGACGTGACATAGGAAAAATAAATATCAAGTCCGTCCCAGAGAATGTCTCACGAACCGAGATCTGAGCTGCTCGAAGGAGGAGAGAGGAGGAAATTTGAATGATGGAGGTAAAGACTAATCTGGGCAGATGTAGCTTCTCCAAGTAAAATGCCCCCCCCCCACCCCACTCCACTCCCATCCCGTCGCCCCTCACCATCCAAAGATGAATGTTTCCAAGGCTGCCGGCTGGAAGGCACCGAGCTATCTGTTTTGATCATCAGATTTCTGACAGCTCTACTGATTGTAGATCACATAGCATGTTTGCAGCTCCACCTCCTCCTCCACCTCCTCCTCCTGATTTGCCTCGCTTGCAGATTTTCCTCCATATGCAGCATATTTGGCGGATGGCATGCATCTCCTGATGAATGGCCGAGACCTTTGGCCCCGTGCAGCAGCAGCAGCAGCAGCAGCAGCGTTTGAACACAAGTGGAAGTCGTGAGAGTCGAGCGATGCTACAGGCGGCAATAACTCACATGTGACATCAAATATAGAAAACAAGAAAAAGACGCCTTGCATAAAAATAACAAATGTGGTAATTGTCAGCACAACATCAGCTGCTTTGCATTTTCCAAGTATTTGCTACCTCAAAAAAAGAACAAAAAAAAAAAAAGGTGCAGTGACTCTGCTCACTTTCCCAGTTTTCTACCCTGAGGCCGTAAAAATCAATCTCCTCTTCACATCGTTCCAAGTTCGAAACACGACGCCAGATTTGCTCAACCCGAACAATTAGAGCTGACCCGTGTTTCGGAGCATTACTGGTGGTTTTGGCCCCGAGATTTTCAGCCCGGCTTTGGCATGGCGGGTCAGGAAGTCTTAGAGGAGCTGGTACACGCGGCGAGGCTTTCCATCACCTCACCATGGTCCCGTATGGAATCCATATGCGCGGCCAACATTAGCCCGAGAGCGTTCGCGGCGGTCACGGCCAGGTTGACACACTCCAGGGGCTCGGAGGCTTTGAAGGCGCAGCTTTTCGGTTTTTAAAGGGCCCCCCTCCGCCCCCACACACTGCCTTTTCCTGGAGCATCTGAGGTGTGTTAAGAGGCTTCCAGCTGGGTCATGTTCTCGGTTTTCAGAGAACAGCTCCATGTACATGTTCGCCACAGAGACTCAAAGATAACGGCCAAAAGTTTACACGTTTTACAGAATCAGACTCATAAGAGTGAAGCATTTCCCCCCGTAGTGCTTTAACTCTTCAGAAAGAGTTCACATGCTAATTGGATGGAAACACGAGTCTCCCGTCCAACATTAGCTTGATATGCATCCAGTCGATTATTCAAATGATCTGGGCGTGAGTCAGGCGAGCGTGCACCCGGCCTCCGCTGCTGCTGAAACTAATGGTTCATTAAGAGAACGTCTGCTGCGTCCGCCTGTTCATCTGTAACCAGTTCAGATTTCGTAGCTTCTTGTACTTCGCTGTGAAAAGAACGAGTCATTTCAACCCAGCAGCTGGGATTAAGACCTCACATTAACATCCGTCCCAAGGAGTCAGATCGCCAGCGACTAGTTTTAAAGTACGGGAGGGACTCGTGTGAGTGATCTGGTCTCAGATCACATGTGCACGTGACCTCATTCCTTTGGTTAGTGTGAACACACAATGAGTCCTGAGTCACGGTGCAGACCACCCACTCACCAGGGCTGATCTGTGGAGGAAGAGGAGTTCAACTCATCTGTTCAACTATTCTTATAAATGGTCATCTGAAAATGAAAAAGCACATAAGTGACGTCTGTTCATTAGTAATGAGAGCGTTTTAAAAATATTCTGTTCTTCACAGTCACGTCATAACCTATATTCAGCCCTTTGCTCGTGCTACGGTGCTAATTAGTCAGATGTTTACTATCACCCTTCACTCATCCTCTGTTAGTGCTCATTAGTCTTAGATTCTACTTACTCCTTTGTCATCATGTAGCTCCCACCTTACTATGTATTTCACCTACTAAATACACCGATCAGCCACAACATTAAAACCATCGCCAGCGGAAGGGGAATAACATTTAAACGATCTTGTGACAGTTCAGCGTTCTGCTGGGAAACGTTTGGACCTGGCATTCATTAGAGTGGATGTTACTCAGACAAACAAACTCCACGCGGTCAGTTTCTTCTTTCAGCCCATTAATTAGAGGTGTCTGTGAAGGTCATGGCGTATCCAACAAACAAAACTTAACCGGGGGCAACTGGACTCGTAGGGTCTGTTAACAAGGTATTCTTGTTAACAGACCACAGTCATGCAGGTGGAAACAGAGCTTCATATTATATCCTGTACACAACATTTCTGACCAGTTTTGCAATCACAGAAGTGGGTGAGAAACTCTGCAAGTCCAGTTTATCCTTGTTTCAGTTTGGTTCAGCTTGTTGTCATGTTACTTAGGCATGTAGCACCCACCTAGTCCAGACCAGGCACCCCCCACCCCATAGCAATCAGTACATGCATGTGAAAAAAAAGAATTATTGCCTTAATCCGACTTTAACTGGACAGCTTAAGTGCATGTAAACACTTCACTCTAACTAAAATCGGAGTTCTCCTTATTCAATTAAGACAAGATAATGCGATTGGTAATTGATTTCCCCGGTATGTATACGCCTTAATTGGAGTTTAATTAGATAACGTGTGTGCACATGCTCCACAACCGCTGCGTTGGCGTATGACCGCCGGAACAAAAACATCCAAGGAAGCCGGTCTCAGAAGAAGAAGAAGTAAAGTAAACAGAGCCGGTAGAAGAACCACCTGAGAGTTGGCGCCATCTCATCTGCACTCTGCAAAAAAAAAGAACCATCAGGATCATAAATAAGGAGGGAAACCAGGAACACACCAACAAACATGCACTTAAACTTAGGGATTTGGTGGAATTCAAAAGTATAAATAAAGTTTGAATTCAAAACTGCACATATTATGTTCAAAGTAAGAAATAATCTACTTCCTAACAATATATGTCCATGGACAGAAAGGGGGTGGGGCTATGACACATTAATACTGACGAGGGGTGGAGCCAGATGAGTGTGTTGCTTATGCATTTCGATACATTTCTTTTCTTTTGAATGTTCGAAATAAACTAAACTTATCTGCACCATAAGCATCGTGCACATTACGCACAAGATTAAAAAGCTGTACTATTATATAGACTCCAGCTGTTTACTATATGACTTAATAGATCAACCGGAAAGGGGCATTAACCCACTGAAAAGACACATATCGCCACCTAGTGTGGAGGAGGAGGACATGCTCACACCAGTTATTAGATTTTCTCTGTTGCATGTAAACTGGGACAAGGACCACATTCAGAAATTTAAAGCATAGCTTCATTAAGCTGTGCACGTAAACACACTGACCGAGTCACTACAGCTGAACAGGTTTGATGCACATTGCTGCACATGAGCTGGTTAATGTACTGAGGGATGTCATCAGGTCCAACAGTGGCTGCTCTGAATAATCTACAATATGAACCAGACGCTGGTTTGTTTGCTCTTTCTTTTCTCACTCATCGTTCCATATGTGTTGCTTCATAGTCGACCGTGTCTCTTTAAAATGGCTGCACTGGATTTAATTACACAGATGAGCCAACAACGGAAATATTTCCCCCACCGGTTTGTGAGTAGACAGAGAGAAAGACGGAGGAAAAGGTTACTGAAGTGTTCAGTTCGTACCATAAATCTGCCGCTGACCTCCCCTCTTATCAAACCCTTCACTCTCCCTCCGATTTCAATCTCCCACGTTTCTCTTTGAGCAGCAGTTTTTTAAACTCCGTGCCTCGTCTGCCCCTGTCCTTGGATACCCTAATCGGTCCTTAAAATCCAATTTGTCATCGTTATGAGTTCCTGTGAGCGGCCTCCAGCCATTATTCAAAATGAGGACGGAGGTGGAGAGCGACTCCTCCTGGGTGTTCGAACGCCTCGAAAAGGAAACGGAAATTCTCCTGGATGTGATCGTCTCATAGCATTAGCATTATGTTCATTAGTGAATTTCACCGTAAAAAATCTTTTAGATAAACCAAATAACCTTTTGATGGTTAAAACCTGGGAAGTTGTGTTTAGAGAAGCAGCTTTGTGGTCTGAGATCACGAGATTGATTCTTATTATGTCCATAAATGAAGTGGACGAATCAAAGTCATATATTCTCATGTTATTATTTGACACACGTTTCAGTTATAGTTTCATGTTTTTGTGTTTATTTGGATTTATCTCTAAATTTATCTCTAATTTACAACCAGATGAAATTAAATTTAAACTGGATTCTCCAAAGTAAGATGAAGATAAGCCGAAGACATTTTAGTGCTTCCTTGTCTTGGAATTACGTCAATAGTAGATTTTATTTCAAAAAATTACTTAAACATTAATTCCTAGTCTTATATAGATGAGTACATGGAAAGTAATTGTATTGATTTATCATTTATACTCTGTATTTTTAAGACTTTATTGGTTATTGTTGTTTGATTTACACTCGAAGTGACTTCACTTATTTGTTAAATTCTGTTTTATATAGTACAATTTCAACTTTTATTTGTTTTTGTTGCTGAATTTGTTGTGTGAACCCCAGGAAGACTAGCAACTACTTAGTGGAAGATAATGGGGATCCCAATAAGTTTATATTTTAAAACAGTTTGAGTGAAAAAAAAAGAAAAGAAAAAAGAATCAGATATTGTCATCGACACATTTCAAATACGTATTAAAACTTAAGTTGTTTGGAGTTTTTAGACCAGTATTTGTTGTTTTTTAATGGTGAATTAGCATCAGCGCAGTTGTATTTCCAGCTATTTATGAATAATAATAATAATAATCTTTATTGTCTAACCACAAACAGAAAATTACTTTAAAAAAAATGTTGAAACTTGACAGATCCTTCCCGTGTTTGTGTCTTTTTTGTTTTGTTTTGTTTTTTAGGAATGACAATGTTGTGTCTGTGAGGTAACTTTTTAAAGGTTAAAACCTGTTAAGACTTGGCTTTAGTATCAAGGTTAGATCCAAGGAATGCATCATTGTGTGTGTGTGTGTGTGTTTTGTGTGTGTGTGTGTGTGTGTGTGTGTGTGTGTGTGTGTGTGTGTGTGTGTGTGGTGGGAGGAGAAAGAGGATGAGGTGTTGCTGATGCTGATGGGAGTGGTCCTGTACAGGCTGGGGGGGGGTGGATGGGGGAGGGAGGGGAGGGTGGCTTCCATTACACGCACCAGTGCACACACATAACCCACGACTCAAGACTCTCAGCCATCACTCACACTCGGTCACATGTTTCTGCAGACAGAACGATTCCTGGCGGTCACACAACTCACAGACCTGAACACAACAACCTTTCCGTCCTTCCTCACTACACACCTACATCTACTCGTCCCTTTATTCTCTGGTTATCTCCTTCTTGACATCTGAGATTTAAGGTCAGAGGAGTCGATGCAGACTAAATAATTACTCATGTTCCCATTCAAAACAAAACAAAAAAAAAAAAAAAACTTTTTGGAGAACGATTACCTCACCCAGCTGCTTTTAGAGGCTTGTTAAAACTTGTGAAAACACGTCAGGCTTTTAAACAAACACACAACTCTTTAAAGTCGCTTTTAGGTTTTTACTGACACACGTATGAAAGTCTCCAGAAATAAACAAGAACTTGCTAATGAACCGGAGGGTGTTCACGGTTCACGTGACACCGAAACAAAAGTCACATTTTCACATGGAAAATGTAAATTGGCAAAACATTAGGTACATTTGTGATTCTGATTTAACAGTTCTGAACCAAATCCTCCTTCATGCATTAATTTTCACAGCTGTACCAAATGAACTGGCCAGTGACGGTTTCACACATTTTTCACATATAATGTATGCAAACGTATTTTCATGAAATGTGTACTGTGTAAAATTATGATATTAATTGACCAAATAATGATATGTGCATTGTTATTTTATGCATTTTATTTCCTTTTTATTTATTTTTTTTATTTTACTTTTTAAACTTTATTATTTAACTTTTTTTTATTTAAAACATATAAAAATAAATTCAGATTTTGCTGAGGTTTTAATTATTTTATTTACAGTATTTTAATAAAGCTAACTAGGTATTTTTTAAAAAGCACGATAAAGATACTGTTTTTTCTCTAGATTTAATTGGAAACTAAGATAAAACCACATCAAATTAATTAGTTTTTCTTTTATTTCTATTTGTTTTTATAAAAATTTCATCTAATTAAATGGATTTGAGTTTATAAAGATTATTTTTGAGGACATAAAAAACTACCCGCATTATAAAAATAACAATTCGTCAAAAGGACCTTCCTGCACAATCATTGTCATCATATATTCGTAGTCCCTTCTTTTAAAACTATCTTTTCTTTTTTTTACTGTAACTCCCAGAGAAACCAAAGAAAAATAGCTCTAAAATCATTCTAAACCGTGAAATATTTCTCTTTAAACCCCGGTGAGACCTGTCTTCTGGGATCATTAAGACGATCCATCGTGTCGGGGCCCTGGAGCTCGCCGCCATCTTGAAACTATTGACCGGCGAAGGTGAATTTTGTTGGTCTTCATCACCGCTCGCCTCCCATCCCATTACAGCAGATTCAGGTCATGGAACTTGACAAATGATTGGCCGGCGTCCCGCTGACCCTCGGGGCCAATCAGCACCGGACGCGAGGACTGAAATTGCGGGAACAGATAATGTAGCTGGCAGCCTAATCATTAATTACCACCCTTCTATCAATATCTAATTATGCCGGCTGTCTGCCTGAGCGCCACGGAAGATGAACCTCGTACTGGAAGTCTTTATATTGGCCATATAGCCACCAAGGCGTGATGCTGTCGGTGTGAAAGTAGCTGTTCCGCAGCCGGGCCGCCGCTGCCCACAGCTCTGCATAATGTAGGATTTCATTTGAGCTGTTTAATCAGAGGCTGTTTTCACTCTCGGGATGCAAAGGGAATGCAGTTAATTTCCATTAACCACCTGGAGGGAAAGATAAAGCGGGCGGCAGCGTCGGATTGAGAAGAAACTCCGGTTTAAAATAGACCCTCTCGCTTCCTTCGTGTGTCTCCGTCCAGTTAATTAATGCCGGATTCATTTGGACGTTTTTGAAGCAGCGAGGTTCAGAAGTGTCGCCACCTCCGCCTTCCTGCTGCGAGATGATCACAGTTTACTGAGAAGTAGACAGTCTCGGGATGAAGGAGAGTTTAAGAAGAGTTACCAGGGAAATTAAACAACATGCACCTGAAGAAGAGCTGCAGACAGAGGACGCACAAGAACATAGGATCACTGGCAGACGCCCTTATTTTATGAGGATTTGTCTCTATGTGCAGTCTTAGGACGTATGTGCAACTCTTGATTTATGCAAAAAGAGTCTTGAACTAAATTATTATTTTAAAAACATATAAAGGCCATTTGGTCCATGTTGGGGGTCTGGTCTGACAGACTTTGCAGTGTGTCCTCCACCATTCGAACAGTTATGTTCAGATCGTGTTTAGCCCATTAAATTCCAGGTAACGCTACGAGGAATCAGCATAAACATGATCCATCAGACAGCTTTTATCAGCGGACAGGTCCTGACTGGTCTCTGAGGATCAGGCTTATCCACAGATACTTCAATCAATCAAACTTTATTTATAGAGCACTTTATAGAGTTACAAAAGATGCAGCTCAAAGTGCTTTACATAAAAACAGCAACAGCAAAACAATAGACACAAGAGATGCACACACACACACAGATTTTTAAAACTTTGAAGACTTAAGAACACTGAGGAAACGTTATCCCACTCTCACCACTTTGAAGTTAAGGAAACACTAGAGAGATAAAAATAACCTGTATAAATTATAATTATAATTTAGTAATTACGTAAAGAATAAAAATAAATAAAGCCATCCTAAAAAGGTAAAATGGTAAAAGAAAAAATAACAAATTGATAACCAGACTAAAATAATAAATAAAATACAGTTAAATGTCAAACTAAAAAATATAAAATGACAAAATAAATTTTAACAAAGTAGTTTAGTCGAGTGTGTTTACTTTCAACAAAAGTATTAACAAAGTTACAAAATTCCATTTAACATGAAATATTACAATGTGCAAATATTAATAGGACAATTCTGTCCCGCCTACTCAGACTATGGAGTTCATGCCTGAATCAGCATTTAAACCTCCACTGCAGTTTATCGAAATTTCAGCACTATCTCTTTTATTTTGAGAAAAAGTCCATTTGCACTTTATACATGTTTCCATTGAATGGTGTTTTGAGAATGAGTTGTAATTCTCATCTCTTGAGACTTTGAACTTTGAGGAAGAAGGACTTCAAATGAAGTGGTCACATGACCCCGTATCATCTCCACGGACGCTGGTGACGGGGAAATGTGAAAAAAAGTGTTTCCATGGCACTTTTGCGATAAACTTTTATGTCGACACGTCTGAAAAACCACCTCATGAGAGCGTAAAAGGTTTATTCAAAATGTAATGAATGAAATGTGTTTTCATTACCATTAGTTTTTTATTGTGATATTAAAGTTTTAGCACATTTCTAGGCGTAATGGAAACTCTTCAGACGTCTTCACTCCCCCCTGATTGTTTGCTCCGCCCTGACGAGTCTCACCTGTGCCTCGTTATTTCCTTTATATTTAGTCACGTTTCATTCGTCCTTTGCCAGTTCATCATTGTTCCCCATGTCAGAGTCTTTCTAGTCCTTTTCTTGTGTCTTCATCCTTTTCTGGAAGTAAATTCTGTCTATCCACCACCTAACTTCTGTGCTTCAGTGCCACTTTAACCATTTCAGGTGGTTTTAATGTCTGATGCCTGGTGTACAGGGCTGTTTCAAGGCATTCTGGGGACCCCGGGCAAAGGGCACCTTGGAGGCACCTGTAGTATGTAAATATGAACATCTGTAGGTGTCGCCCACCTGAAACTCTCATGACCGGTGTCTATTAACGAGACCAGACACTTGTCACAACTGAGCAAGGACGGGTCTCAATGGCATGACTCCAGAGGCAAAGTTCAAAGAATAGATTTATTAATAAGGTCCAACCAAAAAAAGGAGGAACTGTGGAGGAAAACACTTGCAGAACTAAGAAACTGAAAGTGACTCAGAGAGGATCTGAAGACGAAATCAAAGAAACATCTAAACAAAACATCAACCAAAAGACAAAACCTGACAGTGACGTGGAAATTCGCTGGTTCTCTGATTCCAAGGACACGATGAACTGGCACAGAACAAAGGGAGAGAGAGGGAGACTAAATACACAGGTGGAAACAATCAGGATGGAAAAGCATGGCAGGAATTCAAAATAAAACAGGAAGTCACAGGACATAAGAGGATTTCCTGGACATGACAATACTTACCTCAGGACTTACCTTGATAAACAGAGCTCTAACCATCATATGTCAGGTGGAGGCTTCAGTCTCAAGGCATGAATTTTGGGGATAAATGTATTGGATGATGTTTTCTAGATTGATGGCAGATTATCTCTTCTCTGAGAAGGATTTTCCAAATTGTCATGGTTGATGTCAGACTTGTCAAAGTTCCACGAGTTTTCATCTCATCTAATGAAGATAATCAGTGGTCATAATGTTACGTTTGATCGGTGCATAATGATGTATATACACATATGTTCTTGTTAATAATGAGAATGATAATTATTCTCACCTGTTTTTTGTTTTTTTTCCAGCGTGACAATCTCCATCGTTTTAAAAAACAGAACATAAAACCTTCTCTTCTCAAACGGTGCCACGGAGTCTTAAGGAGTCATGAGAGTTATTTTTTACTATCAGTAGGAGTATTTTATATGGTACATATGCCTCAGAAATATAAAACCCCGTGTATTACATCAATAAACCAGTCAAGAAGAAAGGCACTGCCAGATGAAAAGTTTGGACCTGTAACAAAAACACCATTAAGGTTTTTAATCAGCGTGCAGCAGGCAGAAGCTTAGTGCATTAACTGAGCCACGGAGCAGGGCTGGTTATACTGGCAGTTAGATCATTGTTGCATTAATGCATTTCCCTCAAGAGGACGGTCGGTGCAGCTGTCCTTGAGTGAAGCACTTAAACGCTATTGGCTCGGTAAACACTCGTCTGCCGGGCGGTCGAACGAGGAACAGGAGTGCAGATGGAGCGACCCGGTGTTGCTGTGTATTAGCGGTTTTTAAGGAGCACCGTGCCGTTCGGTAATGTACAATCACACCTGAATATTGGATGTGCGGCTGAGAAAGAACAAGCGAAAGCCTTCCCATCATTTCTGCTAGACTCTCTCTCCGCAGTCAGGGAAAGGGAAAGGGAGCGCGTCTAAGCTTTAATCAACAACAACAAGCAGGAGGCGGCTCAGTCGGTGCAAACAAACACCAGATTCTCACAATATGGTGAAATCAAATCTCATTAAAGTGGCCTTAGAGACGATGTTAAACTTCGAATAAAAGATAGCTAGGGCTCAACGTTTGCAGGATGATGCTGGTAGCAAGATGGAAAACTAATCTGACTGCAGCACCGTCGGCCGTTAGCCTGGGTCGGGATGTAGGTGAACGTCTGGAGGCCTGTGTCTGTGAAGGTTTATCCAAAAAATACCTTGAAACATCTATCTAAGAAGAAGATCTACCTGCTGCAGGTATATTTTTAATTTCCCCCCACAATTTTAACAGACAATACGCACTCATGCCACCATCTCTTTACACTACTACCATCTGGAAGACACTGAAATGCTGCCCCAGCCTTACACCAACTGCATGAATGAATGAATGATTGTACTTTATTTTGGTCAGCATCAAAACTCTTCACACAATCGCAAACATACATATGGTGACGTGCAATGACAATAAAACCATTCTGCTCTTTTTTATTCCATATTAACTATCTAAAAAGATAGAAACCGTCCTTGAAAAAAAACAAATTGACGCATATTTTAGTGTTTTAATTTGGCCAAAATCCCACCCACTAGCATGAAGGAGGTGGAGCTTATGACCTATACTGGAGTCAGCCACCAGGGGGAGCTCTACTCTATACTTCACGCAATCTATTGTTTCATCCAAGTAGCTGCTTCATTTCCATAAGTCTCGGGTTTAGTTTTGGATTAACATCGTTGGGGAAGGGGATCAAAACAGTTTCCTCAAATTACAGGTGAGTATGTGGTCGTTACCAGACGACAATGACAGGAAAATAAGGTGGTTACAGTCAAAATAAAAAACGCTATTTCCCCTCAGACTGCAGCTGCAACTGTTTCAGTGCAACAAAGAAAATGTTTTTTGATGAAACGGTGGAGCTACAATTTGAATCTTTTCATCCCACACATGAATCAGAATCAAAAATAATTACAGAAGGCCGCCTTAATAAGGACTCCACCGGCTGGTTTATTGATTAAAAAAACATAGAATAAGACAAAAGATAAGACTTGTTTTCTGTCTGATCATATCTGCCTTACCTTATGCACACAAGAGCATAAAAACCTCAGGCGCCTGCAGGTCAATTATCTCCAGTAAGCCAGATTCTCTCACAGACAATCTCGGAGAGCGATAATCAATGCTCCCGTCTGTCAGCGGGAGTTACTTCAAATTATTAACGGGGCCAGTTTTAAAATTCGTGGCCATTTCTTGGATTGTTCAGACTCCCTCCTACATGCACAGAGTCTTCAGATCTTCCAAGGAGGAAGTCAATACCCTTGTGGGTAATAGATATCTGCTATTATTTTCTTAGACAGGAAGGTTCGTGTGGCGTCTGGAGCATTTGCACTGACCCCTGCAAACAATGTTAAGGTAAAATATAAAACTTAATTGACTCCTCTGCAGGAAACTGGGGCAGCAGAGAACAGAGAGTGGAAGGAATTGGATGAAAAAGGCAACTGAGGATATATTTATAAGCCGCTGTGACGCTTATAAAAGTTTCTCTTTTAAAAGAAAGCTTGCAGAG
This sequence comes from Mugil cephalus, assembly GCF_022458985.1. Lineage (NCBI taxonomy): Eukaryota > Metazoa > Chordata > Actinopteri > Mugiliformes > Mugilidae > Mugil > Mugil cephalus. The sequence continues at coordinate 24,825,949 of NC_061780.1, read as the reverse complement.
CTGAAATAAAAAAGGGGAAAGAGTGCTTGTGTTGCTGTAAATGTGCATAGTTTGGTAAAAAGAAAAAGAAAATCCGCCAAAAATGTGCAACAAACTAAATTATAGACTTAACAGACTGACACTAAACCTGACATTATTTCAGTTTCACTTTAAAAATAAATAAATAAGTCTTTATGTGAAGCCTCATGTAACCTGGAAGGAAAATGGAGCTTTGCAGTGAAATCCAAAGCACAATTATCCTCCCATTCTCTTATCTCAGTTAATCAGAGCTGCAGATATTCTTCTTATTAATTAATCTGTCAAATCTATGTGTAGATTCATCGTTTAGTCTGTTGAATGTAGGATCTTTTTTTAGCCAGAAAAGAACTTTTTTTAATATTCTTCCTTCAGAAAATATCTTCACATGACCGAATTGAAAGAACAGAGGCTAATTTACATGTTGTGTGTGTTAAGAGTCTGGTAACATTTGGATTTCTTTATGAATTGTGTCTCAACGAATACAGATAAAAAAAAAAAAAAACATTGTCACGCAACTAAATGGTGCTGCAGCCAATCAGGGACATTTTATTGTGAACAAATTTAACTCTACGGCGCTCGGGGGTGATGTACGACTACGTCCCTGTTACTCTTCAGTCCATAACCACATAAAGCAACGCATAATCAGTTCCCAATGGAGAGACCACCGTAAACAATGCATGGCTTGTTTTAAAGACGTATCTCTTTTAAGCAAGATTAATTTAAACTGTCATCTGAAAGATTTTTAATGAATAAAAAGTGATTACACTTGCAGGTTATGGCAAACAGACGGTGGTTACTATCAACCTTTGGACCTAAAACATGGAAGTGAAAACAGCTGCAGTTCCTCCAATGTCCTGACTCCAAAAGCAAGTCAATCCGAGTCAACCTCCATGTTAAAATGTCAAACTTTACAGCAGAAATGTTGCTAGCTGTCTTTAGCCTCAGCTACACTCATGCTCAAAGCGCTGCCAAGATGGCGACAACTGTAGACGCCACACTGAGCTTCGAAAACCACTCTTCTGAAAGGCTACAACCATCGTCCAAGGCTTTTTTTCTGATATGATTCAGTTAGGAAGTGACTCTTTTCTTTCCATGGATCTTTAGATGAAAACAGGGTCCTGAAACACTTGGGTGGAGTGGATGCTACCTGTAAAAGCTAGGCTACATATCGGTAAAGCACCTGAAAAAAGACAAAAGTCATATTTGTTTTCAGGCTGCTGTGTAGAAACTAAAACAGCATGAGCAGTTTTTTTTTTGTAATAGGAAAGATTTGCATCCTGGTTAAACAGAAAAAGTCAAGTTACATGTGTTGACTATTTTTTATTTAAGTTTCTCTGTGTCTGTATCAGTTTCAAGAATTACATTGTTGGACCAGTTGTTCTGAGGATTGGATTTTAGGGGAAAAGAAAAATTTGTAAATAAATAAATTGTGAAACACAGACTTTAATCTGTCTACCTCGACCTCAAATTACGTTTTTGTGCCACAACAATGAACAATGAAATAAAACAGTGAACCTACACAGTGCTAATGCTGCTCCAAAAATATGAATATGAATAAATATGAATTCAGTAATGACATAATGAGTTTGGTGGATGTTTAACAAATGGAACTAACAGGTCATATAAAAGGTTCCTTTAATTGACTTCTAGCACATTTTAAATGACCTTCTTTGTGCATTTACTTTATTTTGTGCATCACTGAAAGTGACATTTAACTTTAATTGCACATTCATTTGAGTGAGGCATTCATGGCTTCCGCTCAGAAACAGAAAAGCTTTATTGTATTTAAGGCCCACACGTGCTAATTACAGTGATTTTCCCTTGAACTGACAATCCTCACCGGAGCCACAATCCATCAGGCGACGATACGTTCGTGGTTTCATTCGTCTCAGGCCGGTCGTACAGCTGACTGAGACGTGGACTCTGAGGTGTCAAGTGCGTCGTTTCCTCCGAGGTCAAGTGTCTGCTGGAAATATGAGGAACACCACGTCTGAGTGGCTCACGCAACACGGCCGGCTGAGATAATCCTGCAGACGAGGAAACGCCGCTCTTCTGCTTCTCATTTCTCTCTTCTTTTTTTTTTCTCCTTCACACAGCGAGTGGAACACAATGAACCTTAATCCCCGGCTCAGCCGCCTGCAGCTGCAGCTCTCAATTTCCCTCCTTCACATTTTGAAACTCTGACAGAAAGAAAAAATCAGTGGAATTGATTAGTGTGTAAGTGTGAATGTGGAGGATTTTAGCAGAATTGAAACATGCTGTTGCACATGACAGATTCACCGCCCTCTAGCCCAGCGCTGTATTTTAAAATATTTGTTTAGTGAATGTTTTCAGCTGATCGTCTTCACGCAGATCCATCAGGATTGTTAGTAACGGAAAGAGCCTAGTTTTTGTTAATACCCTCTATTATTTGATTATTAAATGTTTAAAGCTTCTCAAAGGGAGGATTTGCAGCTTATTTTTGCCCTCACGTTTGACAGAACTTATACTTACTTCAGTCTGACAAGTTACAAATGGTATGAGGGTGTAAATCAATGGTATATGAAGATGGATGAACCCTCCATTAAGTTAAGTACTCCCGAGGAGCAGTTTTAAATCTCAGTGGGGTGTTGCTGGTCGCCGCCATCTTGGCAGAGAATAACGGCTGTTACATGCTCCACGAGAAGAACGTCACTTTGTTCTCGCAGCTTATTCTCAACACAACCGAGCAGAACCACTGCGGAAGTGAACGTGGTTCATGCAGAAATGCTAGCAGTCACTTTGTGAGCTCCCAGATGCTAATATTCACAATGTGGCTGCTAATGTCTCCTGGGTAGAGATCGTCATACTGTGTTTGTGTGCTTGCCGAATGAACTTTGCTGTCAAAACTTATGCCCGACATCCAAAAATAATAAGATAAGTGCCTCTCGTCATCGATATCTTAGCTTGTGTGACATATGCTGCACAGAAAGCAACCTCCAGGTCTGAGCGATGAAGCCCTTGTGGAAGTGTAAAAAACTGCAGTTCATCGAGTGGCCACTTGAGGCTCCAAAATGGAGCCAATACCCATTAGACCATGGGGTCGGCAACCCGCGGCTCCGGAGCCGCATGCGGCTCTTTCGTTCCTCTGTTGCGGCTCTCTGCCGCGAGCGGTGCGGAGCAAGGACACTGATCAAAGCTGTTCACTTTTTCACGCTAACTAACTGCCTCAGAATAGCGGCAACTGGTCACTCATTAGTGAACGAGCGGGAGTTTACACAACAACTGTATGACAGTGAATGCCACACCACACTGAACTCCCACAGTGCATTGCAGCACATTTACTAGTTGCTGTCGAGAATTTAATTCAAATGTATTTTTATTTTAGTGTGTTATTTTTATTTATTTATTTATTTATTTTATTTTTTTACATATAATTCTAAATTTGAATTGATGGTGATCTTGTAACATTAAAATAAAATGTATTTAATTTTTTGTCGCTCAAAATATACGTCACAACTGCCGACATGCGACACCCGCCGGCAGGTCCAGCCCGCTGTTTATTGGACTTTTCGACCCCAGGTACCAGGTAAGACAACCGCGGATAAATCCCTGTTATTTATGCATAAATCCAATTTCGTTTTCTCTGTAGCAGTTGTTTCATTTCACAAATGCAACACACTATAGGCCTAACATAGAGGTGAAAACGATATATGCAGTGTTATCTTCATTTTAGATGTCAAAGGGGTTTTGTGGCTCCCAGTGTTTTCTTTTCTGTGGGAAACGGGTCCAAATGGCTCTTTGAGTGTTGAAGGTTGCTGATCCCTGCCATAGACCATCATGTTAAAAAGCCCAACTTTACAGCATTACTAAACATGTTTACAGCCGGGTGCAAAAAAAAAAAAAGGTTTTGGTCTCAATAGTGTTTTTTTTTTTTAACTCATTCGTTTACTTTTTATTAAGGTTTAAAATTCTGCACAATTAAGGGCGTCCCTGCTTTGAGTGACAGGTGGTAGCCTTATTAACAGGTAGAGCAGCGTTGGGTGGGTGGGTCTCAGTGTCCAGGTTGCCTTAGCCCCGCCCCCAACACAATCCCCATGTCCATATTTGGAGTGTCCGAGTGTTGGTGGAGTAAAGCTTATCTAACGTGGTGACCACAGGCTCCACCCACTTCGGGCTTCATTAAGTATAATGTCCTGGACAGGATGGATTTAGCAATCTAGCTCCAGGAGCAAGAACTAATTTCTTGCTCATCTTGTCTGGTTGGACTGCACTTAAGTTCACAGCTCTGTGTGACTCCACTCTCGGTCCATACTGTGCAGACTCCAAAGATGGCACCGCCCGTATTCCAGGCAAAATAGCGTTAGTTCACCCAATCCAAGGAAGAGCGACGCATTTATATAAAGTCTACGGGTGAAACATCAAGAAACAACAGTCTTTATTGTGATAATGTGAACATAATAGAAAGCAGACCCCTTGCATAAACGGGACTGATGTAATACACAGACATTTAAAATGAACACAAAGAGAAAATGTAAATAATGTGTTAAAGTCTAATAATAAACATCCTTAGTGTCGCGGGTCCCAGATGAGTCCTGGATCCACAATTGTGGCACAAAACATGAACTAAACTACGTGATTATCATCCCGAAGCTCGTTTTTTTTGTGTCGGGCTGCAGCTAAGAGGACAAACTTCACACTAAACTATCTTAAATAATAAATACAGTGTGTATTCACTCCTTCATAATATACCCTGTGATATAAATATTGCAAATTAAGTTGCCCGTGCTGTGTAAAGACTCCCCTCGCTTTCTATTCTGCTCTCATTTTCCTCTGCGCTCGTGAAAGTTTAATCAGCTTCACATTACGGCCCCAGTCAGTTTAAAACGTTCAGGTAGTGTATGTCATTACAGTTATATGATTATTTATTTACCGTCACGCTCTCATTACTTCTCTTTCTGCATCGCTTCACCTCCATTAACAGTTCCTCACGGTTGCTGCAGCGGCGGCCCTCGGCGCCGATCATTTATTACTGTTACCGGAAAGAAAATGTTTGGTCCAGTCTGGTGCGACATCCTCTGAATGTCAAGCTGCTCTGTTGGTCTGGTGTACGGTGGTTTGCGTCACCGAGCCCACGCCAGTCTCCCGGTTGCCCCGAGTCAACGGGCCCCAAGGACGAACTCAGGAAAGACGCATAAAGCCTGGAGGCATTAATTATTCAGGAAGGAGACGGTTGTCGGCGGCAGATAAATGTGTTTTACAATTCCACTCTTTCCTTCCCGCTGCAATTTAAGCTCAAGGGAGGGAGAAGAAGGAGCGTGCTCGTCCATTATCGTGCACTTTATCTCCTCAAATGAACGAACCCCTTTGAAACGAATGCAGTTCGGTGTAATTGAAAGGATGCAAACGCAAGGCAGGCGTCAGAGAGGGGCCTTTTTTTAAAAAAAAGAAAGAAAAAAAAAAGCTGCGCTGGCGTGCACCTGTGAATATTTCAGTGTCGGGAGGAATCCTTGAAGGTTTAAACTTATTTGAAGTAAAGTTTAGGGATTAAAAAATGGTTTAATGATGGAAGGGGACCCGAAATGTTTCCAGGTGCATTTAAAAAATAAATTAGAAGAAGATCCTTTCAACTGCATTCATCTTTCCGCCTGATGTGGAAGTGAAATGAAATTATAAATCAGACTCCGCCGAGAATACGTGACGTGTGGATGATTTGACGATGTTTAAAAGCCTTTGAGCAACTCCTGCTTCTGCTGTTGAGTGCCACAAAGTTGCCCAGCAGTGATGGAGAACCCTAATGTAATTTGCAAAATGTCAGCTTCAGGCAGCGGATCGTGTTTTATTTTTCAAAACAAGCACTTGTTGCCCTTGTATTTGCTCTTTTCTGCAACTCCTTGTTCCCCCGGAGTCTCTGCTAGAGCGAGAGTAAACCTTACAATCGACCACAGCAACCATCACTCAGTTGCACTTCAGTGATTTATTCTGGCTTTTATTTGAAAAGTCCTGAGCAGCTGCGTCACCGTCTCCGTTTGGGAGCTGGGAATCTTGGACTGCAGCAAATATTTACACCGGGCGCTGCATCGTGGACGACGGCCCTCACACACACTCAGGCTGCTATAGTGTGTTTCTTCCCTCAGACTCCTGACTCTTGAAACTGGACCGAACACACACGAAGAAGACCTTGTAACGTCTTTGCATTGTTTACGGACATTACGCCGCAGTTTCCAGTCGCTCTAACTCCTACTTTGTTTATGTCTTTTTATAGGTGCATTGCCTCTCAAGCGTTTTGCGCTGTTTCTTGTTCTTGCACTGTCTGCACGAGGGGTGTGCAAACCATCCAGTATTTGTATTTGAGTTCGAATTAAATTCAAAATAGGTGTAAAAATCTAATTTTTTGAGTTACACTTCTAATTTAGGACATGCATGTGTAAAAATAAGTGTTAATTCTGGATGTATCTGCAGTATTGGTTGGTGTTTTGTATTAAATGCAGCTAATAGAGGTGATTTATTGTGACTTGAAGGGGCAGAACATGACTGTGATGATGATGTGGTGCTTGTGGGAGACAACAGGTGATAGTGGTTCAGCGGGTAGAGAGGTTAGTTGTTTGAATCCCGGAACGTGTTTCATGCCGAAGTGTCCTTGAGCAAGACAGTGAACCTCCCTTTGCGTCATCATTTACCACTTACCAGTAGACAATAGTCCCTATACAGCATACCTATACAGGGTATGCATTAACGTCACTGCTGCCCGAGGCCACGCCCCCTGAGTGGCAAAAACATGGTGAAATTTATCAGTAAATACAGCGAAACCTGGAAAAATCAAATTAAGGACTCGACAATGATCCAGACGAACTAATATGGATTTGGAAAAGTGGATCAGCCTCAGTTTCAGTTAGTTTAAGTTAGTTTTAGTTCATTTCAGGTCTGATAAATGTAGCTAAATAAAAGATGCTAACGCTAAGAGCTTTACTGAGAAGTAACTTTAGCCGTACAATACTGTAGCATTAGAGGGATGACGAGGAGTGGTCACAAATATTCTATTTATTGTTTTATTGGTATTTATCGTTGGTCTGACTTTGTCAAAAAATACAGCATAAATTAAAGTTACCTGACACTAAATGTGAACCACAACAACAGGTTTCTGTGCCTGGATTCCAGTTGTTTGTTCTCATGTAGCGTATTCCATTTACTTCTATTTTCTTTGGCAGATTTCTGTAAAAATATAAAATATATCTCTGACTGCTTTTCAAATCTGTTTTGTTCAGTCGATCTTCACCTTCAACTTTCTAAATTAATTTTACAATTTAGACGCTATTAAAGCCTATGATTCAAGCTAATGCTGCTAATATCCATGTTCACCTGTCACTTTTTGACACCCAGTGGCCGTAACCATGGAGACGTCAGCTAACTGTGACGTCACGTACAAACCCTCTAAACTAGTGATGCTGTTAAGTCGTGTTTGGTCCAGTCAGAGCCTCCTCCTCTGTTACTTAGTCGAGACTTTTCATTCTGACTCCTAAATGTTACTTGGCAGCTTTTTGATAAGACTGTTTGTCTTGTTCCTGAATATTGTTTGTGGCTTTGTTAATACCGTATTCAGGTTGGGCTCCACTCCTAGTCTGCACCGTTTATTCTATACTTTGTCTGGTGCTTAGTCCTGTGTCTTCATGTCCACGGTCCTGGAGGAATGTCCGCTCATCTGTGCTGCACCTGCTACATGTGGTTGACATGACAATAAAAACCTGTTTGATTTGAAAACCAAAGGAACAACTCATAAAAACTGTCTTTCTGTCACAACCTCCGACGATGTTACCGAGTTTATTTTCTCATAGAAGACTTCACCACCTTTACACATCACTGTTACACACAGTTTCTATCAGTCTTTGATTATTTAAATCAGATTGATGGATGAATTCATGTTTTAATCCCCACAAAGGCTTCTGCACTGACGTTCATTTTCCGAGGGGGGGGAACAAACTGCGGTGATTTTTAAATTATTCAGCTGTATGAATATGTATGGAGGCGTGTGCGTGTCTGAATGTTTGTGTGCCATCAGTGCTGCATCTACGAGCTGCTTCAGTTGTTGCGTGGGCACTAAATCCTTCACCTAAACGCCTCTCCTGCTTCCTTCCTTCCTTCCGTCCTTCCTTCCTTCCTTCCTTCCTCTTGGGGGTTACGAAGCGTTGCAAATAAACACAGAGCGGCGTAAACGTTATTGTAGCACGGCTGCCGATAAGGTGGCGTGATGCACCGCGGGCGTTCTCTGTGCGTGTATGTTTGTGTGTTTGTTTGTTTGTGTGGCCTTTCTGTCGCCGTCTGAAAGTGGAACACACACAGAGGGATGAGAATCTTTGCTGTGATCCGAACAAACTCACACAGAGCGTCTGTGGCTGGAGATGAAGAGCGAGAATAAAACTGCAGCTCGTCATGTTTCTGCCGAAGGGAACAAAGCAAAGCAGCTGCTCTCTTCTACATAAAATGCGCTGCAACTTATTTCATTTCAACACCATTTTAGCATTTCCTCCGAGGGCCCGTTCAGAGACGACTCTGCCTCCAGCCACCGGGATAGAGAAGGCTCCAACTAAATGAAGTCATTATAACCTCAGGCACGAGACGTCATCCTGTTCCTCTCGCTCGTCCTGCAACGTTTTTCTTCCAATTAATGCATCGACTATTTTCTGAGTAGTCGATTAATCTTCTACGTTGTCTGCTGAAATATGACAGAAGTTTTCCAAATAAATGTTCACGATATATTTGGATGAAAAAGCCATTTCACACATCAACAACTCAACAAACTTTCAGATTTATGGAGTGTAATTAGGAAAGATGCTTTTGCAGTATTGTGTCATCGCTCTGTGGCATAAATGAAAGGATTATCTTATCTTATCTTATCTTATCTTATGAGTTTGAAGTATAACCTGTGTATAACCCACATGCCCTCTATCCAGCTAACAGGTTTGAACCACAACATCTATGCTGCAAAATTTTGCTAACAACCACTTAAGAGCGTAACGTTTATACAAATCTACCTGGTTTAGTTTTATAGTGCTGTAAAGCAGTGTCTTGCCATGCTGGTGATTAGCATCTCCATTAGCATCTGCTCTTGCGTCCTTCTTTATTTGAGTCATAAAAATACGAAATCAAACAAAGGTTAAAACAAACTAAAACACTAGTAGACGGTACTCAGTGCCTCCGTGAGGCTGCTGCACACAGAGGTGAAGTGGCCTGAGAGCAACGTCTTAAAATGTCCAGGAGTAATGAGAGCATCAATCATGAGGATATTTTGGAGATGTTTTCATGCTGTTGGTGCACAAAAACTAAAAGCAGATTTTCCTAGTTGTGAGTGAACCCATGGGACTTGAAGTTTTAAGACCAGAGTAATTTGAGCGAGTTGAGTCTCTGCTGAGTTTATCGAAAACAAACTTTGAGGACGTTGACTCCCAGGCTCCGACCTCCATTAAACCATAAGATTAAGCTCAATGTAACACGTCTAAAGCCCTGATCGCACGGGATTAGTTTTACCTGGGGACCTCCGGTATTTTCTAATAATCACAGAGGTCGTCTCTGATCTTAATCCTGTGCGAATCGTCCATGTCTGTGATTTAGAGGTGAGTTTTTACTTTTGTTTGATTTGTGACTTATTTTCTGCCTCTTGTCACTTAAAAGTTTATAAAAGGATGAGCTATAATTCAAAGTTTGGACAGATGTTAGAGCGCAAAGTCGAGATGTCGCTGAACTATTCGCCTGTTTAGACAGATGAAACCAATAAATCAACCGTTAATGTGTTCATCTGTAAAGGTGGAGCTGATTTAAATACTGACAGGTCATTGGTCATTTCTTCCCTGCGATAAATAGCATCAAACATCTATTTTTATCATCTGTTACAATTTATTTATAATAAAAGTAAGTAAAACTGTCTGACATGCAGTGGAGTGAGACGGAAAGTAGCAGAGCCACAACAACGGAACGGAAATTTGAGTAAAACACTGAGTTTGTTTGTCTCGTGTGAATGTGTCACATGAAGCACAGACGTAGGGAGGTGATATCTGAATCACAGGACGTCCTCAGGTAAAAACTAATCCCGTGTGAACAGGGATTAAATATTCAACGGCTCAGCTACAGTTTGGTGTTAAACCACGTTGCCGTCTTCTTTTGGAGTTCTCTCAGGTTTGAGTTGCTGCTTGTGTTGCTGTCCCTCTGCAGGACTCTGCATGTATTGAATTTCTTCACTTTTTTTTTTACATCTGGAATCACGATGTATTTATGTGGTCGGCGATGATGCCAGCAAGTTTCTGCAGCCCTGGTCTTAACGCTCTCTGTTCATCTCAGTTTTCAAACTCCCTTAACGTCCTTCTCTTTTCTTTACTTACTAGTCCGTCTTTTTATTCACCAGGGAGACAAGACACCGAAACATTCCTCATCCATCTACACATCATCCTCCTCACCCCTTCACTTCGACCCTTCTCATCCCTCCATCCATGTCCCTCACTTGTCTGTCTACCAGTGAACCTCCTCACATCAATTAAGGCCTTAAGGTCTTTGCCAGTGAAAGGTTATTGCAGCACATTTCCAGCTGTGGATCCTCAGCAGCGGGGAGCGAATTCACAGAGGACTTTACACGAGGTTAAATCTACCACAGGGACGCTGAGTTTAGGTGATAATTAGCATTTTCACACAGCCGAGGGCGGCGTTACTATCTCCACGGGAGGTTTCTGCCAAATCCTGAACTTCTCTCTTTGTCCCCGAGTACTTTCAAGTTATATAACATGACTTTATAGGGTTTCCACTTCCAAGACGGCTTCATAAAAGCAAACTAAGGTGGTAGCGATGTATGTGGCCTTTGGCTTTTCAAAGGATCTTCGCCGGCTCTCGGCTGAAAATTGAACTGCTGTAAGTAATCCCCTTTTGTCTGCCGAGCTACCTCGTCCGACCGCCGATGCCGGCGTTGCCATGGAGAGACGCAAATAACAGCCAGCTGCTGCTGCAGAGGTGGAGCTGGGCCTCCTCCAGTCGAGGGTGCGAATGTCGAAGCGTCGCCGTAGCTGGAAAAGAAGCGCGCGCGCGCGCTCGGCTGAAAACCCCCGGCCGTGGTGAATTAAGGTTAATAAAACTCTCACGGGCTTCCCAGGACAAAGTCGAGAAGGAGCCTCAGTCTGCGCTGAAGGTTTTCAACCAATTAAACAAACCCAGAGCTCTCTCTCCCAAAATCTCAGGAAAACTGCCTCGGAGCGGTTGCCATGGCGTCCCCGGTTAACTCAATGCAAACCTTAGATGTGATTTTCTTTTCTTTTTTTTTTTTTTTTGAACCATTGACCCTGTCATAAAAAATCTGAAAGAGAAAGCCATGAGTGTACACAGAGAGGACCTAATTTTACACTTTTGCACCGAGGAGGGAAGTCAGCGATTTTTATCTGCACGCAGCTGCACTTCACATCTCAGAAGAGATTACTGGGCTTGTGCACAACTATGAAAGAAATGTCTTCACGTTTTGATTGAGATGCTTTTGTTTTTTTTTTTCTCCCCCCTTTTTTATTTTATTATTATGTTTTTGTTCCACAAGTCGAGGTCTGCTGATGCCGTGTGTGCAGGGTCAAGCGAGAGGGCGCAGAGAGCGACGAGCCGCCTGAAACGGCCCCAGATTAAACCAGAGCTAATCAAAGCTTTGCAGAAGGCTGGAAATGAACAAAACTGGAGGATTTGCTTCCCCCTCTTCTGCGCTGCCCGTGCCAAATGCATTTTAAATATGCTACTGCTGTCACCTGCAGGGCGAAGGCGGCACTGCACGCCACCCCCCAGCCCTCCCTTCCCGCCCCCATTCCTCCGCTGTTTTCTTCTTTGCCAAAGAAAAGTCAACATCATTAAAAATAGATGAGCTTGAAATAGAGCAAACAACTTCAGCGCTGTCACGGATTATGTTTGCATGGATTTCTCTCCCGCAAATAACAGTCAAGTGGGGCAGTTAACGGCGAAGTCAGCACAATTCAAACCTGCTCGGGCTGGGCTCCCAGAAAAAAAAAAAAGAAACACCGTAAATTAACCGGAGAGAACAGAGAGTACAGATGATGTGAAAAGCAACAGATGTTTTTGAAGACGTCAGTCAAGACACTTGTCTGAAATGTAATTTTCTGACCGGTCGGAGTCAATAAAGTCCAGGTTTAGGATTTCAGCTGTGCAGGAGTTTATTTTCTCCGATATTTAAACATCCGTCACTGACTGGATCTGACAAAACTTACTCAACAATCAATCATCCCTTTTTTTTTAAGTATGCAGATAACACAGTGAGAAGATAATCTGGAGGAATTGTATTATATCTAAACCTGTGATCTTCCTCTCCGCTTGTCTTCTGGAGTCTCGTACACCCTGGACAGGTCTCCAGTTTATCTCAGGGCAAACACAGAAACACAAACAACCATTCACGGTCACATCGACGGCCAATTTAAACTCACCAGTGACTCTAAAAGAGAACGTGCAAACCCCACAAAGACAGAAAGACAGATTTAAACCCAGATCCTTCTCAACTGAAACATTTATCTGTGGTTTTACTGCACAGATCAGACAAATAATTACCAGGTGAAGCTACACCGGGATGCTTATTAATTTCTTCATTTTTTTTGCCTCCTTTAAGCGACCGATACCACTTAACGTCCGGGTTCAAACGGGGATCGTGATCATGTTGTTGCTCTTCAAAGCCTGACATCAACCCATCCTCAGGGGAGCTCACCAGCTCTCAGTGATGAATAAACAAACATTTTTCCACATTTCCTCCTGCAGACATCTCATCTTGGATGAGAAAAATTTAAATAAAATAATATTTTTTTTTAAAAAGATGCTTCAACAGCTTCGACTCTCCGGGCTAAAAAAGACTGCAGGGACTGAAGCAGGAGAATCCAAACGTTTTCCTGCACCGTCAAAGCAAAAAGTTTCATTTAATATCCACCAAATGAGAAAAGATTGTCATTGCACAAAAGCACAACGAAATTAAAAGCTGAACCTTTAAAGTGCAGATCACAAAACTAAATTAAACAATAAACAATCGGTGCCATCATTCAACATTCAACAATTAAAACATGATCCTGAGCATGTGTTCAGAAAACATAAAGTAAAAGTGCATTGAGACGTACCAACAAGATGAATAGTTTTACATGAATATATCTATTAGGTGGTGGCTCTGGGATAAAACCTGTTTCTTTGTCTTTTTGTCCTGGTCTGATCAGAGCCGTATATTAGAGAGTCTGGACGTCTGATCTGTCCCTCTATGCTGATTGGTTCTGAGCTGGTCACATGTTTAATGGGCGCCATGTTGGATACATCTAACCAATATTCACCCATAGAGAAGTGGCAACAACAGAGAATAAAGTTGGAAAAAAACAGAGGAAGTTATGGAGCATAAGATTAAAAAGAAGAACTGGATGTCAAACTGATTTCTCCCTGTTATGTGATGAGGTAAATGTCAATGTCTCTGTTTGATGTTTGTCTCACAAAAGCCTTATGCTAGCCGTATGCTAGCTAGTTATCTAGACTAAAGGCTTAGAAAAATAGCAGCTACCGTCATATATACTGTGAAACCCATGTGTTCATGTCATTTATATCCATGTAGATAGAGTTATCATGGCTAGCGTACTAATGGTATAATAATAATGATACTAATGATAATACTAAATAACAGTAAGACTAGTTTAATTTTCACTATTTCTGAGTGTTTATCATTTTTCTGAGTAATTTAAAACTTCTAACAGTTATGGATGAACACGGAGAACAAAACACAGCTCCATGACTGATGAGGTGATTGGGCTACAAAGCATTTTACAGCTCATTTGAGATATTTAAAGGAAGTAGACGCTGGGATATTTAAGTGAGGACCTTTTACATATTGACAGACATTAGTAATAACATTTATAGGCCCGTTAATGGTGGAAATAAGACATTTATTTCATCATAGCACATCCTCCTCATAGGGTTACACTGTAGAATCTAACCTCCAATGTAGCAAACATGGCGCCCATGATTTAAATTGGCCAGACTCTCTGTAATGCACAGCTCTGGTCTTGATGCAGCTGTAGCGCCTCCTAGAGGGCAGTAGGTTGAACAGATAATGGCCTGAACTATTCTAGCTACAGAGTCCAGGGTTGGAGAGGGCAGCGCCGGCTGCTCTCTGCATCAGTGCAGGAGGCTTTCGATGCAGAATCTGAACAAGGTCTCCAGCAGGTTGTTCTTCCTGAGCAGCCTCAGGTCAGCAGAGATGAGAGTCCCAGGCACCACTGATGTACAGAGGAGTGAGGTCAGGCCTTTTCTTCTGGAAGTCAGTGATGATTTCTTTAGTTTTTGTTGTTATTTGAAGAGCACCAAGCTGTCAGCATCAGGACTTTTGTTCCTGTAGTTTGCTTCATCTCCTCTTGAGATTAAACCCACCACAGAAGCCTCATCTGCAAATTTAATGATGTCTCTGGCTCTCTTTTCTCATTTGATACTTTTCAATTGAATTTCTCAAGTGAAAACACGACCAAATCTTTCCTGTTGCACCATTATCCTCACATTTAAATGGATTTTTTACTTAGGTAAATCGTTCCCAAATGTGTCCATCAGATTTATTTTTGGTCCTGTTAATGTTTCCTAAGGATAGGAAACATTTACACTCATCCTGTTCGGAAAGTTTCTCAAGAAAGAAGAGAGTCCTCATTCTTGGCTGACTGACATTTTTCGCCCTCGCTCATTCCTGCAGTAAGACGTCGGGTTAGAAGCCTTAAACTCTTTTATTTCAGCGGATAGTTAATTTATTTTGACTGGTGCAGCAGCAAGACATCAGGAGAAGCTTTAAACCATTTTTCAGTTCATTTATTTCGACTGTAGCCTTGCCGAGCCTTGAGAAACCTCTGGGTTAGCTGAACTTGTAAGAGTCACCATGAAAGTTAAAAACCTTCGTGGGGATGGACGAAGCCTCTGCGACGTCAGTCACAGGTTTGGCTTCGGAGCGGTTTTAGGTTCATTGCGGTCGGTGTCAAACATTTCTGAGGCGGCCAAATCAAAATGAAAAGGAGCTTATCGCTCTCGGAGTGAAAATTTCACTGAAGAGAAAGAGGAGAAAAGAAAGCAAGACGCATTTATAATTCCTCTTAAAGGATAGGAAACTTATACGCTCATCCTGCTCGGAAAGTTTCCTTGAGAGGCTGTTATTCCGAGGGGTTGATTGACATTTTCGCCCTCGCCCTTTCTGCAGTAAGTACGGCGAGAGAAGCTCTTTTTTTTTTTCCTTCTTTGGAGCAGATAGTTAATTTATTTAGGCTGTCTCAGACTAGAGCCTCGGGAAAACTTCTGGGTTAGATAAACGTGTCGACGCAGATGAAGAGGGACAAACTCACCCGCAGATTTACTGAAGGGCATTTTTGAAGCTCAGTGTGGTTCAGAGGCCATAAAACTGAATCTACTGCGATGGCAACGTGCTAAGTTTTCAATATTTGTGGCCGACCTAATATAGTATCGATACCAAGGGTAGTATCGGTACTGGATCGATACTAGCGTGCTGAGATTGATACTTTTGTTCCAGTTTCTCTTCTATACGTCCAGTAAATTACTCCTCACTGAGTTCATGCAGCTTCTCTCCAAGTCTGCAGGAGCTTCTCCATCCTCACCTGTAGTAAAAAGGTGGATATGGACAGAGTCTGATACTCAAATCACAGCATCGCAGCAGCATCACACAACAGGCACTGATGCTGTTATTGAAATGGAGTCGATACTTGGAAGAGAAGACAATTACACGGGATGCAGACTCACTTCTTTGATGGAAAATTGATGAGCCAACATTTTCCTCTCTGATATATATATATATTTAGTATTACGGCTGCTGCTTTTGTTTACTTATTTTGCTTAACTGACTTTGTTACTGACTTCATTTTAGATTGTTGTTGTGTTGTCTGCATTGTTATATTTACATTTTTTTTGTTACATTGTTCCTTTTTCCAGAAGTTGTGTGTAGAAAAAGGGGAATTATTTAGTATTTATACTGTTATACAGTTGATTTATATTGTAAGTAGTTCATGGAAACAGGTTTATTTGACTAAAATATTTGTCCTGGGTTTTATCATAATCAACTGACTAAAGAAAAAGTTACAAAGTCATTCACTGATCATGACATTTCAAGTAAAACTGGGGATACTAGCCTGGTATTTACTTGGTATCGGATCGATACCAAAATTCCCATAGACTGTATAAAAAATGGAGCCCATGACAGCTCCTCAAAAGTAAAGCCAGAGCACGTAGAGCTCCCCCTGGTGGTTAACTGCAGTATAAGTCAAGCTGGTTAACTAGTTAATATAATAGTTATTTGATGCAACAGAAAAAGGATGTGACATTGTGATGATTGATGGTTGCCATGACGTGTGTTTAATTTCTTTTGTAACCGGTGAAGTTACAGCAAAGCGCAGGATTAATCAAACGAATTAAACTCAAACATTTTTTTTCTGCGGTCTATAGTCTCAGCCTGTCACGACTCTTCACACTCGATCCCGTCACACGTCGTGTGAATGACTCTTCAAAGTAGTGAAAGCACTCGGTTCAAAATGAAAAGAACTCATCGCTCTCTGAATGAATAAAGAAAGAAAAAAGGGAGGAGGAGAAAAGAGAGCAACACGCATTTTTGAGTCTTTTTAAGGAGAGGAAACTTTTACACTCATCGTGCTCCCAAAGTTTCCTTGACATACTTTTTATTCTTAGAGGAATAAAAGTCATCTGATGTTTTTGGCCTCGCTTATTTCTGCCGTAAGAAATCGGGCGGGATATGCTTTTAAACTTTTTAAGGTGCGACAACGACAATCAAAAAGAAATCATCGCTCCAAGAGCGAAAAAAAGGAAAGAGAAGACGGGAGGAGCATTAAACTCTCTTTCAGTGGATAATTAATTGATTTTGTTATTTATTAAGAGTCTCCTGAGTTAGCTAAGCTTGTAAGAATGCACCATGAAAGCTACAAACCTAAACGGAGCCATATGAAGACGGAAAAAACCCTCCGTGATCTTAATCGCAGGTTTCCTGAAGAGCAGTTTCAAAGGTGCAGCTTGTCAACAGCTTGGGATCCCTGATTTTATACAACACCAGAGGGGAAATATACTAATTTGAACAATACTTTATACTCTCTAATGTTGGTTAACTGGACATTATTGCCCCAATAGACTCCTCACATTGGCCTGACTCCACCCAGCTAATTCAAAAACTGTCAAAGAAGTAGGGGATGAGTGGAGGCAGCACCCTGAGGACACCCACCTGTCACTCAAAACAAGCCACGCCCCTTAATTATCCATAAATTTATATAAAAATTCTAACCCGCAAAGTTGTCATGAGGGGAGAAATTAGCTAAAGCAACCGAATATGTTTTTCTTTGGACCTTTTTAACATGGAGGTCTAAGGGAAGTCTGCCTCAAGTGGCCATTTGAGGAATTGCAGCTTGATTTTTATTTAGGTTACCGCCTGAATTTATAGATAATTATATTATTCTTATTGACAATTATAGGAAAATAAAACACAAATTATATTGAGAACAAACTGGATAATGCCCATTTTTAGCAAATATACCTTTTGAATGGCGTGCTGCATAAGTTTGAAGATATTTTATTATTTTAGCACTTACAATTAAGTGGTATATTCTCACAGTTTTTATACAACAAAGGAACTCCGAAATTGACCTGTGTTAGACGTTTTTCCTCCTCCCGTATTTATCTTTCGTTATATGTCCTGCATGTGTGCAGCGGGGTGTTGCATGATGGAACATCACGCAGGCAATGCAAACAAACCGTTAATCTGCTCCATCTGAGCAGAAACAAAAAAAAAAACAACAAGAAGCCACAATGCAAACCTTTCCTAAATCACTCCTTCGGACCATTAAAAGCTGCGGGGGTGGCCCCAAACATTAAGACGACGGTGTAGCTGCTTTAAAACAGGATGCCAACAAAGCAGCTTATGAATATTTTACTGTGGCGAGCAGAGAGGACGTCTGCAGTCAGAAGCTTTAAAACCATCTCGTGCATCTGTGTGGAATAAAAGAGGTAGAAATAGTTGCGCCACTTTGTCTCCGTCGCTCTCAATTATGCTCCCAGATTTTATTGCCGGTCAGTGAAAGCACCATGGAAGAGCAAAGAGGTGAAAAGTAACCCATGAATTTTTCCCAGAATGAATATGCGTTCTGCTTCGTCTAACTTCACCAGATATCTCACAGAGTCACGGAGCAAAAAACGCGTCCAACGCATCCAGAACCTGGAGACTGACCAACGCACACAGTACGAGCAATCAGATGTGATTGTGTCGGTAATTGGAGAGGAGGTTTATGTGGCGCCGTAGCACAACACGGCTGATTGTGTTTGAATGGTCTCTGATTGATTGTAGCCATTCTGCAGTCAAGCTGTGCACACCATGTGAACGTTAAAAAAAAAAAAAAAAAAAACGCTCTGCACCCTCATCGTGCTCTTTGGGCAGTATATTTAGCCTGGCCGCAGGGACTGAAATCACTCCACTGAAGAGTCACTGCTTGGAAATATATTTCAGGGGGCGGGTTTTATTGTGAAAAATTAGCAAACGGAAGGGGGAGAGAGGGGGAGGGAGATGGGGGGGAGGGGGTCATGCTCAACAGGAACAACACTGACAGAAACCAATTGTGTGACTCAAACGTCTGGTTAAGTTCAATAATTTTTTTTAAAACATCAACTTGTAACGAGTGATGTTTATATTAATCAACCGGGTGCAGGAAATGTGTTGTTTGTCTTGATTGGACACTTGAAGAAAAACTGAAAAATGAGTTGAAAAACCAGCTGGAATATATTCGGACAAATGAAAGGAGTTCAGAAGGTGCTTTTCTGTAAGACAGCGACACTTGGACTAAGAGAACAGAGTGACGTGGTTTTTTTTGGCGGGAGTTTTCTCGCAGCTTATTCCTGACACATCTCGCTACTGTTCTGTGATTGGCCAGATATGGGTAGTGGGCGTGGCTAATGTGGAAAAACGGAAATGCTAGGGGCCACTTTGTGAGCTCCCAGATGCAATCCGATGGAAAGTAACTAAACTATTGAGTTATTTCTTTTTTATAATGGATGAAACAGCATTTTCAAAAAATTTGTGTGATTGTGTCTCTGTTTGGTTTTTCTGTTGTTGTATTTATTTATGTATTTATGTGTTGTATTAGCTCGGCTATATAGTTAATGAGGCCACTATTAGGGTGAATTTACACAAAGTATCGGTATCAGATCGGTATCGTCGATACCAGACTGAATTTGATCAGTATCGGAACAGAAAGGAAAATCACTGGTATCGAACATCACACATCGCCCACAATGCTTAGCGCATGTGACGTGTACTGCAGTGGGCGTGGCTTACCTTTGAGTTTCTCCTGGAGTATAAACAGTGTTGCCACACTTACCTTGAAAATATAATCCAATTACTGATTACTCTGTTGAAAAGTAACTTAGTTACTTTATTTATTACTTGATTGATTTTAAAAGTAACTAAATTAAATTACAAGTGACTTTATTTGTTGCATTCACTTTATTGGATATTTAACAAATCCAAAATGTGTTTTTAACATCCTCTACAACATACAGCTCGACAAACTTCTTCAACTCTCCCCCACTCTCTACTGGTTTTGCAACATCTTTTCTTGTCTGGATGGTGTTGGTTCTGCATTAAATTTGATTGTTTCTAAAGCTACATAGGACTGTGTGTCACCAGCACAGAGAGGACAGCGAACCTTAATATTGTTTTCTTTAGCTGAGACAAACTCAAAATAGTGGCGGTATTTCCAGCTCCTCCCTCCATTGTTTAGGTTTCGTGTCTTTGTGTGGTATCACACGTGAGTTGTCCTCATGCTGGAAACGTGACTTAACAGTAAGAACAGAGTAAATCTTTTTACTCAGGAAAATGAGAAAAAATAGTAACACACAGTGACTTGGATAAGTAACTTTAATCTGATTACTGGTTTGGATTACTGGAAAAAAGAGTATAAATGACCTGGTCAGAATAACATTTGTTCATTGCAAATGTTGTTGCAGCTCCAAGGTTTTTGGCTCTGTATGCAAATTATTTAAGGTACAGCAGAAATTTATCATAAATTATAACAGCTACCTTGAATAGTGTTTTTCCTTTTTCCCAAGCACCTTTTATTTTTATTATTTTTTATTATTTTAATTATATTTATTACCCATACTTCCTCTGCAATAACATAACACGTAACTATATATATCATTGAAATTCCTGTTTACATTTGGACTTACGGTCACATTTATATCCTACATGGATCTCGTTAAAGGGACTCGAGTTTCACCGCATATTAGTCGACTTTAAAAAAATCTGATGTCGCTCAACCCCTATTTTCTACACATGAACTGATGCTACAACATTTCTGTTGGATTAAGGTCAGGACTTTGACTTGGCCGTTCCTAAACATCCATTCTTCTTTTGTGTTCCTGGGCTCGTCGTCTTGATGCATGACCCAGTTTCTCTCCAGATTCAGCTCATGGACATTTTCCTTTACAATTTGCTCATATGGTTCAGAAGTCATTGGTCCGTCAAACCGTCCTGGCGCAGATGCAGCAAAGCTAACAGGGCCCAATAAAGTATATCACCAACGCCATGTCTCATGGACGAGATGAGGTTGTGATGATGTTCAGACATCGCTCATTTAAACCGAAATATTCCTCAAAGTAAAACATGAAGTAAGCAAAGCCAGAGACGCCAGAGGAGACAGAAACACTCAAACAACTCAAGATCGACATAATTTGCACAACGTTCTTGCTGAAGAACTCAGAAGTGGTTGTTTGCATAAAGAAAACTGTCACACGGCGACTTTTAATGCGGATGGGGAAAAAAATTAGCATTTCACAATCTGTGCCGTCAAATCCTCAATAGTTAGGAGTCTGCACAGAGGAAGGAGTGAGCTGAGGAAGCAGCGAAGTGACAGCTGAAAGCAGTGAAGAGCAGCTTTATAGTCGATAATGGCTAAATCAGATGGTTTGGAGATGTGGGAACGCCAAAAGTCGACCCTCGAGCTCAACACTTGACAGCCCGGGAGACACGAAAAAGTATGTCAAGTACATTCATGTGAAAAGAATTCTCTTACTGGATCGAGTTTCACTTTCAAACTTCTAATGTACGAGGAAAAAAAAAAAAAAGAAAAGACGGGGGTTTTATGGTGTCGTGATGGTGCAGATGTTTTTGCTGGAAGGTAGGGTCACTGGCCACCAGAGCGGGGGAACTTCCAGCTGTGGCTGCATGTTAAGTGCATGAATAAAAATCAACATTTAATAAAAGAAACAGCGTGTGCGCCCCATAAAGCTGCACACCACGTGCATAAAGGTGAGGAAACACAGAAAAAAAAAAAGGCTAAATTTGTTCTACTAAAAGAGCTGCAGGGAGGAAAAAAGGGGGAGATAAAAAAAAACAAAACAACACATGTCTCTCCACAAATCCCTCAGTTCCAATACAGGAAGCTGATTTTTAAATCTTCGGCCGTGACTCAGCCGGAGTTTATCCAGCACTGGAAAGTGAGTTGACCCTCAAATAGAACAAGGCAGCTGTGGAGACCTCCCCTGCCGCCCTCGGAGAAGATCTGTTTTGATTCTATTGTGGGAGGAGGAGGAGAAAAAAAATAAAAAAATCTAATTTTAATGTTTTATTCTGATGGGACAAATAAAGATCCAAGTCCCAGAAATGTCAGAGTGGAGGATAAAAACCCAGAGTAGACGAAATGTTCCAGCCTGAATCTCAGAGACTCGCTCAGCCATTAACTGGGAAGTGTAACCTCTCTTCTCCTCAGCTTATAGCTGATGTTAAGGACTCGCTACTATCAAATGAAAGCTGTAAAAGTCCACGAGGAGCAAGTGCCTTTTTGTGACATTTCAGGCCTTGAGATTACACCCGATAAAACAATTCAAAGCCTTGAAGGATCATTGAGCATTAATGAGATTCGGTGGCTTCAGTTAATTTGTTCACACTTAAAGGAGCTTTTAAAAAAATAGCCTTTCTTCACGTGACAGCGAGACCAGATGAGACGCAGGAAAAGGGAAAATTTGGTGAAAGTCTTACAGCTCCACCTTGTGTTCAAAGGCAGGAAGTGACACAAACACACCCACATACAGACTCTGGAACAGATGTTTATTGTTGGATTCAGCTGAACAGTAAATGTCTAATCATTGTCTCCATCATGCATATATTTATTCTGTTTTAACTGTCAGCAATGTTTAAAACATATATTTTTGGGAGGAAGGATTTACTTAAAGGTTGAATGAAAGATTAAGTTGCAGTTCCTCAAATGTCCACTAGAGGCTGGCTCTGAAGGTGAGACGATCAACAAAGACCTCCATGTTTAAAGCTTCATAGCAGAAATAAACATTAGCCTCTTCAGATAATTTCTCCGCTTCATGACAACTTTACTGGGTTGATAGTTTTCTGCCTCAGCTCCACTCGCGCTCCACCTCTTTGATCACTTTTTAATATGCCACCGGGATTAAGATGGAGTCGAGCAAGACGGCGGCGACCATCTTTCAGGGAAACCATGAGTGCCTTCATGGCAGGTTTATCCATCTTTAAACACAGCCAGCGGTGTCACCATCAAGTCATTCATCCAATTTGGACAATAATTTGGAAAATTAAGGCAAAAAAAAAAACCATGTAGCTGACATGAACCTCTCCAAAAATTTAACTATTTACAGCAGCACCACAGACTGCAAGACCTGTGATTGGCACTTGGTATTAGGTTCTTACCGCTTTAGTATTTCTGGCTGCTTCTCCAGCTCCAGCAATTTTGGAATTGATTGTTTTAGATCAATAGACCCCTTCACAGTTTGTAAAGGGGTGGGGCTTAGCTGGAGGCAAAACATCTCTAACACAATAGCTTGTAAACGCTGGTTAGCAAATTTCAACGGACTGTTTTGGCAAGAATAGACGAGGAAAACGCATATTTTAGCATATTTTAGAGTGTTTTTTTAAAAAGTTGACTCTGACTGATGGGACTATATTCACCGACCCCTAAACTCTCACTCACTGGAGGGACAATTTGACCAAAGGAGGACACAGAGGGGACAAAGTCTAGTCTGTCTTTATCAAGTGAAGCCTCCAACAAAGATATTACAAGAAGTAAGTGGAACCACTGTGGAGGGTAACGTAGTAAATACAACTTCTACTTGGACACCCCTGAAACACACAACTAATGTTGCGTTAGCTAGCGGTTAGCATTGGTTAACATGTAACAAGAATGTCCCAAATAATGATTAACTTAACGTTATTTCTGTCACAGTTTAGTCCAACCCATAATGTTACAGGCTGAAACTGAAGATGCATTACATATTAATCTGACCTGATATGTGTGTATTGTCTCTTACTTCTTTTAACCGGCAAAGCCAAACTAACGCTATTTACAACTGGCAGTGGCTGGTATGCAAATAACTTCAAGTTACTGTTTTTGCTTTTTCAGTTTTTCAGCACCAAAAAATACAGAAAGACGACTTTTTCTTTCCCGGTTGACTGTGACAAGTGTTCGCCTCGAGCTTCCCTCTGTTTTGCCTCCAGTGAACGATGTGACGTCACAATAAGGTAGGACATGAAAGAGTCTGTAAAGATGGAGCGCTTTGAGGAAAGGTTAACTGAGGAGGCTAGACTCAACTTTGGCAAAATTTCGTTGAAAGTTTCAGTTGTTGAAAGTTAGCAGGAAGTGGAAACCAACCTGACTGGCAAAAAAGACACAGCGCCCACTAGTGTTTGGGTGCACATAAGTATAAATGGCTCACACCAGCGTAGGCTACATACCTAAGTTACGGTGTCTACGTCCTGTAGTGTCTTAAATTAGCCTTAAAGTTGGTGGAATTTCGACGATAGCTGACTATAGCAGTCTACGCAGAGCCTGCATCATGATAAGCATTTCATACTTGACATGATGGCGAGTTAATAACTACACAGAAGACAGAAATGGCGTCTGAGTAGACGGTTTGTAGCTTCCTGTGCTTGATCAGCAGCTGAGAGACGTGAACCAGGAAATGCACGTCGGACGTCGTGGTCCGGCCTATTTCTCGGGAGCTGCACGTAGTAGCGACACACGACTGTAAAGCCTTTAAGCTTTAGTTTGAAACACTGCTGCCGACACGGCTGCAGACTCGCTTTTCTGCTTCCTGCTTCTGCAGCAGATCACGTCCTCCCGCTTTAAGCGCGCCATTAAACACTGAACCACCAGTTTTTACACATCACAGACATTTCATTGACCGACATTTGCAGAGCGGCGGATATAAACGGCGAGTGTGTGTAGAGTAAGTAGAGTGGTTTATTTGGTGGAGATTGACAATAAAAAAAAATAAAAAAAAGCTCCTCGGGGCAACTTCTTGGTCATTTTAAGCTGTGGCCGCCTGTTTCTCAGATGAGTCTTCTCGACTTTATAAAGATGACATTATAACATTCACACAGCGTAATACAGATGGATTTCATTCCCTTTCTGTTTCTTCACCCCCCCCCCCACCCCACCCAACCACCTCATCACCCATCCTCCCCCCTCCTTTTTTCTCTCGCTGCAACATCTGTGTCACATCTAAAGACACACAATGAAACCCCACTTAAGCACACTTAACACTTATCCATCCAATCTGCAGGCACTGTCCAATAACAGGGATCTGCCACGGGACCTGCAGCCTCTGGACGGGAGCCGGGGTGACCCCAGGGGGGGAGGAGGAAAGGGTGGGAGGTAGCGAACACACGGAGGACCAGGTTTTGGATTGTTCTAGGGGTTAAACTCTATCCACAGGATTTCCATCACAAAAGCCTCCTCAGCGGTGAGCAGACGTGACCTTGAGTCCTGCCAGGGACGAACTGAGGAAGTGAATTCGCTTTCACGTGTCGGTCTAATAGGTCGCTGTCTATCACGCCAAGCACCCCGACCCCTCGTCCCACCTCCTCCTCCTCCTGCTCCTCTTACACCGGCCACAGTCCCCCTTTATTATGCTGATCTAATGACTGTGGAGGGTAATCCAAAAGACCTTCGTTAGAATGAGGGCGGCCTGTTACGCACTCGGCCCAGATCTGAACTGACACCGGGTCCCGTACCTGCCAGCTTGGGTGAGCTTTGAAGACGGCAGCTGTAACACGACCCCTTTGACCATTTATCACCATTAAAATGCCCACACAGGGTTGAGCATAACTTTGAATTCGAGTGCAGAACCTTGAATTTCCCAGGAAAAACCAAATATGTTTGAATTAGAGGGTAATTTGCTGCAGCCATAAAAAACATTCCCCTTAAATTAAGCAGTATAGGGTAAAGTCTAAGAACATGCAAGTATGGAAAAAATATGTAATTTATAAGGTCTGATATTTTAATTTTACTTAACATTGGGTTAGAAATATGTTATTTCAGCCTCTGAGTAAAAAGAAAGAAGAAAGAAAGAAAGATCAAAGAAACGTGGGAATAAACGCTGCAGTAAATGCAAATAGGCTTCTTTTTTTAGTCTATAAAAAAAACACTCGTGCTACGTGACTTGATTAGCATGCACAGAAAGAATAGTTTCATTTTTGAACAAATTACCAGAAACAAGGAGAACAGGGCCACATATTTGCTGCAGGGGCAAAGCCCGGCAGTTAATCCAGACGCATTTATGTTTCAAGTACAATTAAATACTGAAAATTAAATGCACAGTGTGTCTAAATGCTGTTTTTAATTCTAGCAGAGCTTGAAGGACATGCCCGTGTTCCCTTTTCTCAGGCAACACTCCTCCACAATGAAGGAAACACCACTTAAAGTGTGTGTCTGTTCTATGTGTTTATGCAGAAAAATGAGCCAATACACGTAGATATCAGTGAGGAAAGTTAATTTTCAAGGCCAAATTAGACTCCGTCTGATCATGAGTCAACCTGAAGAGACTCAGGTGTTGTTATTAAAGGGACTATAGGACATAGACGCCGTAACTTACGCATGCAGCTTGAGTCGATGAGAGTCAACACTAGACGGCGCTGTGTCTTATTTGTTTCTACTTCCCGTTCCCGACAAGTCGCACAAATGTTTTTATCTCCAAACCTCCTCTGTTAACTTTTCCTCCATGTGTTATTGAGCCAAAACAATCAATTTCGAAAACTGCGGGGTACAGAGAAGCAGCTGGAAACATGCTACTACCAAGTGGACCAATCACAGCTCTCGTGCTCTGCGTCGCCGTGATGCGTAGTTACGTTTCTAGGGAGGTGCACGTCAGCTACTGAGTTAGGGTCTGCGCAGAGTCTCCGTCTCCGTATGCAGAAGTCTAAACCATCTGTAGTTATGGAGGACCAACTCTGCCATAATTAAAAATAAATACATAAATAAATGAATAAATAAATTTAAAAAACCCTACAGATATATATGCCATAAATAATCAAATAAGTGAATAAATAAATATATATATGTATATATGCCATAAATAATTAAGTGAATACATAAATATCTAAATATATGCCATAAATTCTATTAATTTATTTATTTATTGATGCACATACTTCAGCATGCACAAGGAAATGTAATGCAGACGAGGCGTCTGTCCACACTGGCTGAACTTTTCACCTGTTTGTTGATCGGAGAGTGCACGGATCGACTGCACAGATCGACTGCTCATGCCTGGCGTATATGTGTATATTTGTATTTATTTATCTTTAATAATGGCAGAGTTGGTCCTCTATATGTAATAGTGCAGAACATGCTGCAAAAACTACGGCCCGACAAACGCATCCACCCTTTCTTTCACCCTCATTTGATCCATACAGTATATTTTAATGTATGATACACTTACACTTATTTATATTCTCAAGTAGGCGGCAGATTTTTCTGGCACCAGTTCTTCTGGCTACTGTGGGCTTTGGTTTTTCTTGCTTCCTGTTGGTCTTTAGAAATTAGAGTCACTACTGCATAAAAAACAAGTGAAATATAAGCAAGTTTAAGAAAAACTGACCTTATTTTACTAAAAAAAATTAAATGTAAATGATGTAGAAAAGCCTTTTTCCTAAAAGTCAGAGATCCCGGTTTGTGTACACATTAATACATATGGAGGTTTTACATCGTGTAAATCCCGTTACGCTACTTCACACACTCAGACCACATGGAGAAATGCCAGGCCATAAATTTCACTGTGAAAATAAACATCCTCCTTCGAGTAAATCTCTGTGTAAACACGACATGAATGGCGTGCTGAAATCACAGGCTGAGCCTTTATGTGTTTTATTGATTCTCCAACAATAATCCCACAGGGACGTGAGCCTGTGAGGCATAATGGAAAATCATGATTTATTCATTTACCTCTTTTTTTTTTTTTTAGGAAACGCCACCCGAAATACACAAAACACAAAACAAAACCAAAAAAAAAACAGAACGCATGACTGTAATTAACAGACATTTCACTCAGGAGGAGTAGGTTTCACATGAGGCGCTGGTTTGGAGAGAACAATTTATTCCAGTTTACGAGCGAGCTTGCCCTCGGGCGTCCCTGCAGATCTCGGCGGATTGACTCTGGAGAAAGAGGAAGAAAAGATCGGCGCTTCCCGTGAGCCATTACCTCTGACTATGGGGTTATTAATCCAGACAATAAAGGCTTCAGCTCAAAAGCAGCCCATGCTTCACGTTCGCTGTGTGGGCTGTTAGCTGACACCACACAGAGTTACAGTGATTGTGGTTTGGGTGTTTTACTCAATGAGAGTCTGAGTAACAATGAGGGGAAGCTACACGTCTTATTAACCAGCGGTGGAGGAAGTCGTTTAGATGGTTGAACGCGGCGTTTTTCCTCCAACATCCTGACTTCCATAATTCATAAAAACGCAGTAATACGTTGCTGTAGATTATCATTAATTATAGATTTGCATTTAAGGGATTAATAATTCTAAAATTAGCCAAAACACCTTTTTGAGATTAGATGTTAAACTAATCCACACACAAACTTTCCATCCTGTGTAACGGGGTCATATTTCACTTAATTAAACATTTTAATGCAACATTTGTGTTTTTTCTATTAATTTAGTTTGATAAAATACATCCTGCCTAGAAAGTCTCACTTAATTTAAGTATTTTTTTTTTGCTTGGGGCAAAAATGAACTTAATATGCTTATATATTATGGATAATATATATAATATTATCCATTATATGTTAATACCTCAATAATGGGACATATAAGTGAAACTTAAAGGTTAAGTATTTGACAATATTCATTCATTCATTCATCATAACAAAATGTATATATATATTCATATTATTATATAACTTAAATATCTGTTTCTATGCAATGAAACTACTGGACACTGAATTTTCCTCAGGATAATTGAAGTATCTAATCGAATCGAATCTAATCTAATCTAATCTAAATTTATCTAATCTAATCTAATTAATATGCTTTGTAACAAAAAAGGGTCAATAAGTAAATTTATTGGGCTCTATCTATCTATCTATCTATCTATCTATCTATCTATCTATCTATCTATCTATCTATCTATCTATCTATCTATCTATCTATCTATCTAACCAACCTCCTGGTTTCTACCACTTTTCCCTTTCAGAAGGAGGATTTAATCCAGGCTGGCGGTCACATGGCTGCGGTTGCTCTATTCAAGCCGCTCTGTATTAAGCGTAACGAGGTCCATTAAGTGCTGGTAAATGCGAGACGCTCTCTGCTGAGGACTTTTCATGTGTCACACTGCAAAAAAAAAAAGTCTGGACGCCACCGTGAAATCGGCACAGATGTAAATTTATTTAATGTAGAACTCACAAACTCGACTCAATAAACTCCGGTTGGTTTTTCACCAGATGGTGGTTAGTCGAGCCTGTTGACTGTATGTATTTTCTAATAATTCGTTATGATGTTTCCATGTACCTCTACTTTTAATCCGAACGTCTGTTTTTACAGACATCACGTGACCGATCAAAGATGGAGGTCTCTCCTCTGATCAGCAGTAGCTGTTGATTTTATACTTTTATTATTAAAAGCAGCAGCTTGATGTGGAAAGTTTGTGGGGTCATATCCACTTTTGTTATTGTGTCCTTTAGTCTTATAGTAGCCGGGCTTTAAGATTTGGTTCCACGCTTCGGTTTGTGTGCCATAATGTTATTAAAAACAAACTCTCCAGTTGAGGAAACGTCACTTGAACGCCACTTATATTTATATAAAGACAGATGAAATTTAATTTGGCTTCTAAACCGAATGAAATCAGAGTATTTGGCTCCATGAAAACCCAGCTTGTGATCCCTCATCATCTGTAAACCCTTATAGTGTCTGTTCTGGTCCTAGCTTATAACATTATTATTATTTTATCATCTTAAATGATCCGATCTCGTTTTGCCGTATCTTTTCTCATGTGGTCTCGTCTTATAATAATGCCACAAACTGCAGACAAAGCATCAACGGGACTTAATTGCTCAGTTTGGGTTCCACGAAAACATTCCCAGAGACCGTGACAGAAAAGTGGTCAGGGAGGAGGCCAACGATAATTAAGAAGCTTGTTTGGCTGCGTTTTAAACAAGTTTATTTTTTGATGGAAAAACACATCCAAGCCCGACTGAACTCTGTAAAAACAGATTTCTAGTCTCCTTGAACCATGTCTGCATCACACCTACACTGACTTTTTGCCCAATGACCCGGGAGATAAATAACACTAAATAACATTCTTGGAGCACGGGATGAAATAAATAGCTGAAAGTGGTGGATACAGGCGGAAGCACGTGTGCAGACCTTTAGTTTTTGTTCTGACTGTGGGTTATTACGATGTACGTCAGTGTGCCTCATCCTTATAAATAAACCAGGAACTGGAGTTTTGATTCGAGGTTAAGTTTCTTGACCTTAACTTTCCCAATTGGTCCCGAACGCAGCCGAAAAACAGTTTAAAAGCTCTCGTTTGCTCAAATGACACTTCAGACCTCACTATGCAGCGGATTTAAGGCTATTTTGAGGCAGCGCGCCACATCAAGTCTTTGTCTTTTTGACCTTAACTCCAGAGACGGAACGCGGAGCTTCAGTGCATCGTGAGGCTCTTGGCTGAGTCGATGAGAGCGTTTACACAGTTCCTACTTCAAATATCCCATGAAAGTGCTGCAGCAGCTACCCCGCTGTTTGAACTGAGAGAATCACTGAACAAAGTGTTTAATTCGTGCATCGACTTTTCAGGCGCAGATAAAACATCACAGAGCTTATTCTTGGTTTATGGATGTTTGGCTCAGCAGCCTCTGTGTAGCTGATAATGTTGCGCCGGCTGGTTCAGAGCCTCGGGACGGAATTCGTTTCACCCAAAGGAGACGCTAACGCTGTTTTGTTGGCACTGCAGGTATTGATGGAGAACGTAGCGAATAATGCTAATAAATGTCATCCACTGCCCGACTAGTGGAAGCTTCCTGCCCTCGGGCTGGTTCATGCTTCACACGCTGCCGTTCAGCGTAGTTTTCTCTTGTTGTTGTTGGTGTTGTTGATGATGATGATGCTCGGCTTTCTGGCAAAATATATCAGGCTGATAGTTCCAGCTTTTCGCAGGATAAGATTTGGCCTCCACACCGAATAAAAAGCATTAAACTCCTGTTTTCGTTACAACTACCTCTGAAGACTTCATATCATCCCAATACATCAGTTTGTTCTCAACATTCAGTGTTGTGTTATTAAATAAATGTTATTTATAATGCACTTCTCAGGAATCTACAAGTTAAATGCAACGAGTAAAAAGCATAAATGCATCTCATCTCATCTTCTACTGCACCTTAATCCTCACTAGAGTCCCAGGGGTTACTGGACAGGTCACCAGTCCACTGCAGATCTAACATTAGCTGCGTTTCCATTGGACTTTTATGTTTCTGAAATTTCAATAAAGTACAAATTCAGCTTTGTACGATGAAAGGTGTTATGCAAATGAGCTGCAACTCTCGTAAAGTCTTGTCTTTATGCAATATCCCATAATTCAAGTTAAATTCTTGTCATGCCAGACTTCACTTTGAGGAAGATGGACTTCATATGACCCTCTGGGTCGTCTCCGATGACGAAAGTGACGGGGAATTGCAGAAAAAGTGTTTCCATTGCACTTTTGCGATAAACTTTTATATTGATACGTCTGAAAAACCTCCTCATGAGAACATAAAAGTGCTTAAGCTTTAGATATTTGAGAGGTTTTTCAATATGCACATTATCATTTTTTTTACTGCGATGTTTGAGTTTTGTGCATTTCTAGGGGGAATGGAGAAAACCCATGCAAACATAGGGAGAAAGTATATAAAAAAATACACAGATCACCGTCATGCCAACAGTCATCTTATCTTATCTTATCTTATCTTATCTTATCTTATCTTATCTTATCTTGTAATGTTCCATTGTATCTGATCTGATCTTGTCTTCTTTATCAATCTCTAATTTAATTTAAGCATCTTGCATCTTGTACTCTTGTTTTTAACATGCTGATGCTCCACTTTAATCAGATGTATGACAGACGTATGCGTCTCTGCTCTTTGAGTTTGCCTCATATCAGTAATGTGAGTTCAGATTATGTTGGTTGGACGCTTTTCCTGCTGCGGATGTAAAATCAGGATTTTCACCTCGAGTAGCACCGTGTAGGGCGAATATGTCACCGTTTGTTCACATGCATCCACGGATTTTTCACCGCTTCGCTGCAGATTTTCACTGCGTTCAGTTCACTGAGCTCTGCACACTTAAGCTGACGTCACCATCAATGCATGCGAGCGATGAAACACGTGAATACTTTAATGAACCGGGGTGTTTCATAAAGCTACCAGTTGGTTGGTTGGTTGCAGAGGTTCATTGAACACCACGATACAGCAGGTTTTTACAGTAGGTTTTTGTTTTAACAGGAATCAGTTTTCCTTATTTCTAATTGAAGTGAACAGAGCTTGATGTATTTGCTTTATTGCAAACTGATTTATTAAGGTCAGAGTAATCCTGGTTCAGTTCGAAGCACCTCTTGGCGTCTATTGATTTCACCATTACGCCATCATAAGGTCGGTGACATGTGCTCTTACACTTAACGTGAAAACCGCCGTCAATGTATTTTTACGATGTGGAATTACACCATCATCCCTGTTATAGCGTCACAGTGCTGCTCCTTGTGGGTTATTCCCTGGAGCAAAGTCTGCAGACCCGTGTACTTAATGGAAAGTGTGCGTAAAGGGATCAAAAAAAAAAAGAAAGAAAATTCAGCTGGAGCCCTCGAGCAGTCGCTGGTTTCACAGGGAGTCTTCACAGGGGTGGACACTGGAAACATGACGACTTTGAATGCAGCATTCATGACAAGACCTCATGTTAATAATGACAGGTCCAAAAGTGGATGCTTGACATCAGTATTCATATGGAGAATTTCTCTTTCCACATTAAAAAGTTTGTTCTGGATGAACATTGATTGTATTTCACCAAACCAGACACAATCTGATTCTGCCTTCCAGAGGCCGTGAATGATGATTGGCTGTCAGCTTTAGCCTTTGTACGGTTGCAACTTTTTTTGGCACAGGTAACGAGAGGTGACGCCACTCTCGGCCTTTGTTGTCAGTCGTTCTTTGTTGTCAGGTTGGCATGTCCAAGCCCTGAAAAGGGAGTGATACCTAGATACAGCAGGGAATACATTCTCTTTCAAGTGTGAAGTGTTGCGCAAGGGTTAGGGTTAGGGTTAGAAAGATGACAAAGACGTGTGACTGGTTGGTGCGCCGCTTCCTCATTTAGAGCGATGAAGAGATTTGAAGCCGTTTCAACTTTGACACGAAGCACATGATGTTTTAATGACTCTTTAATTGTCAGTGCTTCGTTGAGTCTGTCCTTACCTACTGCTGTGTATCCTGGTTTGGTTTCCTCACTCTGTCTAGTAAAAACAGGCTTATCAAAACTACAAGTAAGGTGACAGGAGTGCAGCTCCGGGATGTTTATTTTACGTGGTTAAGGAACAAGGCTGAACTTATTATTGACAAACCTAACCATCCTTCCCTTCTGGTCACTGCTTCAGGATGCAGAAAAACAAGGAACAAGGATGCAGCGTCAGCTTTGCTACCTCTTTCATACTCTGCACTTATTCCCACTTATTTTATACATCGTTTTTACTTCTCATGTCTTAATACTGTGCACTTTATGCATTGTTTGCACTTGAATATGTCACATTTTTTATTTGTTCTGTTGCTGTCATCTGATGTTGTCCTTGTTCACTGTGTCTGCTGCAAAATTAATTTCCTTTGGGATATCAATAAGTCTGGACTGAACTGAGCTGAACATCATGTTGCGACAATTGCCAGAGTCAGTCAGTGTGTTTACATGCACAACTTAATGGAGCTTTGCTCGAAATATCACTGTCTGAATGCGGCTATTGTTCCAGTTTACATGCAACAGAGAAAATCCAATAACTGAGGGGAACATGTCCTCCTCCTACACACTAGGTGGCGATATGTTAATATCGGGTTAATACGGCCACCTTTCCAGTTGATGTATTATGTCATATAATAATCAAGAGTCGTTCATGTGTCAGACCGTCATTTAAAACAACAACCAGGTGGATAATAGTCCAACTTTTTTTAATCTTCTATGTAATGTGCGCACGCTACTTATGGTGCAGGTAAGATGGCGCTATCCCTCATGTGGTTTTTCTACCGGCTCCGTTTACCTTTTTCTTCTGCCATTGGCTTTCTCGCATGTTTTTGTTCTGGGGTCATACTCCAGAGCAGTGGTTGTGGATCATGCACACACACAAGTTGTCCAGTTAAAGTCCAATTAAGGTGTATACATGTCGGAGAAATTCAGTTTCCAATCGCATTAACTGGGTGTCTTAATCAGATAAGGACAACTCAGATTTAAGTTGTGTTTACATGCACTTAAGTTGTCCAGTTAAAGTCGGATTAAGGCCATAATTAGTTTTTTTTTTTCACGTGCATGTTAACGTACTGAATGTGTCACTTCATAATGCTTGTTGCTCTCTCGTAGCTAGCATCATAGTCAGCTGATTGGCTCTTGAAAGCTTGCATAAACCTGATTTGGTTAGCTGCAAGAAAACTGGATCAAGGGACATACAGTCAAAGCCAGACCTAGAGAGACCAAGAGAGAGTTTGCTATCAGCCAGAATTGTTGGGTTTATTGAAGACATCTCCTCCAATAGGCTTCTTCAGTTCTAATTGATAGGTGAACAGTGTTGGGGTTTCAATAGGATGAAAAACACATCTCTCCAATTAAAGTTTACTATTTGGTCATTAACAAATCGTGGTAGTGTGAGTTTCACGTGTATGCCACACAAAATCGAAGTAAAAGTACCCGGGTCTACAGCTGGATAACATAGATATAACATAGACTCAGTTTATAAAGAAGGTCAGAGCCGTCTCCATTTCCTCAGGAGGGTATCTGCAGGAATATCTGCAGACTATCGTTGCCACTTTTGAAACAACCTTTAATGTCGATTTGACATTTAATATAACCTTTAATTCACACAAAGTTCTTTCTTTTTTTTTTTTTTTAAATAACTTTAGAAATTCCTAAGCTAATTCTCGGTGAAATCTTCAGTGTTACATCGCTCAACAAAATAATTCCACTGGTTTTAGTCTGATATAGGACGATGAGAAGATTTTTTTTCATTTTTTTATTCCTGCACTGTTGATACCGATGTTCAGCCAATATATCGTTGCATCCCTACTCTCTATCTATCTATCTATCTATCTATCTATCTATCTATCTATCTATGTCTGTCTGTATCTTATATATATGTACGGACATTGTCAGTTTGCTTGTAGCCCCACTAACTAATCCATGTTTTATTTATTGCCTTGGCCCTCGCCAATGAGGCCTGCCTGCCGCGTGTGCGAGCATGCCGGGAGCGCGCATGGAGGCGGTCCGGGGCTGTTTGTGCGTGAACGCGTCTCCGCCGCCGCCGCTTCTGCTGCTGCTGCTGCTTCTACCTCCATTTAAATAGCAAGGACACGGGAGCGAGTGCGTGTGTGTGGGGGGTTGGATATTACTTCTTTTTTTTCCTCCTCTCCCCCCCACCACCACCACCACCACCAACACCGACACCACTACCGACACCACAACCCCAAACACTCTCTTCTCCCTCTCTCCTTTTTCCTCTCGGTACCTTTGGATTACGACGCGGAAAAAAAAAAAAAAAAAAAAAACGCGCAGCAGCAGCAGCATCGCCGCCGCCGCCGCCGCCGCCGAGGAGGTAAAAGGTCGACGCACACACGCACACACGCGTCTCAGCCGGCCCTGCGAGAGACAACGCGGACAAAAAGAAAAAGTAAGTACATGTCCCGTGAAGAGTGTCGTTTGTTTTCTGGTGAGGAAGAGGAAGAAGGAGAATGAGGGAAGAGGAGGGAGGGAAGGGAGGGGAGGGAGGTGGTGGATGTGTGCGTTTGGAGGTGGAGGTGGAGGGGAGGAGGAGGAGGAGGAAGGGGGGGCGAGCCTCTCTTTGTGCCGAGGAAGGGTCACCACTCCAGTCCGCGGATCCGCACAGTTCCTCCTCCTCCTTCTTCCTCCTCTTCTTCTTCTTCTCCTCCGCGTTGACTTTAAAACAACCGAGGCCTGTGCAGCTTCTTTTTTTTTTTTTTTGTCTTAATAAATACCCCTCAGCGGTTACGCACCCTACTTTCCTCCTCCACCTCCTCCTCCTCCTCCCCCCGACCTAATGTTTATGTAGGACGACTTGGTTTCCAGCGCATCCGTTCACCCCCCTATTGTCCGCGGAACCTTGACCTACCTGCACCGGCCAATCAATTAGCTGACCCCCCCACCCCCCCACGATAATGAACCCTAACCCGCCTTTTGTTGCTCTCTTTTCTGGGAGCGTCCATGCGTCGACCCGTTCACAGGAGAGAGGACCCTCATTATTAACTTACCTCCCCTTCAACCATCCAAAACGTTTATTATATATATATTTTTTATTGGATTATAATTATTTAAACCATTACACATTAATCCTCTGATGTGTCATGTAGGATTTACATTAAAAAACAGCAATTTCTTTTAGTTTGTTGATTCTAAATTGTCCCGTGTTTGTTTAAAGAACAGATAAATACTTTTATTTTGGTTTCCAGTAGCATTATTTAGGCACGGATGAGGGAATCAGTCGGTAAAAAGGTGAAAATAAGAAGTTAAGTGAGGTAGAAATGCATTAAAAGTATATTTAAAGTATTAAATATGTTATATAGTGACGTATAAAATATAGGACAAGGAGGATGTGCACGTGTAAATATAGTAAATATGGCAGTTTATTCAGCTGTAGAGATCTAGGCCACTGGTTCAGCATCGACACAATGACTGGTGGCCATGTTTAAACCCCTAATAGGTCATTAGGTTAAAGCCTCATTATATTCTGAGCTACTATGCGTGTGTGTAATTTGCAGGCATGTCCCCGCTTTTAACCCTCACCTGGTGCAGCCGTTAGGTTTCGTGCACGCTCGCTCATCATCTCCACTCGCTTTTTATTTATTTACTTATTTATTTATTCGTGTATTTTTTACCCGGTTTCCAGGGCCCACGATGTCCAGCGAGGTGCAGAGACCGGACGACAGCCCCAGCACGAGTGGGGGCAGCTCGGACATCGAACAGAGGGAGTCGTCGGTGCCGCCTGAGCAGGAGCGAGAGCAAGCACAGCCCAAAAAGAAGGAGACCAAGATCTCGAGTAAAACCGCTGCTAAACTTTCAACTAGTGCCAAGAGGTGAGAAGGAGGAGGAGGAAGGGAGGGGGGGCAGAGCCCAATCTGGCTTTGTAGAGGGAGTTTTTTTTTTAAAAGCGAATGCCTCTCCTTCTTCTGCCCGAGGGTGTGAAGTTATATAAAAAGACTGTCGTCCCACAGGCGTTGTCGTTTCAAACATCCACGTTATTCATGCGCTGGGAAAAAACAAAAAAAAGGGAAGGTAACTGGTTCTTTGCTGCTCCGCGTGTCAGTGCTGTCACTGCGTCTCTGCCAGTCTCAGCACTTTCTCACCCAAAAAAATAAATAAGAGACAGGCGACGAGAGAATTATGCAACCGGCTGAGCGAAAAGTTGGCTGAGGCCGCCGAGTCTTTTTATATCTGACGTCGTGAGAATCTAGCTTTTGCGTCTCTCTGCGTTAAAAGCGGAGTCTCTCTCCACGAAGGGCAGGTCTTATATTCTCTAATCAAACTTTATTTATAAAGCACTTAGCGTACAAAATGCATCGCAAAGATAAAAAACACTCACACATGCATGTGCACAGGATGTTAGAAGGTCCAGTAACATGGCAGGGCACTGAGAATAAAAGGAAAAAGTCTTGAACAACTTCCGCCACTACTGTTTCTGTACAAGCGCAATAATTGGACATGTTACAACATTGTTTTTGACTCAGTTTGTCCAGCGAATTATCACTGTCATCTGATATAATACGTGTATGTTAAGCAGCACCTGTAGAATACTATGTATCACAATATCATAATATAGCAATAATGTATCGTATCATGACGTCTAAGATGTAAAAGACAGTATGAAAGGATACAATAATGATAAAATATATAAAGGAAGTAGGGAAATGTAAAAGTTTAAGAATTCAAGATAACAAATTCAAGATTTAATCATGTTAAAATGCACATAGAGTTAAAATAATTAGATAAACGAACAAGCAAAAGCCAGTAAGCAAGTAAAATAAAAAGAGTAAAAGGGGATTAAATGAAATCCAGATATAAAAGACGAGTCTAAAAAACTCCAGCCTTTAACTGACTCATCATATTTAATGGTTATTATTCAGGCTCGGTTCACAGAAAATCAATTTTCACGTTCAAATTGATCCGAACGAGTCCCGACGTTATGAATCGGTCAAATCCGAAGCGTGTATCCTGCGTCCTCCCGTTGGAAAACCTCTGCAAATTCAGTCCACGTGTGAGAAATCTAAAACACGACAGCCGTCACAGCGGCCGACCGGAAATCTGATTGGATTTAAAAAAAGTGTGACGACAGAGAAGAGCTGCACAAAAAAAGCAAAGCCATATGCAAGAGGCGGAACCGGAGGGGAAACGTGCTGCAAACCTGAGGAACCGATGACGACGTTATGATGGAACATCTCTGAAGAAGTTACTCCAGCTACAAACGTTTTACCTTAAACACGCTGCACGATAGATTCTGTCAGCTGTAGCTATTAAACCTTTGTTATTTTTCTTTTTTTTTTGCAGGATTCAGAAAGAACTGGCAGAAATCACACTAGACCCGCCTCCAAACTGCAGGTAAGGAGCCGTTTTTACATCCAGACGCGTACGTACGGATGCTCGGTGGAGACGCAGCCGTGCAGAAGTGAAGCGTCTTCTTGTGATGCTGGTGTTGTGTTGTGGTTATTTTTGTTTGAGGTGTGAGGTGTTAATCTCAGGTAAAACGTTGTTGCAGCATCGTGCACGGAGCAGCCCCTCGGTTCAGCCTTTATTTAGCTATTTATTTATAGGCGACAGTGTTGTGGTTCTGCACCGTAATGGTGGAAAATGAGCGACGGTTGAAACCTGTTTCGATGATTCTCATGTGCCCCCCACCTCCCTCCTCTTCCTCCTCTCCTGCTTTCGCTGTGCTGGGGATTTACCACAGACAATGGTTATTGTGTGCGGCTGCTCGCAGCCCTTTGAGGAAGAGATATGGTCGCGAGCGAGCGGCGGCGGCGGCGGCCGACCACATGACAAAAGGGCTTTTTTACCTCTGGGGGCTGCAGCTTTTATTAACACAAAGTGACACTGACATTGATTACGGCTGTTTATTACGGCGCCGTAATGACTCTGAATCAGCACCGAGAGCTGTATCTGCTGCAGATTAAGACGGAAAATGGAAGCCGGCTCTTTGCCGAGGACACTTGTGGGAGATGTTGTTTATTTGTGTATCGCTCTGGATTATTTTGTTCGCAGACACCTGTTTAAAGATGATTAAGGCGAACAGCTTTGTGCGAACGCATCTGGCGATTTGAACCCCGCCCCCCCCCCTCGCTCAGACGACGGCCTTGTTTATTGCATGAATTAATCGCCCCTGCTGGGTCTCATCAGAACCCCGCCGTCGTTAATGATAAACATCGAGCTAACCTTTTCATTTCAGCTCACACCCCAGTTTTGTTATTGTTCCGGTGGCTAAAAGAGATGTTGTTTTTCCTCGAGGACTAATCTGTTTGAACCCCCCCCCAGAAACCCCCACCCCCACCACCACCACCACCACCACACCTCCCCCGGAGAAAAACTAGGTTGGCTCACATGAAGGATTTTTTAGCTTGAGGACACAACTAAGTCATTTGAAAGCAAAATAATTGCCAGCGGAAATTTCACAGTCGTCGTCTTAGCGGGGGGGGGCTAGTTGCCACGGAAACAATTAAGCTTCTTGAAGATAATCCTTTTTTTTTTTTTTTTGCTTTGTGCGCGTGTGTGTGTTCCTTTTCCACACCCTGAAGTGATCTAATAACGTTTATTATTTCATGTGATGCTCTCAAACAGACCCCGAGGTCAGATGCATCAGAAACCAGGTTTATATATATTTATTTTTTAATGTCAGGGCCGCGTTTACATCCTGGCGTGAACGAAAGGAGCGCGACGCCGCAGTGCTCGGCGTCATTTGTATGCCGCCCGCTCCTCCCGCTCCTGGCCAGGTCGGCCCTGAAAGGTTATTCATTTCATCCCCCCCCGCGTTACAAATGGAGTCGCAGACCGATGGAACCTCCTCCTGGAAGCGGACACACAGTTGTGTTTAACAGATCCACTTTGGCGCCTTCAACCAATGCGGCGCTGGGGGGCCGGTTGATGAATGTCGCCTCATTTGTCTCCCTTCGCTGAGGAGCCCTTTAAAGACTCTTTGTCCCGGTCGCGGGGAATTTGCCTTCTTCATCATTTCGCGCCGTTAAAATCTGCAGTCTCCTTTGCATCACCTACACTCCCCTCACCTTCAGGGCGGAGGAAGCCATCACTGATGCAGCAGTTCTCTCTGCAGAACGGGCCACGTTCACACCTCGGATTATTACACGTTAAAGCTATTTCTTTTGGAAACAACTAAAAAATATGGCAACATAATTGCACATATTTCAAGCATTCGAAATAATGTAGGAGAGGTCTTCAGGTTTTTTCAAATGTCTTTAAGGAACCATCGAGGGAAAACCTACGTTTTTTTAAGTCTAACGGACAGTAACACCCTTTTCATTCATCCTCTATGAGATGGAGGTTGAGGTGTTTCTGGTCTTTGTGATTTTAAAGGTTAGAGGCTGCAGAGCCAGAGAAAGATCTTAGACCAGGATGTGTCAGAGTCTTTGGACAGAACCGAATCATGTGGGAACGGTCATCTGGAGACTTTCTGCACCTTATTACATGAGTCAGTTATATCGGGGTAAATCTGAGAATTGGTGTAGTGAGCTTCATTACAAATGGAAGAGTTGTTCCCAATAATCATGAGACCGTCTGATTCCTTGGAACAGATGCTGACGTGTCGCTGTGTAAGTGTGGCTGAACACTGGGAACGTCAAGGGTGTAATTAACTTCGTTTTTACCAATAAATTCCGACAAAACAAACTCTTTCTCCCTGGATCTCTCTGGTTTTACGTCACCTGTGGCCAACAGCAGTGGTGTGTCATCATTACCGTAACGGCAGCTGTTTTTGTTTTGTGTTCAGCTACACTTTGCCCATTGGTGAGTTCCCGTAATTCAAACGCTGCAAGCTTTTTTTTTTCTTCTATCCGTGGGTGGACGTTTAGGTCTTAAAGGGTTAACAGGTGTTACCTGAGAGATCAGACCACGAGGATCCAGCTTTAACCACAGTCGATTCGATCAGTTCTGCAAACAGCTGCTGCCTCAGATAGATCTATTCATTTTAAAGATCCGATACCGATTCAAGAAGCATCTCGAGATCTGATCTCACAACTTGATACAAATAGGGGAACGTAAGGAGCCATGACACTGAAAACTCACCTGCTAGGTTATTATTTATATACTTATCTAATCTGACGTTCGTTATTTCAAAGACGTGCACAAAGTTGTGTTTCAGTGTTCAGTGTTTACATCTGTTAATTTGTTCTGTGAATGAATGAACTCTGCAAAGCTCAGCTCCTAGAGGACTTTGGTTCAGTCAGTCAGTGTGGACAGGACGCACAACGAGAGGAATGAGGTCAAAGGCCTTCAAACTAAAATGATCTCAAACGTACTTAAAGCCTGGATGAGTCTCTCGGCTTTCAGGGCAACAGAAAAGATCTGATGCAGCATTTATCTCTGCAAAATGGAGATTACTGCAGCGTAGATATGAGTGTGTGTGTGTGTGTGTGTGAGTGTGTTAAGAGTCCGAATTTACAATTTAACACCTTAGGAGTGTTGAAGATCTAATTTAGCGAAACATCTGTGTGAGGAGCAGCGTAATAAAACGGCGTTCGTTTAAGTTTAGCGCGATGCCTCTCGGCTGCATTTAATATCAGAGGCCGTTGTTTCAATCACCTGTCTGCCTCCATAAATCACGCGGCGTTTCTCCGCTTTCCGCGAGTCTGGATATTAAAGCTGAAGAATTTCTTTGCATTGTGAAAGGAAATGTCACACTCGCGCAGCGCAAACGTCGAGCGAGTATTTAAATTTGTCTCCGAGCTCCGTCTGGCGCTCGGCTCCGTGACAGTCGGCCTGTCACCTCCACAGTCGTCGTGCATCAAAACCAACGGCAGCACGTGGAAAAACCTGAGAGGGTTTGACACGGCAATTATTCTCGCTGTCGAGTATATCTGGGCTGCTTTGCTTTTTACACCTACTGAAGCACGTGGAGCGGAGATGAATTGTGTTACTGCGAGATGCGTAAATGCTGCAGTGATCTGGACGCTGAAGGGAAAACACGGCGACGATGTCGTCACCAATCAGGTGGTTCATTTTCTCTAATATTAGAGCTGCAACAAACAATTGTTAGATCATTTTATGTGTAAAATTTAACTCCTGAATGAGTTAAATCTTAAAGCTTCGGTGTTAAATGATCTGAGGAACCGATGACTTTTATTATGAAGGCGGTTGTAGGTGTTCGTGGATTGTTTTAGATTGTATCGGACCGTCATCACGAGTCCGAGCATTAAAATAAAATGCCTGTCCGAGCCCACGGGAACAATGTGGAATCGTTCTGGTTCATCGGCTGAATCACATCCCATCTCTCCCACATCTTCCTCCTCCTCTGTTCACACTCGATGTGTTCACATGGACACGAATGCCCCACTGATAAGGAGGAAAATATCAGCTCCCACTTAGAGATCGGACCGATGTATGAGCTTCTTACCTGGTTATTCTGATTCTTTGAGTTCACTAAATGTTCATGTTTTTGGTTAAATTGAATCTTTTATTATCGTTGTGTCATTTTTATCATGTAAATGGTATCAGCAGCAAATATCGGCTCAGAAAAATTTGCATTCGGCCCAAAAGATCAGTATCTCTACTCCCGATGGGTGTAAAAACGTCTTTTACATTTCCATCAGCTCCACGGCTCAAAAAGAGTTCATCTCTTTTTCTGCTGCATGTGTCACTACGTTCCTTTGTGATGTTGGACTCGCGGAAACTCGCTGCAGAAATCCAGACGCTTTCACGTTGTTAAAGTAACTCGTAGCCTACAGGTCTGCGTCCGCTCACAGACGGACAAACCTCCATTACTGCCTCAGCGGAGGGGAAGCAGAACAATGTTCAGCTGCCCGGAGCGTAATAGTAAATGTCAGGTTTTTATGGTCGGCCCCTCCAGATTCAAAGAAAAGAAGAAGAAGAAGAAGAGAAAAAAAAACAACAACACAGCAGCTGCTATTGTTCAGTGACGTTCAGCTGAATAATCCATCGCATGAAGAGGTGGAGACGCCGATTTCTGCTCCTGAGGCAACTCGGAAAAGATTAAATGCAGCTGCAGCAGTTTGAGTAACAAGTTCGGCCCCTTTCTCTGTCATTTTACTACTAATCATTCTGGGAAACATAACAAAGCTGCTGCCGAAGTGGAAGTAGATAAGACCGAGAGAGATTTGATTCAGTAAGAGAAGTCATTTATGAAACGTAATCGCAGAAAAGCTCCCGCGGTGATTTGAACGCCACAGACTTAGAGGATTTAACTGTAGGTCTTTATTAGATGTGATTGTTATTTGAACCCCTCCTGTGTAACTACTGTTGCCACTGTTGTTCTGTGTGTAAAACATTGATTAGCTGATTTAGCTTTTATTTAAGTAGATTAAATCAATGTTAATAATGAAACACAGGCTCAGACTTTTTACTGTTTCCAGCCGACTCTTTATTGAACAAATAAATAAATAAAAGCGTTTAAAACCCCAAACATTACAACATGTCAGACTGAAGCTCAGCCTAGTAGGTGGCGGAAAACTGGTTGTAATTAAAATGGCTGATTATTTGTATCCACTTTAAATGGACCTGTAGACAATACACTTATCAGACAGACATTATTGCCTTAATCCGACTTTAACTGGACAAGCATTCACCACCGTGCATCATACGCCTTAATCGGAGTTAAACTAGACATGTGGGCTGAACAGAATCATTTACAGGGATGAAATCTACAAGAAATGTTTGCGAAGATGGCGTTTCGTACAGTTTCGGTTTTACCAGGTTATTGTTTTTAGCCGTTGTTAGCATGACATTGGCTTGTAGTTCCCATATATAACACATGAAAAACCTAAATTACACCGTAACAGCATTTCAGTGTATGTCTGTATAAAAATTCTGTCTGTACGACTGATTTAATGACTCCGACTGTGTCCAACTTCTGAGTATAAACTGGGACGTGGGCAGAATTCAGAAAGTCGAATTTATGAGCATAGCTCCGTTAAGCTGCGCATGTAAACACAGTGAATGTCTCAGTTCACGTCAGCAGAAAATGCAGAAAACTTTATCGTTGACTTTGAAGCTGAACTCTCTGAGGGAGGAGTTATTTACTGCAGCTTCACTTCAGACTCTGCTTGCTTTCCATAGCGTTGTTGCTGTTCTTCCTGAATTTCCCAAAGTACAGGACGTACTAACTAAGAAACACTATGTTAACTTTATTAGTTCCTCCTGGTATTATGAGCGCGGTAAAGAAAAATATGCAAGATCTTTTCTTTTCAAACTCACTGTTCACTCCACATGAACAAAAACACACCTCCCTCTAAGATTCAGCCTTTTCATTCAGGCCGTTTCCCTTTAAATCAGGAGCTTATTTTAAATTCAAAAACATGTATTGTTCTGCTTTAACCTGGCGTAACTGTTTGGGTTTCATCACGTGGCGTTTCAAGTTATTTCCCGAGGAAGAAAAACAGCGTCTTCAACCATTAAACGGGTTTGTCCTTTGAAATCGTTTCGCTGGACGACAGCTCGCGTCTCCCAACAGAAGAACAAAATCAACTCCACGGCGACGGTAAATAAAAGGCCACCAGTGATTTGATTGGCCCGGCAGATCTTATCAGAGTG
This sequence comes from Mugil cephalus, assembly GCF_022458985.1. NCBI lineage: Eukaryota > Metazoa > Chordata > Actinopteri > Mugiliformes > Mugilidae > Mugil > Mugil cephalus. The sequence continues at coordinate 24,781,668 of NC_061780.1, read as the reverse complement.
TAATGAATTCTAAACGCCTCCGGGCTGGTTTCTGGGCTGGTTCTGAATCCTTCCAAAGGCTAGAATTTTATTTTTGAGCCTAATAAACTAACATGATATAGAGTTAAGATATTGTTATTTGCTTTAAACATGCGTGCGATTTAATTCCCCCACGTTCCCCAAACCAGAGCTGGTGAAGACTGTCTTCACAGCCTCAAACATGGACGTGCGTCTCCATCATCATCATCATCATCACTGCCACCACCGAGGAACGAGGCTGGGACGTCTTTATCGTAGGCTCTGACCCCCGGTTCCATCCTGGCTGATGGGATCATCTTCATGTCTGTGTTGGCTGCATATTAGCTTTGTGCCGTGGCCCCCGGGGGGATTAGACGTGAGTGACACAGCCAGCATCATTTTTCACGGCGTTACCATTAAGCACAGCAGGAGGGGCTCATTAATATTCATGAAGGAGGGGCGGAAGGACGAGGGAGGGGGGTGGAAGGGGGGGGGGTTGAGCTCCAGGAATACCTCCCGGGTGTCGCCGTATTGTTTCACGGTGAATCATCGAGGGTGTCGATTCCAGAAACGCTGTCGGTCGTACCACAGAAATGTTTCTCCCCCGCATGGAAATAATAAAAAAGAAATAATAAAATGACTCAATCTGTCGCTGATATCGACCGGCCTCACTGCGAGTAGGAATCTGTTGAGATCGAAACGAAGCGTTTTCCCTGTAAATAACCATCGAGTTCTGAGCCGCTCGATTAGAAAAGAATTCCATCTGCTCCCGACTGAGCCGGAAACACGAGGCTTCTCATTCACATTCACTCACAGATACGTTTATTATTCGGTGAAAAAGTGGACGGACAGAAGCATTATTATCTGATAAGTACATTAATACGCATATGCATTCACATATCCATTTTATTTTCCCCGTGATAACGAGTTAATTTCCTCCGTTTTCTCGAGATAACGAGTTATTTATGTCATTATCACATGATCTCACTATATTTAATTCCATAGAGTTCCATCGTACTGACTGATGGATGCTCCTGACGCTGTGATGTAGTAAAATAATGACCTACTGTCAGGTGAGCTGCTTTACCACTGATAATGATTACGTTTCTGGACATATCGGGAAAACAAAGCTTTATTTTCCAGAGCTAACGAGATAATTAACTCGAGAAAACTGAGGAAATTAACTCGTTATCACTGGAGGAAATAACATGCATGAATGCACGGCTGCTCACGGCCTCCGTACATTAGTCACTAAATATTAACCACAACTTTCACCATTAAACTTTTATTCATAATGAGAAATTTCTATTTCTTTTTTTTATTACTTTTTGTTAATGTGGAGTAGAAACTCTTTTCCTTTTGTAAAATATGGAAGTATTTAAGTTAAAAAAGGAGGGACTAGTTTCACTTCCTCACTCTCCTTTTGTTTCTTCTATTTTTTTTAATTTATCCTTTTTTTTGAATATATTCAAAATAAATAAAGCTCAAAGTCAAACACTCAACAATTATCAGGTTTGATATCAAGAAAAATGGAAATAAAAATCCAGGAAAAGCATCTTTAACTTTATTTATGCCGTTTTCTCTCTTTTTAACAGTAGAACAGAAGAAAACGCTGCGTTCAAGTGACACAGGATCATTTACGATATAGAAATTTCCTTCCTTTTTCTTCTAATACTACGATTATCACCAGTACTGATACACAGCTACAGTCCGTATGTGAAACCTATAAATGAAGAAGTTCAGACCTGATGATTAAAACTAGTATATTTACTATAATCTGCTGTTATTATCTTAGTGTTTGAGTGGGATCTGCGTAATCTTAAGGTGCTATAGTGTGATGTGGATGTTTCTCTGCTGAGATTCTCCTCCATAATAATCTTTTTTTTTTTTTTAACTATCCATCTTATTGGGTTTCTTTTAGAAGAAAACCTCCACTTCCAATGACCAGACTCAGACTTTTCCATTCGTGCACGTGCTGCTTTATTCCAAGCAGATTTTTACGTGATTGTTGTGATCAAAGAAGATTATCTCTGTCCAGATGCTTGAGTTATTGTGAAGTCTATGAAATATTTTAGCTGGAAACTCGGAAAATATACTCAAACCAAAAAAAAGACGAATGAAACCAGTTCAAGCTCGTTTTTTTTTTTTTTTTTTGTATTTTTCATTAACTGAAATTAATGACGGTCATAGTTACGTGACATTAAATATTCAGTCGTGATTGAGTTGCAATCAAAGCTTCTGCTTTACACGGCAATAAAGGCATGTTTGGTAATAAATCCATCTCCTCACACATACGTAGATCAGAGATCAGGAACCAATCTGGAAATAAAGAGTCCGAGAGAGAGAGAGAGATGAATAAATTCAGGAGCAGGAGGTTTGGACGTGTCGCACATCTGCTACTCTCCTTCTGCACCTATGTACAAAAAAAACAAAGAAATAAATGTTCTCCCGTAGACCGAAGGTAACGCAGGAGCTTAATTTATCCTTAATGTTTTCCACTGCGCTGCTTGTTTGACAGCGAACGCGTCCCGGCCCTGATTCATGCGGGTCATTGAACGCCCCGCGTCCTCGTTGGCGAAGGTGGTTTTCTGGCAAACATTTGTCCGAGCTGTTATTAATGGGTTCGCGCCGACGTCACGTGGGTCGAGTGTTTCGCCGTCGCGTCACAGCGGCCGCCGCTTTGAGGTCGTCGAGAATCCGAGCAAACAGACGAATCTTCTGGCACGCGAACAAAAAAACACGAGCGAACACGACCGCTCCCACATCCTCGTGACTGAGAATCTGGAGACCTGATGGATTTCCCTCCGAAAGTCACACAAATCACAGCTGCTGCCGAGGAAAGAGCCTTAACGACATATTTGCGGTTCTGGGGGGGTGAAATGTTAACACTCTTAACATTCTGTTGCGAGCGGCGAAGTGAATAATAACCGGTGAGTAACGTCCTAAAGCACTGTCCCCTTTTTCTCTCTGCTGGTTCGCTGTAAAGAGTCCGTACCTGCAGACCTGGAGAGGAACGAACCGGCCGAGTATCGCTGCTGTGATCGCTGACCTTTCCGGTAATAAGTCCATTCCCTCCACAACAAAGCCAAACGGCTTCCCAGAGTGCTTTGAGGCTGAGGAGACTGGACTGTAATTGCGTCTGAGTTTGGAGGAAGAGGCCGTAAAATTAAAAAAAAATCACAAAAGGCTGCAGTTTCTCCTCATATTTATTTATTTTTTTACAGTTTTCTCTGCCTTTGAACCAGTTTGCACGTCGGCACAATCCATATAATTACCCAACGTGTTTTTTTCACTTGGAGTTTCTAAAGCTGCTTCCCTTCATCAGTTATAATTTGCACGTGTTGGCTCATATGATAATTATCGAGGTGGTTTAGGAAGTCGAGGACGGAGGATAAACTGCGTATTTGACCAGTTTTTGGTTTGAAGTGATTATTTCATATTCCTCGTTGCATCATCCTTCGCTCTGCACAGCGTTTCTTTGTTGGCTAAGTGATTTTTTTTTTATGACTCATGATGTTGTGCTGTTTTCCTTTATGCAAACCGGGTGTGTTATGGTAATTGTATACGCGTCTGCATTATTAATTTCTTGCCAGAGGCAAACATTTGCACTGCGTCAGACGCTGGCAGCGCCGAGCAGCGGCACAGATGGAGGGAGGGAAGAAAGACGGAAAGAAAGAAAGAAGTGCTTACACCACCAAAAAAAATACAACTGTGTTGTACCTAAAAAAGCATCCTGCAGGATTAGAAATGATTATTTACAGCTTTGTTTGCATGACTTTAAACTTCCTGAGCCACTTCCTCAGCTCAATACTCGGCTCTTTAGATCGATTGAGCCCAGCGTGCGAGGTTGGTCCGTCTGTAGGGATAAAATTTTTATTATTTCCTTTGACTTCTTTGCGATGCATCCGTCTATCCACTCACCCTCAGCCACCGCTGCTGCCGCTGCGGCCGGATGAACCTTCCGGTCAGTAATTGCAGTATTCATCGTACAGATTAACAATAAAAGGCTTGATTAAAAAAAACAAACCGTGTCATTTGAGACAATAAAGACGAGGGAACAGAGGAAGGAGGTGTCACCTCGGCTGTCGAGCTGCTCAGTAATTGGTCTTGGAGCTTTTTCACGGTCGGCTGTGGGGTGGGGTGGGGGTGCAGGGGGGGTGTTAAGGAGATTGCTTCGTTATATTTCCTGTTCTGATAACCACAGCAGCTCCTCTGATACAGAAGATCTTAACTGAATGAGGGTGAATGACCAATAATGCAGATAATGGCTTTATTTGTAGCTTAGCGGCGAACGCTAGCTAGCGCCCAAACACTGATTCACGTTCAATTACTCGTTTACGCTCCTGTTTTATTCATCAGCCCCTTCGCTGCAGCTCCGGCCTCAGAGAGTCGTTCACCTGCTTCGCTGTAAAAGCAGAAACACTCCGGCTTCGTGTCTGATTGTGATTGCATGTTTTTGTGACCTCGTGCGTTACAGTAAGTGAAAGTAATATTCCACTAATCTCATCTGGGTTTGAGCTCAGAGTCGTGGTGATTACGTCTTCTTTCCTGGGGCGTAGTTTTTTTTTACTAAAACTGTAGAAACCATTCGTGCCTTTCCTTCCAACGCTTCCCTACGCTGTCAATCTACGCCCAGTCGCCAAAACATTAGGTACAGCGGTGAAAGTAAATCCATTCTAAAATTACAGTCGCGCTCTTTGTACCTGCTCTAATAACCAGTTGATGTTGAAAGGTGGTGATTCAACTTGAAGGTGTTGTTATGTAGCCTAGTCCAAAATAATAGGAACACGTGTCAATACAACGCAGTGGAGTCTGGTTGTACGAAGAAAACCATTCAAACTGTGAATCGTGTTGTGGAGAAACTGGTGCAGTTCAGAAAACATGTCGATTTATTAAAGCAAAATGACTTATTGAAGTTTAATGTGGTGAAAAACCAAATCCAAAATGAAGTTGAACTGGCTCAGTACACACATAAACATACATACAGTCGTATGTCGGTAACAGTGGTTATTGAAGAGCTAAATGTAAAAAAACAAAAAACAAAAACTTGAGTTTGCAAAATGAGCTGCAACATGAGGAAGTGAATTAGTAGAAAGGGTGTGAAAGCTTCTTGAAAGATTTCTGTGAAAAGAGGTAGAAGGAGCTATTTTAGTATTTTTACTCTGCGGTTGCCTCATAATGTCATAATTTTCACAGATTACCCAACGCGAGCAGAATAATGTGGTGAAGCTCCGTAACGGACATCGTGTGTTTTCTTAATAGACTCCTGCAGACGCGGTCGACAGTCAGACGGCCTGTGAAGACTTTACCCAATTTCTCCGACAGTGAAGGATTCGTGCATTGTTTGTCTAAATAACAGTTTCTGTAAGAGTCCATTTGCACCCCGCAGTCACTTAGAAAGCACAGAAGACGGTTTGTTCCTGCTGTTTCCCTGCAGCTGTGTGGTTTTGACTCTTGCATTCTTTAATAGCGCTCGCTCGCAGTGTCGCCTTTGATGTTTATTCTGGTCTGACATTTTTGCTTGCACCGACATGAAATCAGTTTGCTAGTTACTGGTGGTAAATATGTTTGGAACGAAATCATAAATTCGTGTCTTCTTTGAGCGACTTAACCGGATCCCTGACGCCCGTGGGAACCGACTCTGGGAGACAAAAAAAAAAAAAAAAGAAAAATGACGAGAGCGATTCTTACGTAAAGACTCTCGCACAAAACATAAAGGTTATCTTTTGGCATTGGCTCCAATCTGCAGATTATGTTTCTACGAAGTAAGGCAGCGTGGATGATTAAATGGGCAAAGGACACTGTGGTCTAACTACTTCATGGGAGGAAAAGGTCACTCAATATATATGGAAATTATCGCTGCTCTCTGTGATCGCTTGGATCGGCCTCGATGGTTTTTAGGAACCGAGAATGAAAGGTGGAAAATGAAGGAACTCTGTGGTGAAGTGTCTTCTTCCTATAACGGGAAGAAACTATTTTTCTGTTTCTTTGTTCAGATGTGAAGTCCATCTCTTTGGAGGTGACAGGTTCTGGTCGTACATACCTATGTCCCAAACATCCCAAAGACAAACAAGCAGCTCTGAATCTGGCTTTTTTCTGCTTTCTGTTTGAAAACAAAAGAAAATCTTCTTTCCCCAAGAAGTTTCAACACCATTCACCCCTCGAGACCTGAGCCTCTCACTGACGGTGACTTCGTTAGAGCACCGTTAAAACGGGAAGTGGTTTAGGTTAGAATCCAGCCGTTAATAGCAATTAGTGGCACCAGTTTCTGGTTATTACAGAAACAAGTCGAGCAAGTTTCTGACGGGGTTTTACCCACAGAGTTTCCTATTAAATCAAAACTTCCCACCGGTCCCTTAGGACTGTAACAGCTACTTGGATGAATCATCGTCCCAAAACTCCTAAAGTAAAGTTGCCTTTTTAAACGCCGGTCATGGCCTCAAAGATTGTGAAATCGAAGATTTTCCGTCTTGCTGAATGTCCTGTAACAGTCCCCCTCTCCTCTTAACTCTTCAGCTACTTAAAACTCTCAGTGAAGTCTTTAAAGTGTCTGTCTTTGTCTTTGTTGAGGTGGAAAACCTAACAAGGTCCTTAAGAGGTGCTCGCTCCTTCTCTCAGTTTATGACTGAATCATGGCGACTGCACTTTGGTTGATTGTGTAACGGAGTCGATTTGCATGGAATATTTTAGCAGGTAGCAATGTTTAATAAAATAACCTTCCCAAAAACGTCAAATCCAAGGAAATTTATTACAAAGCAGAGACTGCTTGTCCTGCAGAGGGCAGTGATTCGACCAGTAACTCAAAATTGACGAAATAGAAGACGACAAAGTGGTTTCACAATTACTGCAACTGAGTAGGGTGATCAGATTTGAGCTATCACATGTGAAACCGTGAACTACACTTATGTTTCGGCATTGGTGCGGTTGCCGTGGTAAACAAGGAAGTTTGTGACCAATTAAATGTTTAAAGAAAGGCTATCGACCAATGACAGTAATTCTACAGAATTCTTACCATAATCCGACTTTAACTGGACAACTTAAGTGCATGTAAACATGTTACTTGGACTAAAAATGGAGTTTTCTTTATCCAATTAAGACGTACAGATAATGGGATTAGAAATTCATTTTCTCCAGCATGTATACACCTTAATCAGACTTTAACTAGACAACTCGTGGGGGCACGCTCCACAACCGCTGCACTGTCGGAACAAAAACATCCAAGAAAGACGGTCGAAGAAGAAGAAGAAGAAGAACGTAAACAGAGCCGGTAGAAGAGCCGATAGCGCTAACTATTATTCATCTGGTTTTTGTGTAAATGCTGGTCTGACACATGCACGACTATTGTTTATTTTATGGTGTAATAGGTCAACGGAAAGGGGGCTGTATTAACCCACTAAAAAGACACATATCGCCACCTAGTGTGGAGGAGGAGGACATGTTCCTGTCAGTTATTCGTTTCTCCGCTGCATGTAAACTGGGACAAGGACCACATTCAGAAAGTCGAATCATGAGCATAGATCGATTCAGCTCAAACGCTCTGAATGCAACGTGAATGATACTGAGTGGGGGGAGGGCGTGACTAGTTTGTGAACGACACAGAGAAACACAACGCAAATTCAAAGTAAACACGTGTGAGGCTCTAGTAGAACAGAAATAAGTCTGAAATTCCACCCGGACGCATTTTTAGGTCTTAAAAAAAAAGAGGACGTGTCCGGGAAAAGGAGGACGTCTGGTCATCCTGAAAAACTGAAACGACTCCCAACTGTAGCTGATGTGCTGAATGTTTGGACCGTTACAGCGAATTTAGTCTGTGGTTGGTTGGTGGTTGTGTCCTCATCAGTTGTTTTGTGAGAGCAGATGCTAATTACTAGCTAGTTGCTGCACTTTCCAGTGCATTTACATGTCGTAAGCAGATAGTTTCTACACAAACAGACCTGTTAAACCAATGAAGATGTAAATGAACTGCATGCTCTAAGTTGGTGTAAACAACCATTAGCAGTGGTTTTAATCAGTATGAAGGTTGTTGGTTCTGTCCTCCTAGCCGGCTGGAGTTTTAACAAAAACATCTTCTCCTAATTGCGCAAACTGTTGTTTAAGATTAGTATCTTTTGATATAACTTCAAGTGTGATTTGGGTTTTTCATGCATAGATATCGTGTTCAAATATGTCATTGTTATAATTGAATAATAGTTATTCGTAAATATCTTTTATATTTTAAAAGTTAACCAAAAGATGAATCGACTACCCAGAAAATAGTTGACGTATTAATCGAGGACGGCCCTCGACTACAAAAACAATCCCAGCTCCTCCTGCCAGTGGAAAGAACAAACGAGCAGCTCAGATCTGTGGTTAAACTCTATTTTGGAGCTGTGTTGTGGAGGAAGCTGCACAGCTGTCAAAGTGGGTTCCTACATGAGCGTAATCTCAGAGGACAGGGCAGTGGGAAGATTCTCACGGACACCCGCGCACTAATGTCTCCCAGACCCCTGAAACAAATGACCCAGATACTCAGTGAATCCAGGCGTTTGGCTGACAGTGCACTGCAGATGTAGTGCTCCTTACACAGAGGTTATTGTAATTTCAGCCTGCAACAAAGCCCCATGAGCAGCGCTCGTCCAGCGGTCATGTTTTTTTGTGCAGGGCAGGTCTGTCTGGCTTGAAGAGAAGATTGTTTTTCCACGGAGGCAGAGGAAGAAAGACAGAAGTGACAGGTGCATTTGTCTGACCGTCAGTCTCTATTTCAGGCCTGGGTGTTGGATAATTGCGGGTTTCTTGTTCTTATCGCCGACTTCACATTGATCCGGATTTTTTTGTGAAGCGCCGGCCGAACGTGACGAGACAGAATCCCAACTCTGTGGGTCTAAAAGTTACACAGTTTACGTTAGAGCTGCACGGTTATGGCCAAAATGATTATTATTCGGATCAATATTGTAATCATGATTATTCATCATAGTAGGGAAAACATCTGTATTTTTATTGCATTACTTTTAAACAAACAATAACAGTTTTCAGTGCGAAATGAAACTTTAAAGTAGAACAAATGCTTAATAATAAAAAATACGTTAAAAAAAAAAGGGCTGAGGACACGGACGGGGATTTAGTGAAGCAGCGTTAGCTTTGGTCGGATTTTTTTGTAGATGATTGAACACATTAGTTGTGTTACCCTGTGAGTCAAACACAACTCTGCTGCATATAACTTGTTCTTCTTTCACGTTACTCGCTCTAAATCCAAAACAAGTCCAGAGAATGGACGTGCATGCTCGTCAGTACGCTGAGTAACGCTGCAAAGTGCGCTCGCCTGTTATTTAGGTGACTTAACGAAGCCTTAACCACGACTTCGCCCCCTGGTGGTCGGCTGACTACTGGTTGATTAGATGCAGCAGAGGCCACGTTTTAAATGTAAATATCACCAACGATCAGGTTCATTTAATCGTAGCAGAGTAAATCATGATCACAATTAAAAATTTGATTAATTGTGCAGCTCTAGTTGACACTCTGACGCCTTGATTGGCATCTACGCCAATTGAGGTGTTTTAAAAATGATCGCATCGGGCTTGAGCCAAGCCGGACCAAAACCATGTCCCTATAGGTTCAAAGCAGTGGTTGGACGGCGTCAAAGCTGCAAAAAAATCGACAAAGAAGATGAGGAATCAGAATCACATGATTGAACATGTGTGCTGTGTGGAAGAACTTTACATAAGTCAGACAGAAATATGTGAATTATTCAGTGTGGATGTTTGGTGGTAGTTAGGAGATCATTAGTAAATTTGATTCACCACAAAAAGAAAATGTATGGGGTTGGATGAGAAGAACATTTCTGGAGACTTGGTCAGGACGCCCGTACCTTGATTACAAACTAATTAGTCTGAATTGGAACGTGTCAGCTGGAGAGCATAATATTTTACATAGCTATTACCACAGAATCCTGAGGCTTTTAACTCCTGACACTCATTAATTACAGCCTGGTGAATGGGATGTCACGCCAGCGCTCTGCGGCGCGTCTCGCCACGGCCTCACCTCTCCTCTCCTCTCCTAAAAACCGATAGCCGAGCGAGAGACCGACCGGCCGATCCTGAATGAGCTGGCCTTCAACCAGCTGCAACAAAGCGCCGCAGGAACGCCCGAGTCGACGGGGAGGAGGAGGAGGAGGAGGAGGAGGAGGAGGAGGAGGAGGTCTCCAAGCAACAGCCAGCGGTGGCATGCACATTCAGCTATTGACTTAGCCCTTTATCCACAGCCGTTGTGCGGTTGTCAGATCCCCTACAGCAATCTCCGCTGCTAAGTGAAGACCCTCGGCCGTGCCCGCTCATCTTTTATCTTTCCATCATGTCTCTTGAGTTGTTATCGTCTAGATACAAACTCATTGGCCTTCGAAACGAAGTGAGCATCTCCTTCTATCCGGGGGTTTTAGCTTGGAAATGGAACGGACTGCACCGTCTTTGTCTTTTCCTGTGGTGTCAGGGAATCTTTTAGAGAGAGTGTGCAGCGGTAATGGAAGTGTTACCTTGAGGTGTGTGCATCGAAAGAAACGTAAGAGTGAGTTTCACGGAGGGAAAGATCGCCTTGAGCAAAGAAAATAAGCTGTTCCTTTCAACAGCAGCGAATGTGAAAAATAAAGTAATGTGAGAGCGGACACGTTTGAAAAGACGTGCAGCTCTCATCGGCCGCTCAGATTAATACTATAATTACAAGCACATAACAAAACGGCTTAAATAAACCACTGGAGCTCGTACAACGTGTCGTTTGACCTCCTGCCTGCTATTACAGATAGCATGAGGAATGATAACACTGTGAATAAAATGACAGATTTGCGTCGTTATGAAAGATGTTTTCACTAAACTAATGTTGTCATTGGTTCCAGAAGTTTGTGGTATTTCCTCAATATTTGATCTCCACATGCTGCGTATGTCTTTGCTTTGTCTGACTCTTCTTCTTAAACCGATCAGTTTTCAGGCCTGGTCGGGCTCCCATGGCTTCAGCTTCCGTCATTTCTTTGCCTTGAGGCCGCGGCAAGTTTTCTTAAAAGAGGATGGAAAATCAATCCAAGAATGATTCAAATCTGAAAGTGGACTCTTATAAACGAGTGTTACGTGACTGTAGCAACGATATTGAAAGAAGCTACGACCTGTCTCTGTCAGTTATTTAGGCAGCTTTATGAAGCTTTAACCGTGAGATCGCCCCCTTGTGGTTTGGCTGACTACTGGTTGAGAAACTGCTTGATGAGATATGCAGCATTTTAAATGTAAATATCGCCAACAATCAGATTAATTTAATCATCAGCTAGAAGGTATTGTCGATTTTGCAACGGAAGAATTTTGTCATAAAGAGTCATTGAGACACAAAACAACCTTAAATTGACGACATACAGATTCAGAATTATGACAAAGAGTGTGTGAACTGCCAACAAAGAGACACAAAAACTACTTCAAAATAACTACAAATGAATGAATGAACAATAACTTGATCACCCTACATCATTGTCCAGAAATCTTCCTTATGTCATTTACCAGATGGATTTTCCACCTCCACTGATGAAAAACTAAAGCTTGAACCTGAACAATATCTGAAAGATTCCCTGACAACTCGGAGACGTAGGAATGTAAATCTAGCTCAAGGCTGCGTTTCCTAGGACCAGTGTTCAGACAAATGCTGCTGCTTCGTCCAATTTAATAAGACGTAGCAGCAAGAAGCAGCGCCATTGATTTCCCATTTCAACTTTCTTAGAAAGTGCTAAGTTCTTCCTATAAACCAGTTTTTAACCAGTTGATCGGCCAAGTATTATAAATAGTTGTGCGCCACACTTTTTCCTGAATATTGCCGTCATGTCGGCGCACGTCTGGTGCACGGGAGAAATGAAAACGCACTAGACGGCTTCAAGTGCTCGAATGCAAAAAAATAAATGAAGAAAACATGACACGCCTTGAAAAAATGCATCCCATCAACTAATCAGGAAGTGATGCGTCAGTGGTTACTAAGGAAGAGAGAATGGTTGGACAAAAATGCGTGACGCATTTCCTGCATTTTAATGGAAACACTTATAAAGACGTTTGTTGTTTGCTAAATTTCTACATAAGCTTTTAAAATTTACACTTTAGATTTAAATTCTAAGTTAGAAAAATGGTTTGTTCAACATGTTTGTGGTTTTCACAGTGAAAAAATCAAACTTTTTCCTACTCGGATTTTATGTTTTTGTGTGGTTTTAGATCCAAAAATAAAAAAAAAAATAAAAATATGAGTTTGTGCTGAAAAGGATGAAACCAAACACGGCAACGTGAACCAGTTACGCTCTCGAATCCAGAGCGTTAAACTATTAATGAGACATAAATATAATATCTAACATCCAGTATGAGCAGAGTAAAGTTTATTTAAGACGTCACATCAGTTCACAGCAGCCTGTTATTCTCAGACATGATTTAACAACTCGTGGTGATAACATTTTAAACCTTTTATCTTATCAGCCACTAAAATATGTTGTGATCCGGCAGGAATGTGACTCGGCTACTGCTGCATGTTTCTGAGTCATGTTGCTTTCGATATTACAACAACTCTGTCACTTCACTGCCTCCATTCAAACGTATGAGAGGGTTTTATTACACAGAAGCCGAATTTATTATAAATCCTGGAAAATTAGCCAGTGGTTGAATCCAGCATCTGTGCTTTGGCCTTTTATTTAATACAACGTCCAGGAGGACGATAAATTATGACAGTTTAGTAGATTTAAAGAACTCGTTCGACTGTTTCTCATCTGAGAATTTTTCCAAGTCCAGAGCGGACACTCGATAAGTTGTTATTTGGACGGATCGTTGACGTCTCGTCTCAAAACCTGATCAGTTTGTGTCAAATCGTGATGGAAAGATTGAGCTCGGGGACGGACGAATATGAGCAGGGGATTGTAATGTGGTTTACCCTCACTTTATATTGTTATGACAGGCACAAACCGCCGCCTATCAGATGTTAACATCTGTCTCTGTGGGCCTGTAAATCCTTCTATTTTGAGGTCATTTCCTTTAGTTGGCTCTGACATTTCTCTCTGTACTAACAAAATGCAACAGGGTTTGTTTGGAGGAGAAATAAAACTTGCAATTGTGGTTGTCTTTTGGACACGCTGTGCTGTTTGTGCTCGCCAAAACAAATGGAACCAGTGTCAATATCCCATAATTGAAATAAATCTTCCTTACAAATGAACCAGCGTGGTCCCTGAACAGTGTTTTTACTTTTTGTTTTAATTCTTACACAATAAATCCAAGGTTTTCTTTGAGTCCGAAACAATAATAGTCCAGATTAGGGAATTTTTTTTTATCGGTTCAGATGTGATTCCCCCAGAGAGAAAAAAACGCGATCGTAATTAGCTAATTAAAAAATGATAAAGACGGGAGCGGTGTGAAAGAGTGGCACAGTCGATTAGTGGAAAATCTGTGCGTGTGTTGACAGCGAAGTGAGGAAGGAAATGTCTTATTTCTATTTCTGGAGACTGATCTATTGTGCGGGGCATGTCTGCAGCCAGATGCTACAGGAAATATCTGCCTTTTGGTTATTTAGCTTTTAAGTAAAGGAGACATCGCAGCTTGCTCGGCTCGGCGGCAGCGAGAGGTTAGCGTTAAACACCGTCCCCCGGTAATGACATGAAATCAGAGGGATTGTTCATTGTCCCCAGTCTTTGTGATCTGGACGTTGTCCCGGTCTCCTCCGGGCTCGCTGCCAGATCAGGGTCTTAACCACAAACAACGGTGGTGGTGAGGGGGAGGGGGGATCCCTTAATATGGAAATGGAATTAATTACCAGGCCTATACAACAGATGTGACCTTCAGCCTCCGCGCAGAATAAATAACTCGAACATGAAATCATTTTTACACCGCTTTGACCTGCAAATCCATTTCTACACAGCAGCTCTTTTCTTATCACGTTTAGAGGCTTTGATTTTTTTTTTTTTTTTTGCGAGTTAAGAAAAGTACAGTGAAGGTGGTTAAGTGAAGGGTCACTGCAGATCTCACCCGCCCAAGGCCTCGGACTCTTTATGCTTCTGCCTTCATGGAAAAACATGCAGGAACATCAGAACCACAACCAATAGACCCTGTGAAGGTTCTCAATCATCCACGTGATGGTCATTCAAAAGGGGTTTGGGTTAAACTATTACCAGTAGACCCCTTCATGATGTCACTGTGACGTCACTGTGACGTTAGCTGGAGGCAAAGCTTGAGGCAAACACTGTCACTGTCGAGCGCGAAAATGTCAACTAACTTAAAGACTTCCAGTCGTAGAAAACTTTGGTTGAATGTGATTAAAAGGATTGTGATGTCAGGGAAGATTAATATGTAACGTCAGTTTCAGCCTGAATTGTGACTGAAATTACATTAGGTTGATCGTTATTTGAAGGATTCTTGTTACATGCTAATGCTAACCGCTAGCTAACGCAACGTTAGTTGTATGTTTCAGGGCAGAAGTTGCATTTACTGCGTTTTATTACCTCCACAGTGGTTCCACTTATTTCTGGTAATATATTGGTAGGAGACGCGTCGCTTGATAAAGACAGACCCCTTGTGTTTGTATGGACAAAAGTCATCGTTTAAATTCTTCTATTGCAACTCTACTACTGTTTGCACATTTTTTTGTTTAGCTGCTGCATCGTAGGCCTTTGAGGAAGGTCATTTAAATCCTGTATTGTGTTGCACGTGTCAGAATTGACAATAAAGTTGACTTGACTTGCACACGTGTACTCAGGACGTTGTTATCGGCATCTAAGGATTTGTATTCCTTCAGTTTTTCTTTTGTGTAGATGCTGAGTTTCTCAATCAGATACGTGTAAATATTTGGCCATTGCACGTTGTACAGTCCTGTCAAATCATCCAATGTCAATGAGTGATTTCACAAATTACATTGAGTTAATCATTATTTGGGGGATTCTTGTTACATGTTAATGATAATGATAACCGTGAGGGGCGTCCAAGCAGAAGATGCATTTACTACGTTACTCTCCACAGTGGTTCCACTTACTTCTTGTAATATCTTTGTTGGAGAGGCTTCACTTGATAAAGACAGACCAGACTTCGTCCCCTGTGTGTCCTCCTTTGGTCAAATCGTCCATCCAGTGAGTCAGAGTGTAGAGGTCGGTGAATAAAATAACACTCACAGTCTCGGGGAGTGAGTGTTTTAGTATATTCTCTAAAATATGTGTGTTTTTCTCATCCATCGCTGCCAAAACAGTCCGTTGAAATATGCTAACAAATGTTCACAGGCTACATTGTTTTGAGATTATTTGCCTCCAGATAAGCCCCGCCCCTCAAAAAACATCACACCCTCCCAGTGGACACTTTACAATGTATGTTTACAAGGTTTTTGCAGAATTACCTTTATGTATATATCTTTACCGCTCTATTTTTATTTTTTTATGGTGCTTATTCTTATTCTCTATTGTTTTATATTGCACGACTTAAACCAATAAAGGATTCTCGTCGCTTATAAATAAAGTGACTGTCAGTAGCAGGAAATTCAATCTTTTAAACATGATTTTGAAACATCCTCCACGGCTTCGGCTTTTCCCCCATATCTCGATCATTAACTTGTCAGAAGGAGCTAACACTTAGCGCCGTGTCCAGTCCAGCGCTGATTAACATATTCACTCGTCTTCGTCTCGTTTTTCCAGCGCCGGCCCCAAAGGAGACAACATCTACGAGTGGAGGTCGACCATCCTGGGGCCACCGGGCTCCGTGTACGAGGGAGGGGTCTTCTTCCTGGACATCGCCTTCACGCCGGACTACCCCTTCAAACCCCCCAAGGTCAGCAGCAGCCCCCCCTGAGTTATAGCTGTTAAAAAATATCGCCTTTACACTGGAAATGTGCAGGAAAGACGCTTAAACGCTCGACGGCGTCGAGGAATGTGGCTCTAAATTACTCCTCATTAGCTTTATCTTCCACTTTACACACAATCATCCACAATTTATCAGTTGTTAGTGTGGAAATTATGATTGTTGACACTTTAAATCGATGCTGCAGGTGAAACTTTAAAGAGTACGACCTCCTTTCTTTCCCCATGAAGTTGTTTTTTATCAGATAAACAGGATCAGGCAAACGAGCGTCTCTCAGATGTAATTATTTTCTTGGTCACATTAAGTTGTTCTTGTTCGTCACGTAAAATAGAAAAAAATAGTCTCATTTAATGAATGAATGGACATGTTTAACAATATGTAACCATCTGTTGAAATAATGATTATAAATGGAAAAAACTAACAGAAGCAGCTTGTTCCAAAAGGAGTAGGAGGAAGACTTTTCCTTGTTCCTCCTCCTTTCTTTCGTCTCCTTCCTTCTTTGATCTTCTTCGTTCTTCTCCTTCCTCCTTTCTTCCTCTGTCTTCTTCCTTCAGGGAAACGTGCAGTATTGACTTATTTATTTATGTTTCCTCACAGATGCTGTAGATTCAATAGGAAATGATTTCACCGCTGTGAATAAATACGTTGCCACCGAATACTTTTTTATTTATTTAACTGTTAATTATATGAACGCACGTTTCTTTCGACACCAAAGAGCCTCATTCATAATAATCCTTTAATTAAATAAAGCTGTGTAATTATCTGTTTGTGGTCCAGGAGACCGACGTCGTTTCAAGGACGCGGCGTCTGTTCCTCAGTCACCGCACTTCTTTTCATTTCATTCACCGATCGTCGGGTTTGATGTCAGGGACGATCTCCTTTTTAGTTCTGAGCCGCACCCGATTACCCCGTGGCTCTGCCGTCATTTTCTCTCCCCCTCTGTTATTTCCACCCTCTCCCTCCTCTCTCCCTCCTTCTCGGCCTTTGTGCCGTGTAACCACCAGCTCTGTGTGTTTGACAGCAGACTCAAACAAATCCACAGGCTCCGGCCCAGCTCTCCGTGGCCAGAGGGGCCTTGAGTGTTTCCGCCCCCTTCAATACCTCCTACCCCTCCAACACACTGTGATCTGAAGCCAAACTACCCCCCCTCCTCTCCCCTCCCTTACCACCACCACCACCACCACCACCACCACCGCCGCCGTCTCCCTGCACACACAAACCAAACGCTGCCACAGAAAAGCTCCACTGAAGCTCGGTGGCTCAATGCTGCAAAGATCCGTTTAAAAGGCGAAACAAAATGACAAGTCCACCAGGTTGTGTTTCTGTTCGGTGATTTTTCCTTTCTTTTTGTTGAGGTGGAGGTGGAGGTGGTGGAGGGGGAGAGCTGGCATTGCTGGGGTCTCGTTAGACGTTTCCTCCGGAGGGTCGGGGTCAGAGGGCGCCAGATGTTGGTGATTGCAAACAGAGGTGTCAGGTGTCAGGACCAAACAGATGTGAAGCCGCTCTAAAGGGGTTTTTGTTGCTTTGGCTGTTGGTTCCTGAGGAACATGCTCAAAGAGGCGCCGCATCGATTTTACTCCATGCTGCCCTCTGCTGGTGGGACGACTCGTTGGAATTGGATTTTTTCTGATAAAAACGCAGCAGTAAAAATAATCAAAAATGAAAGAAACTGTGACAAATTGTGTGAAATGGCCCAAAGTGGATCCATTATACTGGAAAACAATGACTTATTGTTCTTTATGGATTCAAAACTAGTCTTATTTTAGTCTAAACTGCAGCCATTGTGATTAAAACGTCACTTTATTCGAACAAAGTGTAAATAATTGACTGTGAAATAATTCAAATAATCAAGATTTTTCATTACATTAAGTCTTATATGACTGAATATGTTTGACTTTGGGCCAATTGTATGAATATTATCACAAAGAAATACAATAAGTGAGTATAAGCCCAAAGATCTTGATAAGTTTTATAATCACAGTGGATGATTTTATGTTATTTTATTAATAAATTTAAATCTGGAGCAGATAAAATTTCTGTCCTTTGACATATTAATTAAATATAATCACTTTAAATCCTGTTACATCTCGTTATATCTCGTTATCTTTCAGCACAGGTGTTTTTTAACGTGGGACAGAAATAATCTGGATGATGAAAGTTTTTGAATCAGGTGCTTTTTACCAGATTTACCAGAATGTGTTCGCGTTCCCCAGAGAGAGAGAGAGAGAGAGACGCTTTTGGGAGAAAACGAAACAAAAGAAAATGGGAAGTTGAGTCAAACGGTGAATTCACCAAGAAAAAGAACGTCGACTCCAGGAAGTTCGACGTCGATTGAACGCGTCGGGTTCTTGAGCAATAGGAAGAGTTCATGAGACGGTTTGACTGTTTCGTAGCGCAGCTCATCTCATGTCTCATTTTCTTAATTTCAGAATATTGCTCATGATTTCTTTTTATTGTTAATCGTTTAAATCTAAGGCGTTATCTTCTACTCTTCCACACAATCATCCATGGAAATTTGGATCATCCACACTTTAAATCGAAGCTGCAGCTGAAACTGGTTGATGTTTGCAAACAAGCATTGTACAAAAAAACCCACATGAAATATAGCAAACAAATTTTTTATTGTATTTGTCTATTTGTGTGGATTAATTCGACTAATTATTGATTTTTCTTATTTTTCCTACTTGGTGCAGGTCTCACATTTAATCCATAATTGTCTTAAAAAGTCTTCACTTGTTCAAACCTGCAGAAACTCTGTGAAACACTAACACACAAACCTCCAGTTCATCTCACCTCTCATTTTCTTATTTTAAATTAACCGTACATGAAGAAATAACGACTCGCCTCAAATACGAGCCGGGTCAAAGAAAAAAATAACATGTATGTCCTACTGCGTGTTAATGTCTCGGCCAATTATAGATGTAGTAAAACACAACTACCAACAGATGGCAGTAGCTGCATTAAAATAACAGAGAGCTTTAGCAGCGTGGTGCAAAGAAGAAGAAAATTTGACGTGAACTCTGAG